>NC_090324.1:110216965-110531234 GCF_040869045.1 Eurosta solidaginis
GTATTGGTGTACGCCATTTAGCGATATCGCCATAAAGGTGGACGAGGGCTGACTCTAGAATTTGTTTGTACGATATGTGTATCAAATGAAAGGCTTTGATGAGTATTTTAAAAGGGAGTGGGCCTTAGTTCTATAGATCGACGCCATTTAGCGATATCGCCATAAAGGTGGACCAGGGGTGACTCTAAAATGTGTTTGTACGATATGGGTATCAAATTAAAGTTATTAATGAGTGTTTTAAAAGGTAGTGGCCTTAGTTGTATATGTGAAGGCATTTTCGAAATATCGACCAAAATGTGGACCAGGGTGGCCCAGACCATCATCTGTCGGGTACCGCTAATTTATTTATATATGTAATACCACGAACAGTACTCCTGCCAAGATTCCAAGAGTTTTTGATTCCGCCCTGCAGAACTTTTTCATTTTCTTCTACTTAATATAGTAGGTGTCACACCCATTTTACAAATTTTTTTTTAAAGTTATATTTTGGGTCAATAAACAAATCCAGTTACCATGTTTCATCCCTTTTTTCGTATTTGGTATAGAATTATGGCATTTTTTCATTTTTCGTAATTTTCGATATCGAAAAAGTGGGCGTGGTCATAGTCGGATTTCGGCCATTTTTTGTATCAATACAAAGTGAGTTCAGATAATTACGTGAACTGAGTTTAGTAAAGATATATCGATTTTTGTTCAAGTTATCGTGTTAACGGCCGAGCGGAAGGACAGACGGTCGACTGTGTATAAAAACTGGGTGTGGCTTCAACCGATTTCGCCCTTTTTCACAGAGAATAGTTATCGTCCTAGAATCTAAGCTCCTACCAAATTTCACAAAGATTGGTAAATTTTTGTTCGACTTATGGAATTAAAAGTATCCTAGACAAATTAAATGCAAAAGGGCGGAGCCACGCCCGTTTTGAAATTTTCTTTTATTTTTGTATTTTGTTGCACCATATAATTAATGGAGTTGAATGTTGATATAATTTACTAATATACTGTAAAGATATTAATTTTTTTTTTTAATTTGACTTTAAAAATTTTTTTTAAAGTGGGCGTGGTAGGCCCCGATTTTGCTAAATTTTATTGAGCATACATATAGTAATTGGAGTAACGTTCCTGCCAAATTTCATCATGATATCTTCAACGACTGCCAAATTACAGCTTGGAAAACTTCTAAATTACCTTCTTTTAAAAGTGGGCGGCGCCACGCCCATTGTCCAAAATTTTACTAATTTTCTATTCTGCGTCAAAATGTTAACTCACCTACCAACATTCATCGCTTTACCCGTCTTTGGTAATGAATTATCGCATTTTTTCGATTTTTCGAAATTTTCGATATCGAAAAAGTGGGCGTGATTATATATATCGTTCATTTTCAATAGCGATCTGAGATGAGTGCCCAGGAACCTACATACCAAATTTCATCAAGATACCTCAAAATTTACTCAAGTTATCGCGTTCACGGGCGGACGGACGGACGGACATGGCTCAATCAAATTTTTTTTCGATACTGATGATTTTGATATATGGAAGTCTATATCTATCTCGATTCCTTTATACCTGTACAACCAACCGTTATCCAATCAAAGTTAATATACTCTGTGAGCTGTGCTCAACTGAGTATAAAAAGGAATAGAGATAAATTTTGATTTACACCCGAAAAATAGGTAGTTTTACGCAAGAAGTGTGCAAAGGTGTACATGCTTTAATTTCACACAACAGTGTGTAAATTTCGGCCACTTATTATCGTATTTCGCTTCAGGTAACTGTAAATTTTCATTTTCTGTGAAAGCGTAGCGTTTGTCGTCTCGTGGTGGAAAAAAGTGGAGTGAAAAAGTGACTTAATGAATATATAAATGTGAAAAAAAAAAAATATTTATGAAATTGATGCATTAATAAATTGATATTAGTTTTTAGTTTTAGTTTTTAGTTTTAGTTTTTCAGAACATGCATGATTGTGCATTAACCCTTGTAATACTAGATTTCACAATAAGTTTAATGTTTGAAATTCGGACTCAACAGAGCTCTTAAATATAAATATGTAAATATAAGCAACTGGTGTGTACAAATTTAGGCATATAGTGTCTAAAGTGTTACACATTTTTTGCGTAAAATTAAATAAGGGATTTGTAAAAATAAAGATGTGTTATATTTATAGTGGTTAAAGTGTTGCCCACCATTTTGGTAATAAATTTACGATTTTCGCTTTAGAGTGTGGGAAGATTATAATACAGCTAAAAGAACATATAGAAAGCTCTCAAGTATAAAAACAAAAAATATATGGAAGTGTTTGAAAGATCTGACAGACAAGACTGATAACATGAAACACATACCCAAAATAGTAATTAATGATTAATGCATTGAGAAGCCAATGCCCTGAACAATTTCTTTGTTAAGAGCATAGTCGAAATTAATGAAAGTATTGAAGTAATTCCTTAAGCTGCCGAAATAAGCGCAAATAAGCCAATTGAAGCGTTTGAATTCACAGACATAATACTAGGTGGTAAAATAAATATCACTATAAAATTTAAAAACAAATATGGCAGGAAAAACTAAGTTAGGAGGAGTGACCCTACAGGAGAAACCCTGCACAAAGTATCTAGGAATCATCCTAAACAGTAAGCTGTCATGGAAGCTCAACGTGGAGGAGAGGGTGAAGAAGGCTTCAACGACACTCTATGCATGTAAAAGAATGCTGGGGTGTACGTGGGACTTATCGCCCTCTCTTTCTCATTGGGTTTTTACAGCGATTGTCCTAAACTATGGAGTCCTTGTTTGGTGGAAAGCCACACAAAAAGCAACCTACCTCAAAAAATTAGAGCGGGTATGCGGACTATCAATGGTTAGCATTACGGGAGCCCTGAAAACAACCCCGAAAGCTGCACTGTATGCCAATCTGCACATTCCACCTGTAGACCGGTAGCAAAGAACATAGCGTTAAAAACTGCAACCAGGCTCGGTGCTTCGGGGCAGCTTGAGCACCGACCATACGGCCATAATAGTATAGCGGCATCAATTACTAGAACAGACTACCTGATTCCCTATCTGCGCTTCGAGAGAGATCTTAAAGCCACAATGGAGGTGGACGGTTGGCGCAAGTCCTAGCCAAACTCACTGGGAATCTTCCATCCTGCCATATCAACGCCATGACTATGCAGGCATTCCCAGAGTTGGTTTTGGCAGACAAGAGGTTCTACATCAACGAGGACGTAGACCTCATACTTGGAGGAGACATATATCCCCAAATTATACTGAGCGGTCTGAAAAAGAATGTACTAAATACACTTTTGGCCCAAGAGACAGTGTTCGGTTGGATTCTGACCGGTCGCATCGAAGCACCGAGTCCAACGAAGAGCATCATGTCATTCTACAACGAGGTTGCGTTAGACAACCAACTCAAAGCTTTCTGGGAGGTAGAAAATGTACCCAAAAATAAAATATTAACTGAAGATGAAAGGTATTGTGAACAACTATTTAAGGAAACGACAAAACGTGATGAAAATGGGAGGTACACAGTTTCGCTACTATTCAGGCAGGATTACCCTGAGAATATTAAATTAGGACCGTCCCTAAAGCGCGCATGTTCACAATTCTTCAGAAATTAGGGGCGATTACTGAAAAACCAAGAGTTAGGGAAAAAATATGTTCGGGTGTTATCCGAATACGACATATGAGAAAAATCAAAAACAATATTCCATCCGACGATTCCGATAGTTATTTCCTGCCCCACCACGCCGTTGTAAAAGCGGAAAGTACCACTACCAAAGTGTGCGTCGTCTTCAACGCGTCAAGTCAGACAGCAAATGGCATTAGTCTAAACGACATACTCCACCCAGGTCCAGTACTCCAAGCAGACTTGCCTATTTTAATTCTACGTTGGAGACTGTACCGCTTTGTCTTTGATAGTGACATAGAAAAGATTTATAGGCAAATTTGGGTGGCCGATAATCACGCCAAATTTCAAAGAATTGTCCATCGAACATCCCCCAACGAACCCATCAGTATTTACGAACTAAAGACTGTCACATTTGGTGTAAACTGCGCCCCCTACCTCGCGATACGGTCACTTCTACAATTGGCTGATGATGTAGAAAATACGCACCCAATAGCATCGGGTATATTACGAGAAAATATACATACGACGTTTTATCTGGAGGGCATACAATAGCGTCAACCATCAGAGCAAGAAACGAGATTCGCGAAGCATTACACTCAGCTGGCTTTCCATTGCGCAAGCGGACATCAAATTGTGAGGAAATCCTTCAGGACATCCCCAAAACGGATCTGCTCAGCGACGAATTCCTAGCGTTTGAAGAGGCTAGCTCGGTGAAGGCACTCGGAATACGATGGAACGCGCATTCAGACATGTTTTACTTCACCGCAGGAGCTTTAGAGAGAACACCACCAAACGCGCAATCCTATCCGCTATAGCCAAACTTTTCGACCCTTTAGGCTGGCTTGCACCAAAGGTCATAGTGGCAAAAATACTAATGCAGCATATCTGGTTAGAGGGCACCGGGTGGGACGAACCTGTCTCCCCAACTACCTTAGAACGGTGGGAAAATTTCACCCAACACTATAGCGAAATAGATAACATTAGGATACCGCGGTGGGTAAATTTTTCACCGGAAGACGACATAGAAATCCACGGCTTCTGCGACGCTTCCGAGTAAGCATATGCGGCAGCGGTATAAATGCGCGTGAAAAGTGACGATCAGGTTTTCATACACTTACTTTTAGCAAAAACCAGAGTAGCTCCAGTGAAAACCATCTCGCTACCACGTATAGAACTCTGCGGCGCCGTGCTGCTTGCAGAAATCATGGAATCAATATTCCGAAACATTCATTTGGGATCAGCAAAAATTCACCTCTGGACGGATTCAACCATCGTACTAGCATGGATAAGAAAGCCGCCCTGTTCCTGGTCAACCTTCGTCGCACACCGAATCACTAAGATCATCGATATGGTCGGTAGCAAGGACTGGCTTCACGTGGACTCGGAATCTAATCCAGCAGATCTAGGAAGCAGAGGCCTAATTGCATCAGATTTGGTCAACAATTCGTTGTGGTGGCAGGGACCTTCTTGGCTGCAAGAAGACAATTCCCACTGGCCAGCACAAGAGACCGAATACAAAACGTCCGTTGAGGAGAAGAGGGCACAAACATATGCAACGACAAGGGTAGATCATGTAGATATTCTCGACCGTTTTTCAAATTTACCCAGGGCTTTGAAGGTTCTATCCTATGTTAGGAGGTTTTATAAAAGAACTCACCCAAGAACAAAAGCCTCGTTCCACGAAAAAGCGTGTATAATCTCAGCCGATGAGATTAAGGCAACGACTCAAGCATTAATACGAGTCTGCCAGAAACAGTTTTACGGGACAGAATATTTAAAATTGAAAAATAGGGAACCTATCGACCGAAAGAGTGAAATACTGTCACTCAACCCATATATCGACAAAGATGATATTATTAGAACAGGGGGGCGTCTAGGGGCGTCAAAAGACATGTCATACAACGAGCGTCATCCGATCATCTTGCCTTACAATTGTAGGCTGTCTCGCCTTACAGTTATGATGGCTCATCATGACTCCCTTCATGGCGAGAGCCAGCTCATGCTCCGTCTCATCCGAACCCAATACTGGATACCGAATGTCAAGACCATGAATAGAGCCGTCATCCACAATTGCAAAACCTGCATTAGTCATCGAAAGCAGGCACAGTCCCAACTTATGGGTACCCTTCCCTGCGAACGGACTACTTTTACCCGCGCGCTCACCAATACCGGGGTAAACTTTGCGGGGCCTTTCGACATCAAAAGCTACCGCGGTAGAGGATGTTGACTGTCAAAAGGCTACGTATGCCTTTTTGTCTGTTTCTCCACTAAGGCCATTCACTTAGAGGCCACTAGTGACCTCAGCACCCCATGCTTTCTGGCAGCCTTCTCGAGTTTTACCGCGAGAAGAGGATGTCCGAAGAACTTCTACTCCGACAATGGTACAAACTTTGTCGGAGCATCAAGATCTTTACGATCCGAATTTAAAGCCTTTCTGGCCGAAAGCCGAGACAAAACAGTCTCAAAGTATAGCCATCAAGCATTGAGCTGGCATTTTATTCCCGCCGCCGCTCAAAATATGGGCGGCCTGTGGGAAGCGGGAGTGAAGAGCTTCAAAAGCCATTTCAAAAAGATTGCTTCTCCCCACAAATATACTATGGAGGAGTTCCAAACACTTTTGTGCAGGATTGAGGCGTGCCTCAACTCGCGCCCCCTCAGTCCAGGATCGAATGACCCAACGGACCTAGAACCACTAACCCGAGGACACCAGAACCTTAACGCAGACTCAGGGTCTGCCACGGAACGCAGATGCACTCAGCCAAAGGAACGAGGCCAAGCAATAACCTAACGCAGATTCGATATCTGCCACAGAACCGAAAGGCATTCGGCCCACTAGATTTTAATTTTTAAAAAACCAACCCACAATTCACCCGCTCTCCCAGAGCGAGGACAGCAAATCAACCCAACTTCACCCGCTCACCCCGAGCGAGGATGACAGAACACCTACACACTCGGCCAAAGGCGCCAGGCCAACAAAAATGTATCAATGTATGTATTGAAATAGCTATTAAAAAATAGTTAAAAATGGAAACCAACCGTTTCCTTCTTAACTATAAATACAATCAAATAAAAATCCATGCTCAACTACCCATAGAGGTTGCATCTAACCAAATACGTGCCTATTTTCGAAAACACATGCAAGGGGTTAAGAACGTGTTAAAAATGATACACTGGCATCAACGGGCTAACGGGTTTTTCATCCGTACCGATAAAGTATTCATTCTTTAAAAGTATGCATATACATTTAATTTAATGGCTATAAAATTCAAATATGCAAATGTAGTAGTGTATAATGTCGTCCCAGTAGAAGTTATCTCTCTGCCGGTTCGAAAGAAAGAGTTTTAGAACTCCCCCAAAAGTAACGATGCGATTTTGGGTGACCAGACTTCGGGATAAGAATATAACCACCCCATAGTGAAGTACCATTTGATTTCTGATGCCAGTTCAAAAACCCCCTGTCTCGAAAGTTTTTTTTTTTTTTTTGTAAAAAAATCACATTTGATCAAAATTAAAATTTGTTTGTGCTTGACAAAAAACATTTAGAAATGCAAATGAGCTCCTCAATTAATACTGTTGACTCTTGGTTACAAATTACAAACAGGAATGTTTATTCTCATCACTTTTCTAATCAGCTTAGAACGTGTTTTTTGTTTTTTGAATCATGAGTTAGATCAATATTTTGTATTTAAATACTGAATTTATACCCTTAAAACATTCACCACACGCAGCATGCAACTTTCAGCAGTGACGAATCTGAATTAGGGAATCGAATAAGGAATCATGATTAAAAAAAAAAAAAACTAGACAGGTGTTTTCAGCTCATCAGAATAAAGCTGCTCTGAAATTTCTTAAGCTTTTTCTGTACTCATTGTGCCTTCCAATTATTAAATATTTGCCTCTTCTGTTAAAGAAAACTGCGTTTTTGTTGTTTTTATACATAACTGCCATGCTTGTCTTTGATAATCCAAAAAGCATCAATTATACCACCGTTTTTATCATCAGAAACTTGTGCAAAGTAAAGATGTGTATGATTATGTGCCCTCATACGTGTATAACCATAATCCTGGCTGTGAAAGGCACTCCATTTAGGCAAATCATTTACGAATGGCTCTCGTCCCTCCTTACAACCAGGCGAACCTGTAATCAAATGCACCGGTGCACTACCATGTATGGTACATAAGCCGCAATCGATTCCACTTGTCGCATAAACTCATCTCCCACACGCGCATTCTGCGTATTCATGTCGTAGGCGAAGTCACCCAAATGAATGATCGCATCGTACATGCCCTGAAGAGGCTCCATCTTGGAACCTTGCACTTTAGCTCGGTGTGATTGTGGACAATGGCCACGCGCCATTTATACTCATAAACGCACTAACTAAAAACTTTAAATTTATTTCCTTTAAGGAGGTTTGATGATTAATCTCCTTTCTTTTATTTATAAATATATATTAATTTCACAAAACTTATAACTTTTAATCACGACTTTTAGCTGAGTAGCTAAATTGGCATCCGACGCGCGTGAACCACTCCAATTGACTTGACTTCATTTCATTTTTAATTTTTGTCTCTACCTATCGTAGAGCTTTTTAAAGCACGTTAACTTGGTTGCGGTTGCGCTGCGGCGAATGTCATTAAAGCTAGTTCTATTACTATTTATATCCTAAGGGCCCTATTATGCTATGTAGGTTTTAAATATATTTGCATGGTTCTATTACATCATTCCCCTTTGGAAAAGAAGAGTTTGTCAAGGTGATCAATCTTGACCAACTCTTCTTGACCCAGATGATGTAAATTGCCTTGAATGAGCGAATTTATGTTTTACTGAATCCATTCCTCGTTTTCGCTCGTTCAAAACACTTGATATAATTCAAAATAAAGTTCACATCTTAAAAGAACTTAAATTTCTACATTTTAAAGTAGGTTGTTATTACTAGCTACTTATTAAATTCTATGAGTTTAATGCTAACTAGTAAAGTTAAGATATATATTTGTTGCAAGGTAAATGTTATGTATTTCGTTTTTAATGTATGTTTAGAAAGATACTATTTATTTGAAAAAATAAAATATTGATTTTTGTATTCTTAAGCTATTTAGGTTAAATTTTTCGTATCCTATTTTTATGTACTGTGTTTTCTTTGTTCTTTGTTTTATCAAAATATGTTATGTTAACGCCGTCGATTTTTGTTACGACGTGTGGACCCTGGTAAATGCTAGCATGTTTATCGCGAGGTTCTTTTTGTAATAAAACCTTGTCATGAACTTTAACCGATATTGGCTGCGAGTCCCGGTTGTATCCGGTTTCGTTTTGAACCTTGTGCTTTTTAACGTATTTTTCCGCGAGTAAATTTGTTTTTTGAAAACGATATTTTACTTCTTTCGCGTAATTTTCAATATTGTAGATTGGGTCAATTTCATCTTTTTGCATTTCGAGTGGCAAATTTGCCTTTTTTCCGAATATTAATTCATACGGTGTTAGCTTATTATCCAATACATTGTTTGTCGTTTTATTATGCAAAAAAGTAAAATAACGTAAATAAACGTCCCAATCATCGAAATTGTCTTTTAAATAAGCCCGTAAATACTCATTAAAAACTCGGTGGTTTCTTTCAACCGTGCCAACTGTTTCGTGATGATATGGTGTAGAAAAATTATGTGTAATTTTTAAAAGTTTTGTTAATTCTGAAAATATTTCGTTTTTGAATTCTGTGCCAAGGTCGGTTTTGTTGATTTCATAGTGCCGTATATCAAAATAAAACATTCGAAAATGGCAGAAGCGACAGTTTTAGCGCTTTTATCGGGTATTGGTATTGTTACTAAATATTTTGTTAAGTCACATATAATGGTAACTGCGAACTTATTACCATTCATTTACTCAGGTAATGGTCCTATAGTGTCCATAACGACGATTTCGAAAGGCTTGCAGGGAGTTGGCGTAAGTACCATTCTATCTTTATTTTTTGGTTTTACTTTGTTTACCAAGCATTTTTCACAATGTTTTACGAATTTTGAAATTTCACGTGTCATATTCTTCCAATAATATTTAGTACGTAATTTCGCGTATAGTTTTTTGCTTCCAAAATGTCCACCTGTTATCGGATCGTTATGGCAGATTGTCATCAGTTTAAGTTTTTTGTCGTTATCGGTCACTGTTTCTACGGGGTCAGTCAATATAATTTCTAAATGTTTTAGAATTTTGTTCCCGTAACTTTTAGATTCGATATCGAAAAAATATTTGAAAAATTATCATTTTTTTGCCATTCTACTTGTTTAATACCGCTTCAAAAGTAATTCATCGAGATGAATTATTTTGTTAGTAGGCGCAATATTTATTAACTCGAGTTTTTTATGCTTTAAATGTGCGTATAAATTTATATTCGAAATTTTATTGTTTTTGTCATGACTTATCTGGCTTTTTATCCTCGGGATTTTCTTTGGAAATTTGTATGAAAATTTGTCGTATACTTGTAATTTTATTTCTTCGTCTATGTCTTCATGTTTTTGTTGCTGTTGTTTGTTTTGATTCGACATTGCCCTTGTTTGTACCGCTAAAATTTGATTTGTTGAGTTTTTAAGTTCATCAATTGAAATTCGAGATACACGTGTCATATTCTTCCAATAATATTTAGTACGTAATTTCGCGTATAGTTTTTTGCTTCCAAAATGTCCACCTGTTATCGGATCGTTATGGTAGATTGTCATCAGTTTAAGTTTTTTGTCGTTATCGGTCACTGTTTCTACGGGGTCAGTCAATATAATTTCTAAATGTTTTAGAATTTTGTTCCCGGTAACTTTTAGATTCGATATCGAAAAATATTTGAAAAAATTATCATTTTTTTGCCATTCTACTTGTTTAATACCGCTTCAAAAGTAATTCATCGAGATGAATTATTTTTTTTAGTAGGCGCAATATTTATTAACTCGAGTTTTTTATGCTTTAAATGTGCGTATAAATTTATATTCGAAATTTTATTGTTTTTGTCATGACTTATCTGGCTTTTTATCCTCGGGATTTTCTTTGAAAATTTGTATGAAAATTTGTCGTATACTTGTAATTTTATTTCTTCGTCTATGTCTTCATGTTTTTGTTGCTGTTGTTTGTTTTGATTCGACATTGCCCTTGTTTGTACCGCTAAAATTTGATTTGTTGAGTTTTTAAGTTCATCAATTGAAATTCGAGATAATGCATCTGCACCGACATTAGATTTTCCTTTTATATATTCTATAGTGAAATTGTATTCCGATAGTTCTAGTCTTATGCGTGAAAGTTTTGAATAGGGGTCTTTCATGTTAAACAAATAAACTAAAGGACGATGATCTGATTTTACGTTAAAATGCGTACCATAGACATAGGGTCGAAATTGTTTGATAGCAAAATATATAGCTAAAAGTTCCAGTTCGATTATTGCCTTTTTTTGTTCTGCATTATTAAATGATTTTGAAGCAAAACAGATTGGTAAGTCGTTGCCATTGTGATTTTGGCTCAAAATGGCACCGCAACCGATCTTCGACGCATCAACTGTAATGGTAAATTCCCTTGTGAAGTCCGGATATTGCAGTGTTTGAGGGGAAATGAGAGATTTGCTGAGTTTTTCGAACGCACTTTCACATTGGTCATCCCATTTAAATTCTACTTTCTTTCTGCTCAGTCTGTTCAAAGGTGCTGCTATTGATGCGAAATTGGGTATGAATCTTCTGTAGTAGTTAGCGAATGCAACGAATCTTCGTACCGCGTCTTTATCACACGGTTTGGGATATTTCTTAATTGTAACTATTTTCGAATCATCCGGTAGCAGTCCTTCGGACGAGCATTTATGCCCTAGAAATGTGACTTCTGAGCGCATGAAATTGCATTTTTTGGGATTTAAACGCAAGTTAAACTTTTTACATGTTTGAAAGACCTTCTCCAAATTGTTGAGGTGGTGAGACTCGCTACACCCTATGACTATTACATCGTCTACGTATAAAAAGGCTTGGCTTGGGGAAATACCGGAAAAAGCAATGGACATCATTCGCGAAAACGAGTTAGGCGCGACATTTAAACCGAAGGGTAAAACCTTCCAACGGAAAGCACCACGATCAGTGCTGAAAGAGGTGATGTCTCTCGAATCTTTATGTAACGGAATTTGGTGGAAACCTGAGTATAAGTCCAAAGTAGAAAAATATTTTGCTCGACCAAGGTTATCTAAAATGTCAGCGGGAATTTGTCGGCTATTAGTTTTTTATAAACTGCCCTAAAATCGACACACATGCGGTATTTTTTCTGTCCACTTGGGTCTTTTTTGGGTACCAATATTAGCGGGCTGTTATAATTCGAATGACTATGTTCAATCAAATCATTTTGCAGTAAATTGTCAACTTGTCTATTAATTTCTCTGCGCTGTGAATACGGTAATCTGTAATTTTTAATGTTAACTGGTGTTTTGTCCGAAAGTCTAAGTTTTTGTTGGTAAAAGTTATTTAAAGTCATTACGTATGTTTCAAGGGCGAATACTTCGGGATATTTTAAACATAATTCAATTAGCTCATCGTTTGCGTACGTGGGAATCTGGTTTATTAAAATTGACTTTAGTTCTTCTAATCTTTCTGGATTATCAAACGCTTTACTAATTTTGTATATGTTAAAGTTATTAATATCTTCAGTCTTAATGTTGAAATCTTTTACATATTTTACTTCATCTGTAGTATTAATTACTTTTAAAATTGGGTTTTTCGTGTCGACTATGCATTTGGCTGTAAAAACGCCATCGGAAACTTCATTTGAATCTACGAAAACTGGATTTTTTGAATTACCCAAATTAAAAATACCGAAAACTTCACACCTTGGTGGAATTGCTAAACTATTGCTGGATGTACTATGTAGTATTGAAACATTAACCCTATTTGCCCCGTGATAAATTTGTATTGTGTCGTTCGCGTAATTGATTATGCATTTGTTTATTTTTAAGAAATCTTTCCCGAGTATGCCATCGGATGGTATATTGAAACAGTCGTGCACAACATGAAGAGTGTGTGGAATTAAAATGTCCGGTACTATTATGTTCGTATCTATTGTGCCTAAAGTTGTAATCTTGTTAGAAGTTACACCAGTGATATCGATAAAGTCATTGTTATTTATTTCTGCTTTTCTTGATAAACTGGAAATTTTAATGACGGATATATCTGCTTGCGAATCTACTAAAAATGTACATGTTTTGTTGGAATCAGAACAATTAACCTCAATGAAATCAGAGTAGTTTAAATTTAGACAGTAAATGTATTGTGTAGTAGAGCTTTTTACTCCTCCTCCCTCAGTGTTCGCGTCTGAGGGGCTTCGGCGTTTAAATTCCGTACATTAGCAGTGCCTCTATTATTTCAACTCGAATTGTTATTTCTGTTTGTCGTATTTGATCTATTGTAGTTATTCGGCCTATTGGACGAATTGTTGCCTCTTCTGTTGTAATTGTTACCTCCTCTACTATAATTGTTATTTCCTCTATAATTTGAACTAGTACTTTGCTTATTTGTATTACTGTACCTGTAATTATTGTTATTGTATCTAAAATGTTTACCACGGAAGTTACCTCTAAAATTGTTTGACCATATTGGTCTAGAGCGAAATGCCAATACTTGTCTCTCTTTTACTTCGTTATCCTTTTCTATTACCATCTTCGCGACCACGTCTTTCGAATCGGTGAAGGTGGACGAAGCTAAAATGGATTTGACCATGTCTGATCTGCTATTGAGTCTACAAAACTTAATTGTTTGTTCCACGGCCATTTCATGGGCTTTTGCTTGGGTCATGCCTTCTATTATAAGAGAGCGTTCTAACGAATCAGACAATTCTTCTACCTGTTTTGCAAATTCGGCATAGTTGTTATTGGTGATTTTTAATGCTGCGATTTTTCCAGCGACAACTTTGGAGTTGTCGGGTTTTATTTTGCTACTTAACGCTTCTTTTATCTGACTAACTGTACTAACTTCTGTTGGTAATGACTCGCGCGCTTTGCCTTCCAACTTTGATTTGAGAAAAGCTATTAGTGTTGGCGTTAGTGAATCATCTGAAAGATCTTCTATTAGGTTTATCTTGTCAATGAAAGACGGAAGCGATAACGGGTCTCCGCTATAATTTTCGCGCATCATAGAAGCCCATAGACTAATAGCTGCTCTTTTCTGTTCCGGTGTAGCCATATTTATATCTCTATCAGCAGTTGTGTTCACGCGATTAGTGGATATTGTATCGTTGCTGCTTTCGTTAGAAATTGTATTGCTGCTATTTACGCTAATGATTGTACTATTATCTGAATCGTCTGTTGTGCTCGATTCGTTATTAAACCCCTGAAAATCTTCACCTAAGGATATTCTTGGTGGAGGGCTATACGTAAATGATACTTCCTCTGAGCTCGCGTCTTGGAAATCTTTTTCAGAATCTGACATCTACAGTAACATTCGATAACTTGTGTTGAAAATTAATACAAAGTTGAAAAAAATGTGTAGGTTTATCAAAAAAAAATCTAGCTTCGCTCAAGGGAAGAGGCTGCAATGGCTTTATGGTGACACCCAAAATATAGACTTTGAAAAGTTTGTAAGTAGAGTAAATGTAAAATTGTTGTTATAGGCACTTGGTAACGAGGTATTCACATTAGAGGATTCAGAATACGTTGTTATAGGCACTGTAGGTTTATTTTATGAAAAAATATTTTGTAGACACAGATGCAAAAAAAAAATCGAAAAAATTTTGTAAATTTGTAGAAGGCACTGTAGTTTCAGAGAAAAATTTCTAAAAATCGACAATGCTAAAAAAATTCAAAGTTGAAATTGTATAAAAGTTATTATGAAAATGTTGATTGGCACTGTAGCTTTAAATAAAAGCAAAAGAATGTAGGCACGAATTCATTTTGTATTTATAAGAAAATAATGTTTTTTTGCAAAATAATTGTACAAGGGTTTTCGAATTTGTTGGTAGGCACTGTATTTCCAAATTATTGCTAGCCTTTAATAAAAAAAATTTTATATTTTCCGTCGGGAAACGCATTTAAATAGCAAAAGGGGGTTTATAAGTGCAAATTTATTATTTTATTCTTTTGTGTCAAAAGAAATTCAAGTAAACGCTTTTATTTTTCCGCAAAACTCTATGTTTAAACCAGTATTCCAAATAAGAAAGAACAGTACATATAAATATGTTTTAAATGGTTATTATTAAAATGATATTTCATATGTATACATATATGTATGTATTTAAGTATTCAAATACATATGTATTTAGGTTTATGTGAAAAATTTAATGGGAAAAAGAAAAAAAAATTGTTTCAAAAAAAAATTTTGAAATTTAAATTTAAAGAGAAATAATTGGGAATAATATTTGTGTGCTAATGGCCATATAAGAAAATTGAAAAACATTAGTGTTAATTGATTTTATATGCAAGTTAAATATATGTATCAAAATTTAAAAGAATATAATTAATGTATGTATATGAAAGAATATATATACGTAGGTGTTAGTATATACTTATGTATGTTGCTTCTTTGTTGCTGCTGCTGGCTTTGGCTACTCTTCGTCTTTCCATGCTCGTGCTGTGATTTCGCTGCTGCTAGTTAAAGATGATTTTAGCGTTATTTTTTCGCTACTTCTTTTTGGCATATATGTATGTGTGTTACTGTGCTGTGGTGGCGTGTTTTTCGCTTACCGCTATTACAGTTTCTTTGTTGTTACGGCGGCAAGACCAAGATAGGGCGCGCTCGTAATAATGGTGGGGAGAGAAGAAAAGAAAATACACAAACGAATTCGTTATAAAAAGTGAACAATAATATTTATTAAAATAAATGGAAATGTAAATGCAACGTTAGTCCACTTAATCACAATAAATGAAATTGGTTAGACAATAAAATGAAAGTAAAGGCAAATGCAAGATAATCCACTTACATTCAATATTTCCGATGACGGAAGTGCAAAAATGAATTTTAGAATTTTAAATAGAATTGAAGGGCTTACCTTTGGTGGCTTGGCTGCTGGCGGTTTCTTAGACGTTCGCAAAAGAAGTGAAAGAGGTAAAAAACCTTTTGTTCGCGGTCACCGCCGAATCCTAGGCTTAACTATTATCCGGCGGGGTAAACGGTTATCGGTATAAACCGATATGTATAAATGAAAAATGTGAGGTAAAAGGACAACGAAAAGAAAAAGTTAAGTAATACGAGGGTGCACCGCCATATTTAGGCTTGTGGCCTAAACATGACGGACCCCTTGCGGCGAGCAACTTCGAAACGATCGTAACGCCCCAACAACCAAGTCCCAAAGGGCTCGCGAGAACGATTCTCAACTTAAAATTAACGAATCTCAACTTAAATTTAGGCCATGCTGTAAATGCGTATGGAAGAAAAATATTGTGACCAGGATACATAATTCGACCGACGCCAGACGCTTCTCCGTGGGATTCCTGTGAATAAAGAGATGTTAGTCGAAATAGACATGGGTTGATTTTAGTGCACTTTACTTATTGAATGGACATATACCCGATTATTGCTGGTGGGCTCCAGACACTACCAACCCGAATATGGTGGCTTGAGTCAGCAGCCCGCCGACGTTCGACGGTGGTGTGCCGCTAACCATTAGGCTGGCGTAGACGTCGGCACCTAGTGTGAGCCGGACAGGTGTAGACCGGTGGAAAGCTGGATCCGCCAGCTTCATAAATTGGAATGGCGTGGCTACCGATGGATCCAGAGTTGCTGTCGGACTAAGCCGTGAATATCGCGACACCACTGTGGCCTGGGTCGTCACTGGTCCCGTTACCCCGTATTTCCCTCGCAGAACAAGCGTGCACTTCACGTGATAGGACGTGCCCGTTCGCTCTAACCCGAGGTCCTTCGCGAGATTCGCATCGATGGTTGAATTCGGAGCGCACGGATCGATAAGGGCGCGTACTGCGTAGAGCTTCCCTCCTGCTGCTATCCGGACGACCGCCGTTGGAGCTATGGCTACGAATGCGCGTGTAATGGTCGTTGCTAGAGGAGTCTCCCGGAGGCGTCCCGTTCTGAAGCCGGCTGGCGTTGTTGGTTGGCGCGCGAGCATTGTTGGTTGGCGCGCGAGCGTAGTTACTTGGGCACGAGCATTATACGGGGCCGCCCTGCCAATTGAGCGTCGTGACGAGCGGGACGGACGTGGTTCCGCATCGCCCGGCAGAGCGGTGCGATGGGGGGAAGGACGTGTCTCCCCGCCATCCCCGCGTTGTAAGTTTGAAGGCCTTTCATGCCGTAGGAGCGGTCGGAAACATTGTGGTCCTGAACCGCCCGGTGGTATCGTGGCTAGCATTGAAGTAGGATCTTCCCGTCGTTCGACCTCTTCCTCGGCGACGTCCGCTTCCCACCACAGGGTTTGTTCCGTGACGTGGATGGATAGGGCTCCGTCGGAGCTCTCTTCGCCATCGCTCTCGTGGGACGGTGGTGGAACGTAGTCGAGATGTGTTGACGTGTGGTGCTGCTCGTTGCACCGATGACAGCGATCTTCGCTGGGACATGTCTTCCGTTGGTGGAATGGCGATAAGCAATTTGTGCAATATCGCAAATCTATGATTGTCTTTATTCGATCCATGTTCGTCATGCCCCGGTAAATCGGGCAGAGCCTTATGCTGTGCGACTTTTGACATAGCCGGCAGGGGGCGCTGAATGTGTTGCCGCGTGCCTCCGTCTTGGCGCGTTTGTGGGACAATCCAGTCATTCTGGAATATCAAATTGTTAGTAGAACATTCGTAGATGCCCTTAGATTGGGTGGCTTATGAGCCGGTACTAGGAGCTTAAGTGGCTGAGGTCGGGGTTGGCGTACTCGAGATAAAGGGTTGCGTGGAACGAATAATCTTCTTAAGTTATTCTGTCGATGTAATGATGGGTTTGTAGTGGTTGAAACCACTGTTATATTTAATATAATTTTATTGAGATACGCCTAAAGGTATCTTTAATTTTGGTAAATATCCTCATCATAATAAAATTCTGATATTGAAAGCAGTCATTTTTTGGTGTTTGCCTAATACACGCAATATGCGGTAATATACGCTACATTTGTGTAGCAGATGGTATCACGAGTTACCCGTGTATTTTCACGGCTCCTTGTAGTTGCCCTACAAAAATTTGGTCACAAAACTCACCCACGCCGATACAAATGTGGCTGTGAATATAACCTATGAATCCCTGTAAAATGACTAGTCAAATGACGTCGTGCATATAAATGTGCGACAAATGTATAGAGGCCTTTACTCGCTGTCTGGGAACACCCTTTGTGTTGATTTGGGCCATGTTGTGTGAGAATCACAAATTGTGGTGTGTTTGTTGATTCCAACACAACCCTGGCGGGAATAGCCTACACTAACGAGTGTGTTAATTTGTAGAGCTGTCAGCTGTTCACTCTTCCAATCGTTGGAATGAGACCGCTGTGCAGTGCTGCCCATTGCAATGTAATGATACATAGTGGTCATGTCATGAAAGTATTTAGGGACAGCTTGCGTCTGAGTCCTGACGCGACATTAAATTTATAGTCTGTTCTAAAAAGTTTAAATTCTCCCTTGTTTGTAACATCGAAAGCATAGATGACACTACTTTATTCCTGCTGGGATTTCAAGAAAAAAAGGACCGACGAAAGTCTGTCGAAACTTCAATACACAAAAAAAAAGCAATTTCTGTCATGAAAGCGCGACCCCCATTGAGTGTGCCATGTTTTTGTTTATGTTTTACATTTTAGTTTTGCACTACCCTTTTTAACAATGAAAACAATGCAAATAAACCGCGAGAATTATTTTGGTCTCGAGTGGTTCCACCTTTTGTTTTCGCAAGAAAGTTGGTCTTAATTGTGTGTCTGTGCACCAAATTGTCAAACTACAAACTTTTTCCAAAAACAGAAAAGATAATAAAAAATACTGCCGAATGTCAAAAAAAACTATCGACATACAACCTGGCGCGTGTGTTTTCAGTGAAACCAGGCTGTCTCTTCAGGGTTTTCGTTAGTTGGTTTTTTGTTCGGTTACTAACACTCGAGTTTGTTGGATCCCGCGGATCCAACTTGTGATCTCATGGGGTCGCGCGCAATGTGTTTACGGCGTAAGAAGAGACAAAAGCAAATGTCATCGAGTGGCAACCTTGATTCATTCATTCAAAATGTCATTCATTCATGGAAATGAGTATAGATACATTTTGAATGAATTTTCACTATGAAGAATGGGTAAGTATGCAGGTATCGTTCCTTTTTTTTTTTATAATTTTATAAAGATTCTAATTTCTTCTTCTTTTGTTTCGTTTCCAATGATGATCAAACAAGGCGTTTTTTTTTTACATAGACCACACTGGATTTCCTTTTGACATGCACAAAGAATGCATAAATGATATTATTCGCGGTGGCCAAGTAGATTCCAGCTAAGTGGACAGACACTGGGCCAGCTGGTGTTTTTTTTTTTTTATATATATATACGCGTTCAAGAGGCACAAGCCGCAGTTATGAAGGAGACAATTTTTTTTTTTTTTTTTGGACCAGTAAACATCTAACGGAACCATATACCCGTATGAAAATTGATCTTAGCCTCTACTTAGCCCTGTTGTTCCTTGCTAAGCTTCGACCATCCATATATAACCAGGATGTTACTCCTGCTCCTATTTATATATGGCGTGGGGATGTTACTACTAAAGCGAAGCAAAGTATCAATTCAGACACGATTGCTACTAACTTGGTAACCGGAGCGTATTATGATAAAACCAACTGTCCAGAACAGCTTATGCGTATTTACATAGCAGATGCTATTACCGTACGTACCGAACGTACGTGGGCTGGTAATGATTTATGTATGTCGTTTATAAAAATGTCTGCACGCGGAATCTAAAAAATAGGGGTGTGCTTGCTACTATGTTTCCCGCATCTGCGGAACAGCCTTCCCACTATCTGGCAGAGATCCCTAAAGAATTTTTATTACAACGTGAAGATTGTTTACGTACATCGAGAGTCTTTTTTACGTGACTTGGTGCGAGTACTTCGTTATGATATCAATATCGTGTTTTGCCAATCGTTTATGAAGGAACGAATATTTATTGCAGCAAATTGAACTTTTCGAGTTTACAGCGGCCAGCTTTGGATATTGTAGAACAGTTAGCTGTAAAAATGAAGTATTATCCACCAAAGGATATAGTAACTGGTACTGAGTTGTACGATGAATACAATGAGGACCATATAGAGGGGGTTGCGAAGCCACAGAAATGGTGTGAACTTTGGGAAAATTCTGAGCCACCTCCAGAGTTCTTGCCGAAACCAAATTTTGGTAATCTTGTTGGCAATAGTAAAACCAATGAAATAGGTTAAGGAGAGGGGGGGGGGGGGGGGGGGGTGGTCAATTGGAAAACATCCAACACTATTACCATACATTACTTTTGTACTGAGGATGTTAGGCATAAATCAATTTGTCACACAATCTTAATTCCTGAAGGTGATTCAATATACAATATAAAAAGTTGTTGCATTCAGGCCTCAAAATCATTCTTGCGAAAGTGGTCAATTCGAAGCTAAAATGCAATAAAACATTTCAAGAATTGCTAATACTTGAAGTTAAGATACAAGTCCAGTGGAAGTAGTAACACAGTGGCGTTCTACATCTAATTAACCCAGTAACGTGGCTAGAACGAAATCTCGGCGTATAAGAGGCGGTTGGTTTCATAGATCCATACATATTCACATGAAATGGTGCCAGTTGTGATGACGGCTTAGAAGCGGAAGAAAAGCTAAAACATTCACAAAAAGATATTAAAGTGGTTAACTTCAAAACTGCATCATCAATTCGTCAAACGCAATATATAACAGACAACGTGTGTGATTAAAATTTTCCAATATGACGACGACATTAGTGCTTGAATCGTGCATACCTCTGCCAATTGATACAGGAACTTTGTTGGAGGTTACAGAAAAAGCAAAGGGTTGGGCCATTATGCATGGTATTGCTATGCGCTCTAAAGGAAATTTTAGTCCAGATGCTTTAAATTTCGCTCCATTTATCTTAATACCGTCATCATTCCCACGTACAGAATTTGAAAATGCTGCAAATTTACAAACCGTCATTAATCAGCTAATGCATAGTGTACAAATGGAATTAAAAATATTCAAAACGCTTGACTGCAATGTGTCGCGTCCATTGCCAATACATTTCTTGAGTCGTTTTCCCAAAGCAGCCAACGTGGAAGATAGCTATCATGCAATGGCCATATTTCCTCGAATTAACAACGATAGAGTACAATTTTGCATCATATAAGCCATTAGGGACTGCCGCTGCATCCCTATTTTTAGCTTTACATTTGCTGAAAGATAATTCAAATTACCAACTGGTTTTAGCACCAACTACTGGACATCAACCATGCAATGGTATGAGATAATTCGTCTAATTTTTTAGATTTTTATTATTTATATATTATATTGTCGTAAAACTTAGGTAGCGAAGCACATACACTGCACGTTGGCAAGAGATGGCCGTCGAAATAGATGCAGCCCTACGGTTGGAAGGCAATACCAGCACTGGCGCTTCATCTCTTCTTGCATATGCGATCCCAGTGGGCAATATGACGGCCTCCACTATAACGGTGCCCTGGCATGGTCTATGTGTGGTAAGAGGTGAGCTAATATGCACGTTTGTTATTGTATTTTATATTATTTTTAGTTATGAAGTGAGTACTTAGGTTGTATGATAGGATTTCAAAAAAAGGGCTTGTGCAATTGTATGGGTTTTAACTGTAATCAATTTTTAGATTGAAACCCGTGGGTGTTCCCTCCCCTTTTTCCTTTTTTAAGTCATTTTCCATTCAGCTTTCTGAATCTGCCCTGATTCCTTGATTGACTGATTAATGAATATTCTACGTGTTATAGTTTTACCTCTCATTGAAGATTTTATGTGGTCTGAGATATGAATCAGAAATGATTATTTAGCATAATCAGATTTAAGATACATTTTCTTCTCGACAATAAATTAACTTTTGAACAGAAAATACCTTTGAATCGGAACGTTTTTAATCATCCTGGAGCATGATGTTTGAATGTTTTGAGTCGCTGGATATTCTGGTGGTGATATGAATAAAAAAAAATTTTTTTTTTTTGGGGGTATGCGCTTCTGCAATTCGGTGAGATACTCCGTTTTCCACCGTTTGCAGAAGGTTTGATGCAGCGCCTTAAGTTTTTCCCATCGATTGACGAGTGATGCGCGATTCTCGCTGACGTCGATCTCCGGTGGAGCTAACAGGTGCCCTCCAACGAGGAAATGGCCTGGAGTAAGGGGCTCCAAATTAGACGGCTCGTTGGAGGAGGGGCTTAACGGTCGAGAATTGAGACAGGACTCGATTCGACAAAGTAGTGTGCTGAACTCTTCAAGGGTAAATTTGAGACCCCAAGCGGTCTTCTTGAAGTGGTTCTTGAAGCTTTTGACCCCTGCCTCCAATAGTCCGCCCATGTGAGGAGCTCCTGGTGGTATGAAATGCCATGTCAGGTTTTGATGACTGTACTTGGATAAAGTTTGGTTGCGAGCGTCCGCCAGGAAAGCTTTGAGTTCTGAGCGGAGAGCTCTGGAGGCTCCGACAAAGTTGGTTCCGTTGTCGGAGTAGATGTTCTTTGGACATCCTCGCCAAGCGACAAACCTATCGAAAGCTGCCAGGAATGCGGCAGTACTGAGGTCACTAGTGGCTTCCAAGTGAATTGCTTTGGTTGCAAAGCAAACGAAGAGGCAGACGTAACCCCTTGACATGCGGCATCCTCTTCCGCTATAAGATTTGATATCAAATGGTCCGGCAAAATCTACCCCCGCATTGGTGAAAGACCGGGAAAAGGTGGTTCGTTCTGAGGGCAGATCTCCCATAAGTTGGGTTTGGGTCCGCTTGCGGAATATTGTGCAAGTTTTGCAATTGTGTATGACCGATCGGATCATATTTTTGACCCTAGGGATCCAATATTGTGTGCGCAGGCGACGAAACATAAGTTGGTTCTCCCCATGCAGGGTGTCCTTATGGATGAACTGGACAAGAAGTCGTGTGAGCCGGCAGTCATACGGCAGAATGATCGGGTGCCGTTCACTGTAGGGAAGATCCTTGGCCCCTGAAAGACGACCGCCCACCCTCAATATGCCCTTTTCATCGACAAGGGGGGTAAGAGGGAGGATTTCACTCTTTGAACCGATGAGCTTCCCGGAATTTAAGCTCGAAAGTTCCTCCGAATAGTGCCTCCGTTGGTAGAAAGCTATTAACTGACTTGTCGTGGCCTGGATTTCATCGGGTGAAATGAAGTGCGATGCCGCTTTAAAGGAAGATTTTGTCTTAGGATTGGTTCTTTGGATAAATCTTCGAACATACGATATGACCCTCAAGGCCCTGGACAAATTGGAAAACCGTTCGAGGATGTCGTCTTTCTCTTTTATTTTTGAAGTTGTATGAACCTGCACCCGTTTTTCCTCTATGTTAGTCCGATAGTCCTTTTCTTGTATTGGCCATTCTGTCTTATCTTCTTGTAACCAAGAAGGTCCCTGCCACCACAAAGAGTTATTGACTAACTCCTTCGCTGATAGTCCTCGGCTAGCCAGGTCTGCAGGATTGGATGCGGATTCTACGTGGTGCCAGGATTTGTTTCCTACCTTTTCTACTATTTTCGTTACTCGATGAGCGACAAAGGTTGACCAAGAACAAGGGGGTTTTCTTATCCACGCCAAAACAATCGTGGAGTCTGTCCATAGGTGTAGATTGAAATTTTCTAAATGCAGATTTTCACGCACTGCTTCGATGGTTTCGGCCAGCAACACTGCACCGCATAGCTCTAATCGGGGTAAGGAAACTGTTTTAACGGGTGCTACTCTTGTTTTTGCTATTAATAAGTTAACGTAGACCTCATCCTTTATCTTTGCTCGTAAAAAGACTGTCGCGGCGTAAGCTTTTTCCGAGGCGTCGCAAAAGCCGTGTATTTCAACGTCGTTGGTTGGCGTAAAATACACCCAACGTGGGATACGAATTCCGTTAATGGAGGGGTATTCCTGCATAAAATTATGCCATCGGTCTAGGGTTCCTGCCGACACTGGTTCGTCCCAGTCAGTCCCCTCTAGCCAAATGTCTTGCATAATGATTTTTGCAACAATGACGACTGGGGCGAGCCAACCTAGGGGATCGAAAAGTTTAGCGATTGCAGAAAGTATTGTCCTTTTCGTTAACATATCCCGATTTTCAATTGGTTTTGCCGTGAAGTAAAAATAATCCGCATGCGCGTTCCATCGAATACCTAGGGTCTTGACCGTACTCGTGTCCTCGAATTCCAAAAAGTCTTCGTTGAGCAGATGAGGTTTGGGTATTCCTTTAAGTATTCTTGAGCAATTTGACGTCCATTTGCGGAGGGAAAAACCAGCGGACTGTAATGCATCTGTGATTTCATCGCGAGCTTTGAGTGTGGATTCGATGCTATGTCCCCCGGCTAGAACGTCATCGACGTACATACCTGTCCGCAAGATATCTGCGGCAATGGGTAATGAAGTTTCAACGTCGTCTGCTAGTTGGTGCAGTGTCCTTATCGCCAGATAAGGAGCACAATTGACTCCAAAGGTGACTGTCTTTAATTCGTAGACGCTGATAGGGTCACTAGGATTGTTGCGAAAAACTATTCTCTGGAATTGTGTTTGGTTTGGCTTTACCAATATCTGCCGGTACATCTTTTCGATGTCGCTATTAAAAACATATTTAAAGAATCTCCATCGCAGGAGTAGAATCGTTAAGTCGGCCTGAAGCACTGGGCCTGTATAAAGTACGTCGTTTAGGCTTGTGCCATTGGATGTGGGACACGAAGCGTTGAACACCAAACGAACTTTGGTCGTGATGCTTTCCTCTTTTATAACCGCATGATGGGGTAAGAAGTAGCAATCGGTCACGTGGGGTGGTATGATCTTTGGAACTTTTGACATATGTCCCAATGTCTCATATTCCGCTAGTACCCTATTGTACTCTGTCTGTAGGGCCGGTGTCTTGGCTAGGCGCGTCTCATTCCGGTAGAATTGGGAGCAGACGCCGTTTAGGGAAGGCCCTAAGGAGATGTTGTTGGGAAAATCCTGTTTAAAAGGAAGGGCGACAGTATATTTGCCATCGGAATTTCTTTCTGTTGTAAGTCTAAAAAGTTCCTCGCATTAGGCATTATCTTCGTTAAGTGCCCTTTCCCTAGGTACGTTTTCAAGTTCCCAGAAAGCGGTTAGCTGCTTGTCTAGGCTGATTTCATTAAAAAAGGATACCCGTGTATTAGTTGGGTGAGGTACTTCTGCACGGCCAGTTAGAATCCAACCGAAGACGGTTTCTTGGGCGAGAAGCGTATTTAGAACGTTCTTTCTTATACCGTTCAGTATTATCTGGGGATAAATGTCGCCTCCAAGTATGAGATCAACTGGTTCATTAATGAAGAACCTTTTATCCGCCAGAATCAGATCAGGGAACGCTTGCCGAGTCGTTGCGCTCACTTGGCAAGTCGGAAGGTCCCCTGTTAATTGGGGCAGGACTAGGACCACTGTATCGATGCTCACTAAGGGTTCTGTGAGCGAACCTAACGTAATCACACATGATTCCTTTACCTGTGCAGATGGGGTATTATTTATTCCTGACACTTGCACATGCAGTCGTTTGGATGGAAGGTTTATTCGCTTTTTTAGTCTTTCTGTTATGAAAGAGCATTCGGACCCAGAGTCTATCAGCGCTCTGGCGGAAAATTTCACTCCATTATAGTGTATATTAACACGTGCTGTTCCTAATAACACCCCTTTAGTGGTGTTAGCATGACACGAAGAGACGTTATTAGCATTATCTTGTCTTTTTTCAGACGCCGTCCTTGCCCTAGCCTGCTGTGAGGTTGAAGGTGTGTTGTCGGTGGCGTTTTGAGTCCACCTCTGAGGAGTTGTCTTTGGCTGTGCTGTCGGAAGATGGAGCAAGGTGTTGTGCCTCGCGTGGCACGTGCTGCAATTGAATTGGCTAGTGCATCGTGTCACGGTGTGTCCACCCGGCAGACAATTCAGACAGTAACTATTGTTTTTGATAAATTCAATTTTTCCTGACGTGGACAACCTACGGAATTTTTGGCAATTTCGTAATTTGTGCTCTGTACTGTTGCACATCTTACAGGCTGATTTGGGTACGCTGGCTTGGTAAACCCCAAGTTTCGTAGAATTTTCCCGAGAGTTTGAATTTTGACTTTTGGGTGCTTTTGTGGTTTTGTTACCCCTAAGATCAGAAACCGTCTCTAATGTCTGGAAGCGATTGGACAGGAATTTGTCCATATCCTCCCATTTTGGGATATCTGTTTTTCGTTCTACGGTTTGTTCCCAAAGAGCCAACGTAGATTCAGGGAGTTTTGTGGAGCATAGGTAGGTTATAATTGCATCCCAATTTGTGATGTCAATATTATGACATTGTAATGCAGAAATGCAATTGTTTATCTCCCGTTGCAATTTTTTGATGGAGGTTCCACACTCCTGTTCGACTGCCGTCAGATTAAATAAAAGTTTTAATTGTGTGTTGACGAGGATACGTTTATTTTCGTACCTGTCGCTTAGATTTTTCCAGGCGGTTGCAAAACCCTCGTTTGTTAATGAGCACCTGCCCACTATTTCTTTTGCCTCCCCTTGAGTTTTTTGTTTTAGATAATATAATTTCTCGACATCTTTCAGATCAGTATTGTGGATGTATATCGCCGTGAACATATCTCTAAAGGCTGGCCAGGAAAGGTAGTCGCCTTTAAATACATCGGTGTCACAAGGCGGCAGCCGCATTTTATGTCCACGGCGCGAAGAGTCTTCATCCTTTGCTTCATCCTTGGCCGGCTGTGGGGTGATGGATTCGGCTTCAGCCGCCACAGCAGACATGCATTGCAGGTAGCATGCAAAGCAACTTTTATTTTTCTTTCTTAATGAGCTGAGCTCGTCTTTGGACAGTTCAGAATTGCTGAGAAGACTTTCATATGTGGACTTGGTCTTCTTCCATAGTGCCCTTAGCTCCTCTTGCAGTAGTGCAAGGGTGTGCTTGTTCCGGGATTCGGCCGGGGTGGAGTTGAAATCTTGTTCAAACTCCACTATGGAATCAGCCAATCTAATATAAGTCTCCATTGATTTTATTAATTTAAATATTTTCTTTCTTTGAAGGTGTCGAGCTTGAAGGCAAAAGACTTAGTGGCGTTGGTGTATATTCAACCGCAGCAAAAATTATAAGAGTATTTTGTTTTTTTTTTTTTGTACGTAGCCCAGCTATCAATCCTGCTGTGATTGTGCTGGGTGAGTAAAATCTAAAAAATACACGGATTTGAACTATGATCGGATTGTATGTGTTAACACAGAAAGCAATCTTATGTGAATTTAGTGATAAGAAAAAATTTGAATCAGATGTAAATCTTGACGTGGTGTAATGTGTGGCCAGTGGTATGAACCACTTATAGAGATCCTCACGAGGATTATGTAAGCCACAGATAGAAATCCTGACGAGGATTTAATGTGTATACAGTGTTATAGATAGAAATCCTGACGAGGATTTAATGTGTATATAGCGATATGCAGCACAGATAGAAATCATGAAAGGTTCTAGTGTGTACAAAGTGATATCAAACACAGATAGGAATCCTGACGAGGATTTAATGTGTCTACAGTGATGTGCAATGCAGAGAAGAGAATTCGTCTGCAGGTATTTAATGTGTCTAAAGGGTGTGTTGGACACAGATAGAAATATTTTCTGAAAACTTAGTGTGTCTAAAAAAAGTTTAAAAAACGCAGATGTAATCCCGATGTGGATATGATGTGTAATCCTCGAGATTTGAAACACAAATAGAAATCCTTATGTGGATTTAATGTGTTTAAAAGGGTGAAATTTGACCCACAGATAGAAATCCCGACGAGGATTTAATGTGTATACAAGTGAAAGTGAAACACAGATAGAAATCCTGACGAGGATTCAATGTGTATACAAAAGGTGTTATGTGAACGTTGATGAGTATCGCCGAGAAGCCAACCAGGGTATCTTTCCCAATATAAATAAGACAATAACTTTGTTTATCCAACTTAATGTGGAAAATTACACTTTTAATTATTTATTATAAAAAACGCTGAGAACATACAGCTATGTAATAGTAAACGATCAGTATAAAATTGTGTTTGTGACCAATTGTGATGAGCCACTAGCTACTCAACGCAGTGCTAATTTTTGGCTTTATGGTATTATTTTAGTTCGCAACTGATTAAGAACTGATTTCCGTTCAAAGATAACGCAATTGATTATATGTATATAATTCGGTGAAAAAATATTCTATATCAAATGCCTTCGAATTAATCTGAATTGAGTGTATTCACAAATGAGCGATTTGCAACAATGTTATTGATTGTCGCAATTAAGCAAAAATGACTACAAGCCACCCAACGAAGGTGAAATGTTTTTGAAAAAATTTTTCTGTGGTTGCAGAATATTATGACTGCGTGAATATTGTGGTATTTCTTTGCAAGTTCATCAACCAAGTGAGAGTGTATGTAGATTGCTGCCGAAAATCAACAACCGAAAAGACTATCTATAGAAACCTAGTGTGGTTGCACAGTGCAGTGATAATTTTGTTGCAAAAGTAGAAAAAAGAAAAAAAATCCACTGACTGCCTGCCTTGAGTTGTGTCGGAAAAGTCTTACCACTGGTGGGGGACTTAGCCGATAATCAAAAGGCGCTAGGTGTGCGTTGTGACACAATGAACTTCCACTTGCTTTGACTTGCAAATGGATATCACAAATCCACTCGATACGTGAGTTCGTATACAAAAAAAAATGTGCACCAAAATCAACCACTTACCTTACACAAGTTTTGGTAATGTATGATGTTATGTGGACTGTTGATGTGATGTTATTGTGATGATGTGATAAATGGTCGCTGGTTCATAGCCGGCTCGAAGGACCAAATGTTACGGCGGCAAGACCAAGATAGGGCGCGCTCGTAATAATGGTGGGGAGTGGTGGTGGTTTTTTTTTCGGTAGAGTTTTGCGTACCGCTATGAACCAAATTATTGATGCACTGTTTTGTCGCTTGGCACAGGCTGTACTGTCTATGTACATACATACATATATTCAAGTCTCTCTCAACCGTTATTTAAATGCCTTTGATTTTACTAACTCACACCACCAGCACTTTATTAATACCGTACATTTGCAATTTTTGTATAGTCACCTCAAAAACGCACATTTTTCAAACGGTACTTCGAAACCTTTCGGTCAAAAACAGCTATATAGCTTTTTTCAAATATATTTCTATATTTGTTAAATTTCGCAAGTTTTTTGTTTTTCAAATTAAAGAAATGTTTGATGAAAAAGTAGTTTATTGAATTTGCTACTTTTTTGTCCAAAATTTAAATATAAAATTCTTTCTTATTTTAAATTGATTTTACTAATTTTTTTCTCTTCTGTTTTTTTGAAAATCGTTGTTTGATAGTTTATGGTTCTTTCGAATTTTATGTTGTAATGAAAAAAAAAAAAATTTTTTGTAGTTTTTTTTTGTAGTTATTGAGTTTTTAATTTTTTTGTAATTTTTTGAGTTTTTAAATTTTTTTTGTAGTTTTTTGAAAATTTTTGAATGTTTTTTTTTTTTAGTTTTTTTTTTTTTAATTTTTTTGTAGGGTTTTTTATAAGTTTTTGTTATACTTTGCTGGCCACTAGCACGCACTAATAATTCATTTCATCAAAAAAAATTTTTGTTTTAAACTTTTTTTATATTTTATCGTAGCTGCCGCTACGTACATCTCGTGTACGCCAATTTTGCAAGCAGGCACATGGTCACGGTCGCCATGAAGAGGCTCCATCTTGGAACCTTGCACTTTAGCTCGGTGTGATTGTGGGCAATGGCCACGCGCCATTTATACTCATAAACGCACTAATTAAAAATTTTAAATTTATTTCCTTTAAGGAGGTTTGATGATTAATCTCCTTTCTTTTATTTATAAATATATATTAATTTCACAAAACTTATATCTTTTAATCACGACTTTTAGCTGAGTAGCTAAATTGGCATCCGACGCGCGTGAACCACTCCAATTGACTTGACTTCAATTCATTTTTAATTTTTGTCTCTACCTATCGTAGAGCTTTTTAAAGCACGTTAACTTGGTTGCGGTTGCGCTGCGGCGAATGTCATTAAAGCAAGTTCTATTACTATTTATATCCTAAGGGCCCTATTATGCTATGTAGGTTTAAAATATATTTGCATGGTTCCATTACAGCCCTTTTGGGTATCCTCTTGTAAACGCGCCAACGATTTTGTATTTTCATTGCCCATATCGCTATAGAACGCCACAGTTGGCGCCCAATTATCACCGACAGGCACTGTGCGAATTCAAAAAGCGGTGACCAGCCCAATTGACCACCACAATGGTAGACATAGGAATGAGTGTATAAAAGATTTGATAATCTGTCCCTATGTATGTATTGTGACTTTTGTTTATCGCCACCATTCACAAATTTCTGGGATGTGCCATTGGCTTGCTGTGTTAAGCCATCTAAACCATATTCAACAATTGATTCGATGGCATCGTCAGGTGTGGACCGTGTTACCACAACTTCATTGGATTGTTCACCAAATGCTAGATGCACTTGTTCCGGTTGATAATGAAAAACTTTCTCCACATTTTGCGCAGCAACGCTGGTAATCAATACAATTACAAAGCAAAATTGCAGCGAAGTCATCGGAATTCCAGATGACTTTTAACACTTAAACACGAAGTTGCAGGCTGTTCTTCACTTAGTATATATATAGTATAACTATTTGCTTTAATTTCACAAATGAAAGTTGCATAAAAATGCACAACCGAATTTTGTGCAATCCAATCAATCTAAATTACATTAGCACACAAGAATCTTATTTATTCATTGCCTTAATATGCTATACCGTCAAAATGGACGATTCTTTAGCTTGAGTAGATTGTTTTAATTGATCTTTGTCTCGTCTGACAAATCGTATCATCTCGTCGATCTGGTTGGTGCCACTTGAAGCACACTCCAGAAGCTCTAGACAGCCTTGCAGCCCCAAAAAATCGTATGCCAAACTAACTTCGCGTTACAAAACACCAGCCAATCTTATAGTCTTTACCCAATTCACCAGTAAATGCGTGAAACTTGGGCATATAAACATCACAATCACGCAAACACGAACATGCATGCGTAATACATATGGCCTGTGTAGTATGTATCTCCGTACATAAAACCCATAATGTGATACAAATTATCAATAATCTAATTAGGGACAGAATCCAGCACAGTTACTTTTAGCAAATTCTCAAACCACCCGTTTGGGCAAAGAACCTAAGAACTAGCGAAGCATATAGACGGAAAGAATAGTTATTTGTTCACCTAATAGTACAAGTTCGAGATAAAATAATTAAAGGCACCTGGCGCCATCCTCGTTCAACTTATTAATTGCAATTTGTGCATTTGAAACTATCTATTTAGATACTATATATATGAACATACTTACAAGCCATTATTGCTTTCTGTGGGCTGCACAAACTCATTTTTCGAAAGTCCAGTTCCTCTTTAGAATCATGCTTTTGCTTATGATGTAACCTCGAATGTTTTAGTGGAATTTCCATATTGATAAAACATTTGCCGCATCCTTTACAAACATGTTTCAGGAAATGATAGCGCGCTTTATGTTTGGCCAAATCAAGTTCGCTAGTACATTTGCACTCACATAACACACAAGGAAATTCCAAACGTAGCAGTGGGTGATTGTGATTGCTGTTGTTGTTGTAATGAAGCCTCATCCTCAAATAATTGCCAGCATTTAGCACAGGTATAAGCTGACAAATCATGACATGAGTGTTTACTTTCCATACGAATTCTTAAATGTGATTTGTGATGTAAACGTAATGATCATGTATTACAAGTGTAAATAATATACACTTTGTCATTTTTACTGAAATTTGTTAAAACTTGTTTTCCCGATTTTGTTTTTTTTTAACTTAACTTTGAACAGTCTTAAATGTACGGCACATATAGGGTTCAACACGTTTCGATGTTAACCATTCGTTAACAATTTCAGAATCTTCTTTAGTACAATTTTCCGACCAATATGTTGTTATACCATTGGGTGCAAAACCCAAAATTTCATTACGTGGCTTCAAAGCATACATGAGTGAAGCAACTTTCTCATAAGCAGCTGGTACATGCTTATCATTAGAATATGCTGTTGATAAACGAACAATCGCCTCAAACTTTTCCTCTGCTAAATTTGGAACGATTTTACTATCACCCATGCCTTTGTAGTTACCAGCGTTAGCGAATATACCACAAGCACATACCAAGAAGGCCCTAAATTCATCTTCAGCAATGCCATTAGCCAAGACGTTTGTTTTTAGCTCCTCTAACGGCTCAGCTACGAAAATACGATGCAGGAACGAGAATATCAGTGGCGCCTCTGGGCTGCATTGTATCAGAGCAATGAGTCCACCATCCCATGAAGCTTTACTAAAGTAGTGCGCGTAAAGTTTTTCCTTTTCAGTCCAAGCTTCAAAAGTGCTCTTGCACTCCAAATCTGCAATTGGTTGCGTGTTAGGCAAAACAAATTGAGCAACAGTGGCGGATAACAGATGCGCTTAAATGGATTTGTCTAACTTATTAATAAATGTTTGGAAAATTGTGTATAGCGTAGCGCACCAAAATTATATTTATATTAAAAGAAGAAATTTTTTCCTTCTTTCCCGTTTTTTTTAAAGCCCACGAGTACGATGAATTCAATTCTCGCAGCCAGCGTACTCCACCACGCGTAAAACGAAAAGAATGAAACAAACAGCGCCATGAATCGAACGATCCATTTACCGTTTGCTTCAATTCAGAGAGATGTACATTTGTGCGTATGAATGTTCACTTGTTCTGGCCTGGTATATCTACCAGTGCACGGATTTTTTTAAAAGGAAAAATGTTGGTCGACGAAAAATGGTAGTAGAAGTCTCAAGAAAACCATAACCACAGTCTATATTTGTGCCAAAAAAAAAAAAAAAAATTCCCAATTTATTGTAAAATAAATCACCAAATAAATTACATACCAAAACGTCTAACTACCACAACAATTCTCCAATGAACCAAAAATATTGCCACAAAATAACCGATTTCGGCATATTATTCGGAGAAGTATTCACACACACAAAAAAAAAAAATTAAAATGACAATAGCGCCGAAAATTATTTGCGTGCTCAGTTACTACATTCATTTCATAAACAAAACCCACGCCGTCATTTCCGTTTAGAATTTCGGAACAACTCTGTTCAAATTTCGTTGGGGTGGTTACTGTAACCGCCTAATATTAGTTGGTTGTGCTCAGCAATTCATTACGTGACAAGATGATCACAGTATTTGTTCGCAATGCGACAATGCTGAAATATTGGTAGATTTTGGGCCTTGGTGGTAGTAGTAGTAGAAAATGAAAATGGGCCAGAAAAATTAGTAAACCTACCAATGCGGTAAAGTCCGTGCCCTGACTGTCTATATACTTATACCAACGTACGTACATATATATGCCGAGTTTTAAATGTACATTATAATAGGGATGCATAAAAAGCGGCAAGCGGGTACCCAAAAACATTTTTCTGAGAAATCGGTATCGGAGTCAAATACCCTTCGGGAACCGTGCCTTTTGATAAAAGCCACCAATAAAACAGGACTACAAGCGTACTTGGGGAAGGTTGAACAAATAAGCGAAGGGCAATACAAACAAATAAAAAATTATACATTTTATAAATCTCCCCCCTCTTCCAAAACGAACATTTCTTTTATTTCTTCTTTATATAGCATACGATTTTGCTGTCCAAACATTTTTTTTGCGGCGGGAAGGAAAGTCGTTGGTTTTTAGCACCAACAACACAAATAACAGCGACTCAAAAGAACCCACGCTATACACTTTCTACCCGGTTCGGTACCAGAATGTACGAACCGGAAATCGTAAATGCTCATTTTCTGCAGCACTAGTGTGCCCGTGGCCAACTAAAACGCTACCGGGTGACACAAAATAAACAAAATAAGGCACTAAAGACCCAGGCACATAACGTGCGGAAAAAGAGGCCATGCATATAATGCACGCCACATATGAATATTTTTTTTTTATGCAGCGACAGATGTTTACCCTTATGCGCGCGCTAATAAAATTTCCCAAATCCCCAATAATACAATTAGGGACCACTCGCCCCCGCATTTTCGAGAATGACTCGACCCAGTCAAACATATTGCATTTCTTTCAGAAAAATGGGTCGCTTTGCCGCTATGCAACGAAACGCTGCCAAGAACGTCATGCGTTATACGTCGGAATGCCGCGCTTGTTTTAAGCAACATCCCATACGCCTGTGCCCCATCTTTCGGGCCAAAAAACCCGAGGAGCGACTTTACTTAGCGATCCGCGGGAGCTGCTGTGGAAATTGCTTGGCTCTAGACCACCGCTCTAACACGTGCCCAAGCCAAGGCCGATGTAAAAAATGCGGCGAAAAACATCACACGATGCTTCACATCTCCTCGATTGATGAAGAGGAACAGCTACTCCACGAAGCCCGCTCCAAGCCATGGTACAAGTTGAGGAGGAGCTGGAATCACCCCGTGAGCGGATTGACGACTCCATATCGTTATATGCGTCAGATGCTGGAACGGAGACTGGGCCTCTTCGTCCAGCTCGAATCCACCGAACCGGAGCGGAGACTCGGTCTCTTCGCCCGAAGGCAACACCAGCAGCCAAATCGTTTCGACCGCTTTTGCAGCATGAAAGGAAGCGACTCCAGCACAACACATCTACAGTCCAGCGCCATGTTCGTGATGGCCGGGCGGAGACTCGGTCTCTTCGCCGGCAAACTAAGGACCCTCAACGAAGACAACCACCGCGCGATCGCAGAGCGGAGACAAGGCCTCTTCGCCTGCAACAACGACATCATACCATCATCAACCACGAGATCGCAGTCACGGATCCAACTCGCTGCAGCTCACCACCGTGTCCGCCTTCCGGGCAGGGCTCCTAGCCCCGCATTCAGCTGCCACCGCCACCATGATACCGACGGTAGCGATCACCCCCACCGCGGTCGTGAAAATAGAAGCAGAGGGGCGGCTACACCTCGTTCGCGCCTTAATCGATGGATGCTCCCCCACCACCGTGATTGCGGATGAGCTCGCCCAGGAGCTCCAACTTCCTACCAGCAGCATTGGCGGGCAAGCAGGATGTCTGCTGCGTATCCGAGGAAGACACGGACAGAAGAAAAGGATTGCGACCCATGCTGCGGTCGTATCCAATTTTCGGCACATGACACACACGATCAGCATCGACAGCGCTATCGCAGCCCCGTACGCACACCTCCGTCTGTCGGGTCCGCAGTTCCATGCACCCGCGCCAATCCGCCTCATCCTAGGAACAGATGTATATGCGGAGATAATATTACCAGGGATTCTGCCCACCACATTTGGCCCTTTGCTGGCTCAGAGTACCGTCTTCGGTTGGGTACTCTCGGGCACAACCAAGGCCTAACATGAAAATGTTCGGTAACGACCGAAATGCAGGAATTTTTACACTTTTTATCCTTTTTTTTATTTATTTTTTATTGAATTTCTGTTGTACACAGTCGCAAGAGGTGTGCATTGTGACTTCGTACAAGTGAAAAATCTTTCTATCCCTCCATTGCCATACCTACGTGTCAAATCATAGCTGACAGGGAGGACGGCTGTCGCGAAGGGCCAGAGAATGGAAGAAAGGTTTCTTTTTCTTGTGTTCGCCGTTATTAAATTGAAGTGCCATGAATTGCACATTTGTTTCAAATCAGCTTTTCCTTTAAATTTGTATACAGAAAATCAGACTACATATTAATACTCACCCGCTGTTCACTATTGTGAAAGTTTTATCGAAAATTCGCCACTTATATGAATGCACAATGGAGGTGTGCGTTTAAAATCTTGTATCATTACAATAAGTTATTTTTTATTGAATTTTCTTCATACAAAATTCACAAGCATAGAATTTCCAATGAATTTGTAATAAACGGCAAGAAATATGAACACGTATATCTTCTTACTTCTTTTCGCTATCCCTAGCTCTAGGCAAACCTGGCTTAGGCCTTGAATCATAACGGGAAAAGTGCCGAATGACAGAGGCATCAGCAACTAAGCTCACCCATTGCGCAAACCATCTTGCGTGCCGCCAAGCCGGCGGACTGACCGGCGTTTATGTTAAGTTAGATATAATTAGTTATAAGTTTTTATTTTTTTTCTTCTCTTCTTCACGGTCGGTGATCCTTGGAGGACTGTGACGTTGCGTACCGCACTTATATGCATATCTACCTTAAGCATACATACTTACATACCTACATACAACTCGATACAAAATATGTACCTACACATCTGTGTTGAGCTGTGACTTCTGTGGGAAATGTAATGTTTGCAAATTTGCTGGAATTCAAATTTGTTTGGTTGTGTGTTGTACACACACCTGTATTAAATCGTGTGACTGGCTATGTCAGCAATAATTAGCAAATGCATATTTATGTGTTGATGAACATTTAGACTATTTTTGTATCAGGGTAGCATATTAGACTGATTTAAATATTTGGCATTAAATTGTTGGCTGTTTACACTACATCTCCCTTTTGTTCAGAATGCTTATACATTTCGAGAATGCATGAGTATTCTATTTTTATTTAGTTAAGTATGAATTAATTCTACTTTTGTATTTTGTGTTTGTAGGTTGAAAATTTTCTTATTCTACTAATTTAAGTCTATTTTGTGTATTATAATTTTCTTATTATTTATGATATTGCCATTCTCTATGTTACTGAGAAATTTTTGCTTATCCTCATATCCCATTCTAGATGGGATTAAAGTGTCATTATTTTTATTATCAATATTTTCTTCTTTATAGGGTATTAGAGTAAAATTATTATTTTCATCGATTTCTTCCACCTTATAGGGCCCTTTATATCTACTATCTAACTTATGACCTAACTCATTTTTTATTAACACTAAATAAATAAAAAAATAAAAAATTACTAACACTACATCTCATATATTTATTTTCTTATAGTGAATATTTTTATCATAAATAATCTTTTGTTTTTCTTTAGCCTCTTTTACTAATTTAAAGGCTCTTTCCTGTGCTATTTGTAACCTATATTTAATTTCTTTATCGTAAGCCTCATAATTGTACAATGGGCTTACTGTATTTTCTTGTAAAAATTCGTAAGTCTGGAGTTTTTTGCCAAAGATCAATTCGAATGGACAATAGTTATGGACTGTAGATGGGGTAGTATTGTAACAATATGCAAAAATTTGAGATATTCATCCCAGTCGTCTTTGTTAATAGATATGTATGAACGCACATATTCATTGAAAGTTCTATGGCTACGTTCAACAGTGCCTAAAGTTTGGTGGTGATACGGCGTAGATATTTTGTGCTCAATATTGAGAAGTTTAGATAGTTCTTCAAACAGGCTATTTTATATTCAGATCATTCAGATTATTGTTTTAATACTACTCTGGCTACTGTTTTTGCATGTTTGCTATGTATAGGAATTGTAACTAAGTATTCAGTAAAATCACATATCAGAGTGACAGCGTATCCGTTTCCATTTTATGATCTTGGTAAAGGACAAATTGTATCTATTTGTACTGTTTCGAACGCTTTCGGTGGTGTTTCAGTCAAAATCATTGGTTCTTTCAATTTTTATAAATTTTATTTTTATTGCAATTAACGCATTTCTTTATATATTTTATTATATCATTTTTCATATTTTTCCAGTAATATTTTTGTCTTATTTTATTAGTTGTACGATTGATTCCTGGGTGGCCACCATTAACAGGATCATCGTGATATTTTTGAAGAATCTTTTTAATTTTATCATTTTCCGTCACATGCACAACCTCCGGAGTTAATGCAATTGTTAAATTTTTGAGAACTTTGGTACCTATTTCCTTAAATGTGTCTACTCGAGTATAATTAAACAATTTTTCCCCTAAGGACAACTGTATTTTCTTAATTTCCAAATTGCCGGCTTTTTCCATAAGCCTGGTAAAAAATTGGCCTAAGTCAATCTTCGCCTCAACAATTTGATTCTCTATATTTATTTCACTACACATTTTCTTTCCTTTTTTGAAATATAATTTCGGAGGATCGAAAGCGAGCTGGACTAGTATTTTTACTTCACATTTATTAAGCGCTTCGTATATTATGGGGTTCTCTTTGTGACTTTTCTTCTCTTCATTCCTTTTACTATTATTATTGGAATTCTTTTTAGTTTGCGATCTTGTCGTGACTTTCATTATTTTACATGCCTGTACTGACATTTCTTTCAAATATTTGATATCTATTCGTGAGAGAGCGTCTGCCACGTAATTTTTTTTTCCTGCTATGTACTCCACCCCAAAGTCATACTCTTCCAAATCCAACCTGATTCTATTTAATTTAGATGAAGGGTTTTTCATTGAGAATAAATATGTTAAAGGTCTATGATCCGTTTTCACTGTGAATTTTCTGCCATAAACATATGGTCTAAAATATATAATTGCCCAATGTATGGCCGCTAATTCTTTTTTGATCGTGGCTTTATTTATTTCGCCTTTTGTAAATGATCTTGAGGCATAGGCAATGGTAATTGTTTTTCTTCATATTCTTGGCTTAGCACAGCACCGCAGGCATAACCACTTGCGTCGGTTGTAATAAAGAACTCTTTATCAAAATTGGGATATTTTGGGATATTTGGACTAACTAATGCATTTTTTAGATAATTAAAAGATTTCTCGCAGTCGTCTGTCCAATTGAAAATTACATTTTTCTTACTAAGTCTTGTTAGAATCCTGGCGTATTCCGCGAAATTTGGTATGAATCTTCTATAATAATTACAAAATGCGACAAATCTTTTTGCTTCATCGGCATTTTTGGGAGTTGGGTAATTTTGAAAAATTTTAAATTTGCTTGGGTCTGGTAAAATTCCAGTACTTGTGCATTTATGTCCAAGATAAGTGACTTCTTGGCTGAAAAATAGACATTTGTCCGGATGTAATTTTAAATTATATTTTCTGTGTGTGGAGAATACATCCCGTAAATTTTTAATCATATATTTTTCAGAGCATCCTAATACGACAAAATCGTCCATGTATGAGAATGCTTGTGATGGTTTTAGACCTGCGAATGCCTCTGGAATGAGTTTGGAGCTACTTTGAGACCATAAAGTAATATTTTTAAACGACAAGTACCGTTATCCGCTGTAAAGGATGTGATATCTCTTGATTCTGGGCTGATTTATATTTGGTGAAATCCTGACATTAAATCTAGGCATGAGAAATATTTCGCTCTTCCCAATTGATCCAGAATATCATCTATTCTAGGCAAAGGGAATTTTTCAGCTGTTAATTTTTTATTTATTTTTCTGAAATCAACAACTAATCTCCACCTTTTTTCTTCTTTGCCCGGAAGAGATTTTTTAGGTACCAATAAAATAGGGCTGTTGTATTCTGAGGTTGATGGTTCAAAAATATCATCTTGAATTAGTTTATTTACTTGTTTATTTATTTCATTCTTATGTGCTTGGGGTAGTCTATAATTCTTAATATACACAGGAGTGTTATCCTTCAGATGCAACTTTTGTTTGTAAAAGGTGTTGGTCGTCGTAATTGGTTCTGTTTCTAGTGAGAATATATCAACGTATTCTGAGCATAATGTGTTGAGTGATTTACTAGCGAATGGCGGGAAATTTTTATTCAATCTTTTTAACTTTTCTTTGTTATTAGCTTTACAGTGAGCTGTATTTTCAATTATTATATGAGTTTAGTAAAGATATATCGATTTTTGTTCAAGTTATCGTGTTAACGGCCGAGCGGAAGGACAGACCGCCGACTGTGTATAAAAACCGTGGCTTCAACCGATTTCGCCCTTTTTCACAGAAAACAGTTATCGTCCTAGAATCTAAGCTCCTACCAAATTTCACAAGGATTGGTAAATTTTTGTTCGACTTATGGCATTAAAAGTATCCTAGACAAATTAAATGAAGAAGGGCGGAGCCACGCCCGTTTTGAAATTTTCTTTTATTTTTATATTTTGTTGCACCATATCATTAGTGGAGTTGAATGTTGATATAATTTACTTATATACTGTAGAGATATTAACTTTTTTTTTTTAATTTGCCTTTAAAAAAATTGGTTTTCTAAAGTGGGCGTGATCGGCCCCGATTTTGCTAATTTTTATTAAGCATACATATAGTAATGGGAGTAACGTTCCTGCCAAATTTTATCATAATATCTTCAACGACTGCCAAATTACAGCTTGGAAAACCTCTAAATTACCTTCTTTTAAAAGTGGGCGGCGCTACGCCCATTGTCCAAAATTTTACTAATTTTCTATTCTGCGTTATAAGGTTAACTCACCTACCAATTTTCATCGCTTTATCCGTCTTTGGTAATGAATTATCGCATTTTTTCGATTTTTCGAAATTTTCGATATCGAAAAAGTGGGAGTGGTTATAGTCCGATATCGTTCATTTTCAATAGCGATCTGAGATGAGTCCCAGGAACCTACATACCAAATTTCACCAAGATACCCCAAAATTTACTCAAGTTATCGTGTTAACGGACGGACGGACGGACGGACATGGCTCAATCAAATTTTTTTCGATACTGATGATTTTGATATATGGAAGTCTAGCCAATGCCCTGCACAATTTCTTTGTTAAGAGCATAGTCGAAATTAATGAAAGTATTGAAGTAATTCCTTATGATGCCGAAATAAGCGCAAATAAATTGAAGCGTTTGAATTCACAGACATAATACTAGATGGTAAAATAAATATCACTAGAAAATTTAAAAACAAATATGGCAGGAAATACTAAGTTAGGAGGGGTGACCCTACAGGAAAAACCTTGCACAAAGTATCTAGGAATCATCCTAGACAGTAAGCTGTCATGGAAGCTCAACGTGGAGGAGAGGGTGAAGAAGACTTCAACGGCACTCTATGCATGTAAAAGAATGCTGGGGTGTACGTGGGGCTTATCGCCCTCTCTTTCTCATTGGGTTTTTACAGCGATTGTAAGCCCTATCCTATACTATAGAGCCCTTGTTTGGTGGAAAGCCACACAAAAAGCAACCTACCTCAAAAAATTAGAGCGAGTATGCGGACTATCAATGCTTAGCATTACGGGAGCCCTGAAATAACCCCGACAGCTGCACTGTATGCCAATCTGCACATTCCACCTGTAGACCGATAGCAAAGAACATAGCGTTAAAAACTGCGACCAGGCTCGGTGCCTCGGGGCAGCTTGAGCGTCGACCATACGGCCATAGTAGTATAGCGTCATCAATTACAAGAACAGACTACCTGATTCCCTATCTGCGCTTCGAGGGAGATCTTAAAGCCACAATGGAGGTGGACGGTTGGCGCAAGGGTGCGAAAAGGCGGACGAGGCGATACATGTGTACACAGATGGTTCCCAAGTAGTGGAAGGAGTAGGGTCTGCGGTTCTGTGCTGATCCGGAAATAAATAGATCCTACAGCCTGCCGGATTATTGTAGCGTTTTCCTAGCGGAAATAGTAGCCGTAAACAAAGCAGTAGAAACCCTGGAAGAAAATAGCCCAAGCTGCAATCGTGTTAACTTTTATATTAACAGTCAAGCAGCAATTAAGGCAATAATCTCGCATACCACAGCATCTAAATGCGTGTTAGAGTGTAAACAGTCCCTGGAGAGAATCGGGACAGGGAGAAGCATACATCTATATTGGGTCCCAGGGCATATGGGAATAGATGGGAACGAAAAAGCGGATGAATTAGCTAAAAAGGGCGCATCCCTTGAAGCTTGCTCCGTAGACGTCCCAATTATACTGGGCGAAATTAAGCGATGGCGAAAGGTGCACATGATCGACCAAGCAGGAAAGGCGTGGGTTCAAGCGTGGGGTATAAAAGATTAAATGCGCGTAAATAAGTTTTGACATCAGTGAGCGAATTCTGAATGTCCGTTTATTCAAATATTTCAGCTTATTTATATTAAATTATTCTAAACATATTCTTATATACATATTTACATTTAAGCATACACACTTACATGCATATCTACCTTAAGCATACATACCTACATACAACTCGATACAAAATATGTACCTACACATCTTTGTTGAGCTGTGACTTCTGTGGGAAATGCAATGTTTGCAAATTTGCTGGAATTCAAATTTGTTTGGTTGTGTGTTATAAACACACCTGTATTAAATCGTGTGACTGGCTATGTCAGCAATAATTAGCAAATGCATATTTATGTGCTGATGAACATTTAGACTATTTTTGTATCAGGGTAGCATATTAGACTGATTTAAATATTTGGCATTAAATTGTTGGCTGTTTACACTACATCCCCCTTTTGTTCAGAATGCTTATGCATTTCGAGAATGCATGAGTATTCTATTTTTATTTAGTTAAGTATGAATTAATTCTACTTTTGTATTTTGTGTTTGTAGGTTGAAAATTTTCTTATTCTACTAATTTAAGTCTATTTTGTGTATTATAATTTTCTTATTATACTCAGTTGAGCAGAGCTCACAGAGTATATTAAGTTTGATTGGATAACGGTTGGTTGTACATATATAAAGGAATCGAGATAGATATAGACTTCCATATATCAAAATAATCAGGATCGAAAAAAAATTTGATTGAGCCATGTCCGTCCGTCCGTCCGTCCGTCCGTCCGTTAACACGATACCTTGAGTAAATTTTGAGGTATCTTGATGAAATTTGGTATGTAGGTTCCTGAGCACTCATCTCAGATCGCTATTTAAAATGAACGATATCGGACTATAACCACGTCCACTTTTTCGATATCGAAAATTTCGAAAAACCGAAAAAGTTCGATAATTCATTACAAAAGACCGATACAGCGACGAAACTTGGTAGATGAGTTGAACTTATGACGCAGAATAGAAAATTACTAAAATTTTGGACAATGGGCGTGGCACCGCCCACTTTTAAAAGAAGGTGATTTAAAACTTTTGCAAGCTGTAATTTGGTAGTCGTTGAAGATATCATTATGAAATTTGGCAGGAACGTTACTTCTATTACTGTATGTACGCTTAATAAAAATTAGCAAAATTGGAGAAGGACCACGCCCACTTTAAAAAAAAAATTTTTTTTTAAGTAAAATTTTAACAAAAAATTTAATATCTTTACAGTATATAAGTAAATTATGTCAACATTCAACTCCAGTAATGATATGGTGCAACAAAATACAAAAATTAAAGAAAATTTCAAAATGGGCGTGGCTCCGCCCTTTTTCATTTAATTTGTCTAGGATACTTTTAACGCCATAAGTCGAACAAAAATGAACCAATCCTTTTGAAATTTGGTAGGGGCATAGACTTTATGACGTTAACTGTTTTCTGTGAAAATGGGCGAAACCGGTTGATGCCACGCCCAGTTTTTATACACAGTCGTCCGTCTGTCCTTCCGCATGGCCGTTAACCCGATAACTTGAAAATCGACATATCTTTAATGAACTTAGTTCACGTGCATACTTGAACTCACTTTATCTTGATATGAAAAATGAACGAAATCCGATTATGACCACGCCCACTTTTTCGATATCGAAAATTACGAAAAATGAAAAAATGCCATAATTCTATACCAAATACGAAAAAAAGGGATGAAACATGGTAAGGTAATTGGATTGTTTTATTGACGCGAAATATAACTTTAGAAAAAAACTTTATAAAATGGTTGTGACACCTACCATATTAAGTAGAAGAAAATGAAAAAGTTCATTAACACCTTTCATTTGATACCCATATTGTACAAACACATTCTAGAGTCACCCCTGGTCCACCTTTATGGCGATATTTCGAAACGGCGTCCACTTATAGAACTAAGGCCCAATCCCTTTTAAAATACTCATTAACACCTTCCGTTTGATGCCCATATTGTGCAAACAAATTCTAGGGTCACCCCTGGTCCACCTTTATGGCGATATCTCGAAACGGCGTCCACCTATGCAACTATGGATTACTCCCTTTTAAAATGCTCATTAACACCTTTTTTTGATACCCATATTGTACAAACAAATTCTAGGGTCACCCCTGGTCCACCTTTATGGCGATATCTCGAAACGGCGTCCACCTATGGAACTAAGGATTACTCCCTTTTAAAATACTCATTAACACCTTTCATTTGATACCCATATCGTACAAACGCATTCTAGAGTCACCCCTGGTCCACCTTTATGGCGATATCTCGAAAAGGCGACCACCTATACAACAACAACACTCCCTTTTAAAACCCTCATTAATACCTTTAATTTGATACCCATATCGTACAAACATATTCTAGAGTCACCCCTGGTCCACCTTTATGGCGAAATTTCGAAACGGCATCCACCTATATAACTAAGGCCCACTCCCTTTTAAAATACTCATTAACACCATTCGTTTGATGCCCATATTGTACAAACAAATTCTAGGGTCGCCCCTGGTCCACGTTTGTGGCGATATCTCGAAACGGCGTCCACCTATGGAACTAAGGATTCCTCCCTTTTAAAATACTCATTAACACCTTTCATTTGATACCCATATCGTACAAATGCATTATAGACACCCCTGGTCCACCTTTATGGCGATATCTCGAAAAGGCGACCACATATACAACAACCAAACTCCCTTTTAAAAACCTCATTAATACCTTTAATTTGATACCCATATCGTACAAACGCATTCTAGAGTCAACCCTGATCCACCTTTATGGCTATATCCCTAAATGGCGTCCACCTATAGAACTATGGCTCACTCCCTCATAAAATACTCTTTAATGCCTTTCATTTGATACACATGTCATACAAGCACATTCCAGGGTTTCCCTCGGTTCATTTTCCTACATGGTTATTTTCCCTTATGCTGTCACCATACCCCTCAACTGAGTACGTAATATTCGGTTACACCCGAACTTAACCTTCCTTACTTGTTATTTATGATATTGCCATTCTCTATGTTACTGAGAAATTTTTGCTTATCCTCATTTCGTTTTCTAGATGGGATTAAAGTGTCATTATTTTTATTATCAATATTTTCTTCTTTATAGGGTATTAGAGTAAAATTATTATTTTCATCGAATTCTTCCACCTTATAGGGCCCTTTATATCTACTATCTAACTTATGACCTAACTCATTTTTTATTAACACTAAATAAATAAAAAAATAAAAAATTACTAACACTACATCTCATATATTTATTTTCCTATAGTGAATATTTTTATCATAAATAATCTTTTGTTTTTCTTTAGCCTCTTTTACTAATTTAAAGGCTCTTTCCTGTGCTATTTGTAACCTATATTTAATTTCTTTATCGTAAGCCTCATAATTGTACAATGGGGTTACCGTATTTTCTTGTAAAAATTCGTAAGTCTGGAGTTTTTTGCCAAAGATCAATTCGAATGGACAATAGTTATGGACTGTAGATGGGGTAGTATTGTAACAATATGCAAAAATTTGAGATATTCATCCCAGTCGTCTTTGTTAATAGATATGTATGAACGCACATATTCATTGAAAGTTATATGGCTACGTTCAACAGTGCCTAAAGTTTGGTGGTGATACGGCGTAGATATTTTGTGCTCAATATTGAGAAGTTTAGATAGTTCTTCAAACAGGCTATTTTATATTCAGATCATTCAGATTATTGTTTTCATACTACTCTGGCCACTGTTTTTGCATGTTTGCTATGTATAGGAATTGTAACTAAGTATTTAGTAAAATCACATATCAGAGTGACAGCGTATCCGTTTCCATTTAATGATCTTGGTAAAGGACAAATTGTATCTATTTGTACTGTTTCGAACGCTTTCGGTGGTGTTTCAGTCAAAATCATTGGTTCTTTCAATTTTTATAAATTTTATTTTTATTGCAGTTAACGCATTTCTTTATATATTTTCTTATATCATTTTTCATATTTTCCAGTAATATTTTTGTCTTATTTTATTATGTGTTTTCTTAATTTCCAAATTGCCGGCTTTTTCCATAAGCCTGGTAAAGAATTGGCCTAAGTCAATCTTCGCCTCAACAATTTGATTCTCTATATTTATTTCACTACACATTTTCTTTCCTTTTTTGAAATATAATTTCGGAGGATCGAAAACGAGCTGGACTAGTATTTTTACTTCACATTTATTAAGCGCTTCGTATATTATGGGGTTCTCTTTGTGACTTTTCTTCTCTTCATTTCTTTTACTATTATTATTTGAATTCTTTTTAGTTTGCGATCTTGTCGTGACTTTCATTATTTTACATGCCTGTACTGACATTTCTTTCAAATCATTGATATCTTTTCGTTACAGAGCGTCTGCCACGTAATTTTTTTTTCCTGCTATGTACTCCACCCCAAAGTCATACTCTTCCAAATCCAACCTGATTCTAGTTAATTTAGAAGAAGGGTTTTTCATTGAGAATAAATACGTTAAAGGTCGATGATCCGTTTTCACTGTGAATTTTCTGCCATAAACATATGGTCTAAAATATATAATTGCCCAATGTATGGCCGCTAATTCTTTTTTGATCGTGGCTTTATTTATTTCGCCTTTTGTAAATGATCTTGATGCATAGGCAATGGTAATTGTTTTGCTTCATATTCTTGGCTTAGCACAGCACCGCAAGCATAACCACTTGCGTCGGTTGTAATAAAGAACTCTTTGTCAAAATTGGGATATTGTGGGATATTTGGACTAACTAATGCATTTTTTAGGTAATTAAAAGATTTCTCGCAGTCGTCTGTCCAATTGAAAATTACATTTTTCTTACTAAGTCTTGTTAGAATCCTGGCGTATTCCGCGAAATATGGTATGAATCTTCTATAATAAATACAAAATGCGACAAATCTTTTTGCTTCATCGGCATTTTTGGGAGTTGGGTAATTTTGAACAATTTTAAATTTGCTTGGGTCTGGTAAAATTCCAGTACTTGTGCATTTATGTCCAAGATAAGTGACTTCTTGGCTGAAAAATAGACATTTGTCCGGATGTAATTTTAAATTATATTTTCTGCGTGTGGAGAATACATCCCGAAAATTTTTAAACATATATTTTTCAGAGCATCCTAATACGACTAAATCGTCCATGTATGAGAATGCTTGTGATGGTTTTAGACCTGCGAATGCCTCTGGAATGAGTTTGGAGCTACTTTGAGACCATAAAGTAATCTTTTTAAACGATAAGTACCGTTATCCACTGTAAAGGATGTGATATTTCTTGATTCTGGGCTGATTTATATTTGGTGAAATCCTGACATTAAATCTAGGCATGAGAAATATTTCGCTCTTCCCAATTGATCCAGAATATCATCTATTCTAGGCAAAGGAAATTTATCAGCTGTTAATTTTTTATTTATTTTTCTGAAATCAACAACTAATCTCCACCTTTTTTCTTCTTTGCCCGGAAGAGATTTTTTAGGTACCAATAAAATAGGGCTGTTGTACTCTGAGGTTGATGGTTCAACAATATCACCTTGAATTAGTTTATTTACTTGTTTATTTATTTCATTCTTATGTGCTTGGGGTAGTCTATAATTCTTAATATACACAGGAGTGTTATCTTTCAGATGCAACTTTTGTTTGTAAAAGGTGTTGGCCGTCGTAATTGGTTCTGTTTCTAGTGAGAATATATCAACGTATTCTGAGCATAATGTGTTGAGTGATTTACTAGCGAATGGCGGGAAATTTTTATTCAATCTTTCTAACTTTTCTTTGTTATTAGCTTTACAGTGAGCTGTATTTTCAATTATTATATGAGTTTAGTAAAGATATATCGATTTTTGTTCAAGTTATCGTGTTAAGGGTCGAGCGGAAGGACAAACGGCCGACTGAGTATAAAAACTGGGCGTGGCTTCAACCGATTTCGCCCTTTTTCACAGAAAACAGTTATCGTCCTAGAATCTAAGCTCCTACCAAATTCACAAAGATTGGTAAATTTTTGTTCGACTTATGGCATTAAAAGTATCATAGACAAATTAAATGAAAAAGGGCGGAGCCACGCCCGTTTTGAAATTTTCTTTTATTTTTGTATTTTGTTGCACCATATCATTAGTGGAGTTGAATGTTGATATAATTGATTTATATACTGTAGAGATATTAACTTTTTTTTTTTAATTTGACTTTAAAAAAATTGTTTTTTTAAAGTGGGCGTGGTCGGCCCCGATTTTGCTAATTTTTTTAAGCATACACATAGTAATGGGAGTGACGTTCCTGCCAAATTTCATCATGATATCTTCAACGACTGCCAAATTACAGCTTGGAAAACCTCTAAATTACCTTCTTTTAAAAGTGGGCGGCGCCACGCCCATTGTCCAAAATTTTACTAATTTTCAATTCTGCGTCATAAGGTTAACTCACCTACCAACTTTCATCGCTTTATCCGTCTTTGGTAATGAATTATCGCATTTTATCGATTTTTCGAAATTTTCGATATCGAAAAAGTGGGCGTGGTTATAGTCCGATATCGTTCATTTTCAATAGCGATCTGAGATGAGAGCCCAGGAACCTACATACCAAATTTCATCAAGATACCTCAAAATTTACTCAGGTTATTGTGTTAACGGACGGACGGACGGACATGGCTCAATCAAATTTTTTTTCGATACTTATGATTTTGATATATGGAAGTCTAGCCAATGCCCTGAACAATTTCTTTGTTAAGAGCATAGTCGAAATTAATGAAAGTATTGAAATAATTCCTTATGATGCCGAAATAAGCGCAAATAAGCCAATTGAAGCGTTTGAATTCACAGACATAATACTAGATGGTAAAATAAATATCACTATAAAATTTAAAAACAAATATGGCAGGAAAAACTAAGTTTGGAGGGGTGACCCTGCAGGAGAAACCTTGCACAAAGTATCTAAGAATCATCCTAGTTAGTAAGCTGTTATGGAAGCTCAACGTGGAGGAGAGGGTGAAGAAGGCTTCAACGGCACTCTATGCATGTAAAAGAATGCTGGGGTGTACGTGGGGCTTATCGCCCTCAATTTCTCATTGGGTTTTTACAGCGATTGTAAGCCCTATCCTATACTATGGAGTTCTTGTTTGGTGGAAAGCCACACAAAAAGCAACCTACCTCAAAAAATTAGAGCGGGTATGCGGACTATCAATGCTTAGCATTACGGGAGCCCTGAAAAAACCCCGACAGCTGCACTGTATGCCAATCTGCACACTCCACGACCATACGGCCATAGTAGTATAGCGTCATCAATTACAAGAACAGACAACCTGATTCCCTATCTGTGCTTCGAGGGAGATCTTAAAGCCACAATGGAGGTGGACGGTTGGCACAAGGGTGCGAAAATGCGGACGAGGCGATACACGTGTACACAGATGGTTCCAAAGTAGTGGAAGGAGTAGGGTCTGCGGTTCTGTGCTGATCCGGAAATAAATAGATCCTACAGCCTGCCGGATTATTGTAGCGTTTTCCTAGCGGAAATAGTAGCCGTAAACAAAGCAGTAGAAACCCTGGAAGAAAATAGCCCAAGCTGCAATCGTGGTAACATTTATATTAACAGTCAAGCGGCAATTAAGGCAATAATCTCGCATACCACAGCATCCAAATGCGTGTTAGAGTGTAAGCAGTCCCTGGAGAGAATCGGGACAGGGAGAAGCATACATCTATATTGTTTCGCAGGGCATATGGGAATAGATGGGAACGAAAAAGCGGATGAATTAGCTAAAAAGGGCGCATCCCTTGAAGCTTGCTCCGTAGACGTCCCAATTATACTGGGCGAAATTAAGCGAAGGCGAGAGGTGCACATGAACGACCAAGCAGGAAAGGCGTGTGTTCAAGCGAGGGGTATAAAAGATTAAATGCAGGTAAATGAGTTTTGACAGTGAGTGAGCGAATTCTGAATGTCCCTTTATTCAAATATTTCAGCTTATTTATATTAAATTATTTTAAACATATTCTTACATACATATTTACATTTAAGCATACACACTTACATGCATATCTACCTTAAGCATACATACTTACATACCTACATACAACTCGATGCAAAATATGTACCTACACATCTGTGTTGAGCTGTGACTTCTGTGGGAAATGCAATGTTTGCAAGTTTGCTGGAATTCAAATTTGTTTGGTTGTGTGTTGTACACACACCTGTATTAAATCGTGTGACTGGCTATGTCAGCAATAATTATCAAATGCATTTTTATGTGTTGATGAACATTTAGACTATTTTTGTATCAGGGTAGCATATTAGGCTGATTTAAATATTTGGCATTAAATTGTTGGCTGTTTACACTACATCTCCCTTTTGTTCAGAATGCTTATGCATTTGGAGAATGCATGAGTATTCTATTTTTATTTAGTTAAGTATGAATTAATTCTACTTTTGTTTTGTGTTTGTGGGTTGAAAATTTTCTTATTCTACTAATTTAAGTCTATTTTTGTGTATCATAATTTTCTTATTATTTATGATATTGCCATTCTCTATGTTACTGAGAAATTTTTGCTTATCCTCATTTCCTATTCTAGATGGGATTAAAGTGTCATTATTTTTATTATCAATATTTTCTTCTTTATAGGGTATTAGAGTAAAATTATTATTTTCGTCGATTTCTTCTACCTTATAGGGACCTTTATATCTACTATCTAACTTATGACCTACCTCATTTTTTATTAACACTAAATAAATAAAAAAAAAAAAAATTACTAACGCTACATCTCATACATTTATTTTCCTATAGTGAATATTTTTATCATAAATAATCTTTTGTTTTTCTTTAGCCTCTTTTACTAATTTAAAGGCTCTATCCTGTGCTATTTGTTACCTATATTTAATTTCTTTATCGTAAGCCTCATAATTGTAAAATGGGCTTACAAAATTTTCTTGTAAAAATTCGTAAGTCTGGGGTTTTTTGCCAAAGATCAATTCGAATGGACAATAGTTATGGACTGTAGATGGGGTAGTATTGTAACAATATGCAAAATATTTGAGATATTCATCCCACTCATCTTTGTTAATGGATATGTATGAACGCACATATTCATTGAAAGTTCTATGGCTACGTGGTGATACGGCGTCGATATTTTGTGCTCAATATTGAGAAGTTTACATAGTTCTTCAAACAGGCTATTTTTATATTCAGATCACATATCCGTTATTATTGTTTTAATACTACTCTGGCTACTGTTTTTGCATGTTTGCTATGTATAGGAATTGCAACTAAGTATTTAGTAAAATCACATATCAGAGTGACAGCGTATTCGTTTCCATTTAATGATCTTGGTAAAGGACCAATTGTATCTATTTGTACTATTTCGAACGCTTTCGGTGGTGTTTCAGTCAAAATCATTGGTTCTTTTAAATTTTTATAAATTTTATTTTTATTACAATTAACGCATTTCTTTATATATTTTCTTATATCATTTTTTATATTTTTCCACTAATATTTTTGTCTTATTTTATTAGTTGTACCATTGATTCCTGGGTGGCCACCATTAACAGGATCATCGTAATATTTTTGAAGAATCTTTTTAATTTTATCATTTTCCGTCACATGCACAACCTCCGGAGTTAGTGCAATTGTTAAATTTTTGAGAACTGTGGTACCTATTTCCTTAAATGTGTCTACTCGAGTATAATTAAACAATTTGTCCCCTAAGGACAAGTGTATTTTCTTAATTTCCAAATTGCCGGCTTTTTCCATAAGCCTGGTAAAGAATTGGCCTAAGTCAATCTTCGCCTCAACAATTTGATTCTCTATATTTATTTCACTACACATTTTCTTTCCTTTTTTGAAATATAATTTCGGAGGATCCAAAACGAGCTGGACTAGTATTTTTACTTCACATTTATTAAGCGCTTCGTATATTATAGGGTTCTCTTTGTGACTTTTCTTCTCTTCATTTCTTTTATTATTATTATTGGAATTCTTTTTAGTTTGCGATCTTGTCGTGACTTTCATTATTTTACATGCCTGTACTGATATTTCTTTCAAATCATTGATATCTATTCGTGACAGAGCGTCTGCCACGTAATTTTCTTTTCCTGCTATGTACTCCACCCCAAAGTCATACTCTTCCAAATCCAACCAGATTCTAGTTAATTTATATGATCGTGGCTTTATTTATTTCGCCTTTTGTAAATGATCTTGAGGCATAGGCAATGGTAATTGTTTTTCTTCATATTCTTGGCTTAGCACAGCACCGCAGGCATAACCACTTGCGTCGGTTGTAATAAAGAACTCTTTATCAAAATTGGTATATTGTGGGATATTTGGACTAACTAATGCATTTTTTAGGTAATTAAAAAACCACTTGCGTCGGTTGTAATAAAGAACTCTTTATCAAAATTGGTATATTGTGGGATATTTGGACTAACTAATGCATTTTTTAGGTAATTAAAAGATTTCTCACAGTCGTCTGTCCAATTGAAAATTACATTGTTTCTTACTAAGTCTTGTTAGAATCCTGGCGTATTCCGCGAAATTTGGTATGCATCTTCTATAATAATTACAAAATGCGACAAATCTTTTTGCTTCATCGGCATTTTTGGGAGTTGGGTAATTTTGAACAATTTTAAATTTGCTTGGGTCTGGTAAAATTCCAGTACTTGTGCATTTATATCCAAGATAAGTGACTTCTTGGCTGAAAAATAGACATTGGTCCGGATGTAATTTTAAATTATATTTTCTGCATGTGGAGAATATATCCCGTAAATTTTTAATCATATATTTTTCAGAGCATCCTAATACGACTAAATCGTCCATGAATAAGAATGCTTGTGATGATTTTAGATCTGCGAATGCCAATGCCATCATCCTCTGGAAGTTTGAGACCATAAAGTAATCTTTTTAAACGATAAGTACCGTTATCCGCTGTAAAGGATGTGATATCTCTTAATTCTGGGCTGATTTCTATTTGGTGAAATCCTGACATTAAATCTAGGCATGAGAAATATTTCGCTCCTCCCAATTGATCCAGAATATCATCTATTCTAGGCAAAGGGAATTTATCAGCTGTTAATTTTTTATTTATTTTTCTGAAATCAACAACTAATCTCCACCTTTTTTCTTCTTTGCCCGGAAGAGATTTTTTAGATACCAATAAAATAGGGCTGTTGTACTCTGAGGTTGATGGTTCAACAATATCATCTTGAATTAGTTTATTTACTGGTTTATTTATTTCATTCTTATGTGCTTGGGGTAGTCTATAATTTTTAATACACACAGGAGTGTTATCCTTCAGATGCAACTTTTGTTTGTAAAAGGTGTTGGTCGTCGTAATTAGTTCTGTTTCTGATGAGAATTTATCAACGTATTCTGAGCATAATGTGTTGAGTGATTTACTAGCGAATGGCGGGGAATTTTTATTCAATCTTTCTAACTTTTCTTTGTTATTAGCTTTACAGTGAGCTGTATTTTCAATTATTACGTACTCCTCTAAACGTTCTGTTTTGATGTCATAATCCTGAATGATTGCATGTTTATCTGTTGTATTTATTATTCTTATTAAAGCGTGATTTGAGTTTACTATCATGTTGGCTACAAAAATGCCTTCAGTGAATTCTTGATGAGGTACTAATAGTTCCTTATTGTGACTATTGATATGAACCTGTCCTAATTACTTCGGCTCTTGCGGGTATTGTAAAGCTATTAATTGTTGGTTTATTTGTCATTTGTATAACTATATCTTCTGGGTAATCATATGGTCGTAGTATTAGGCTGTCCCCATTTTTATTATAATCTAAAATGCAATTATATTTTTTAATGAAGTCGAGTCCCAAAATTCCATCACATGCGATTGGGAAATTGTCTTCTACTATGTGAAATTTGTGTCCTATCAAAAGACTATCATCTGTTAGATGTGCTTTTACTGTTCCAAGTGTGCTTGTTATGCCTCGGCCAATACCTTTTAAATCTGTGATCTGTGAGTTATTTATTGTGACATTACTGTCAATTTGACCCTTCTTTATTATTGAGATATCCGCTCCCGTATCTATCAGGAACGTCGAAGTTGACTTATTTAGGGTAGTATTGGAAGATATGTAGCTGTTTAGATGCAAGTTGAATGTGCATATTTTATTACCGTTAGAATTTACTGTTGGAGTGGAGTTTGCTGGTTTTCCTGTTGGTTTATATTACGGAGATTGCTGGTGTTACTCTGATTGGATGATCTTGACTGACCTTCAAAATTACGTCTTTGGAAATTATTATTTTGTCTATTACTATTGTTGTTATTATATCTGTTAGTATTACAATAATATCTTCGGTTTTGGTTACTTCGATAATTATTATTTTGGTAGCTTCTTCGGAAGTTACCTCGTTAATTGCTTTGTGAGCGCGTCAGGCGTAACACTGTATTTGGGTTATCCGTGACTTCAGTACAGCTATTCGTGAATTTTGAAATAGCCTCCTTCATATCAGTTTAACTCTTTCGTTAGCCTAGTTCTTACACATGGCCTGTACAGCTGATTGTGTGGCATATTTAGTTGCCAAATCAGGTGCAAGTCCGTCTAATATGTAAGCACCTTTCAACGATTTTGTTAATTTTTCGATTTCGGCAGTGTACTGGTTAGCTGCTTTACTGCGCTGTTGGACGTTTAGGAGTTTTGCCGTCAAAACTTCTACAGATTCACCTTTATTTGCTGAACCTAACTTTTGCCTTATTGCTAGTATTGAGTTTTCAGTGCTCAAAAGGTTTCTAGCAGTTCCCTTGAGCTTAGTTTTTATCATGGAGACTGCTATGGTCTCGTGAGTATCCTTAATTTGTTCAAGGATATCTAGTGCGTCTAAGAAGCTATGTAAGTTCTCATGTTTACCATCAAACTCAGGTAGAATTGACGAAGCCGTTTTTAAGAATTCTACTGTGGTATGAGCCATTTTGTCTTTTCTTGTTTGGTAGTTTGGCGTCTCTGTTAAAATTTCCTTTTGTTCCTGTTTTTCTTCTTCTTTTTGTTCTACTTTTGGTTCCTCTTTTAAATCGGATGCTGACTCCAGAAGGAATGTGCTGTAGTATATTTCTCTTTCCTTCTTGAAACTCGTTGGTACTATGAATTCTATATAATATCTTGCCAATGAAGACACCAATTTGTCTCTAATGCTGGAAAAAATTTGATATGCTTGGTCTTTTCGATTGCCGTCTAGTTTACCATTTAACTGTTGAATTATTTTTCCTATTTTACTAAATTCATCAACTATTATTTTACGATGCTTTACTACTGTTTCTGCCTTAACTTTTGTATTTTTATTAATACATTTGTAAGATTTTTCTCCTATCGTTTTTTCTTCTATGAGTAGTTTAACAATATCTTCCCATTTGCCCATTGGGGATGGCAGTTAAAATTTAGTTAAACCTTATCTAAACCATCTGCGCGGTTGGTATATCGCTTTTTTTAGGAATTTATTATGGGTTGAGTAGATTTTCAGAAACAAACTGATGCAACTAACTACGCAGATTATTAGAAGCATGATTTTGATAGTAACTTGTGCCTCAGAATAATCTACTACTTGGACTGAGTTTACAACGCTTGCCGTTGATTTTTCTATTTTTGATTCTTGGCTTCGCATCGTAAAAAAATATGAAACCAAAAAACCTTTTTTTTTTTATTAAAAAATTTTTCTCTTTTTTTTCAATATATTAATCTGTTCTTCCCATAAATTTGACTTCGTACCTACATAATTCTTCGGGTGTTGTGGCTGGTGGGTTTCTTACATTCCATATTGTTGGTTCCCCAGGCATATCAATAAGTTTCCACCATTTTTTCAACCATACTAGAGTTTTTTCCTCATCTACAATTTTAATTTCATTTTTAAGGTCCTCAAGTGGGCCTTTTACATAACTTTTAATTTTTCTTGATCTTTCCATAATTTTAAAATCAATAGTTTTACAAAATCGTATTTTATTTTTAAGCTATTGCATAGATTTTATCGCGGGCTTGGCGACTAAATTAAAAAAAACCGTAACGGATATTTCTCAAAAGGGTTCGAAAAGGTTCGAAAAAGATTCGGTGTTAGCAACAGGCTAAATACATAAAATTGGATATCTATCATAAAGTTAAAGTTAAATATAAAGTTAAAGTAAAAGTTAAATTTAAGTTAAAGTTAAAGTTAAAGTTAAAATTAAAGTTAAAGTTAATGCTAAAGTTAAAGTTAAAGTTAAAGTTAAAGTTAACGTTAACGTTAAAGTTAAAGTTAAAGTTAAAGTTAAAGTTAAAGTTAAAGTTAAATTTAAAGTTAAAGTTAAAGTTAAAGTTACAGTTACAGTTAAAGTTACAGTTAAAGTTACAGTTAAAGTTAAAGCTCAGGCCAAGGGGGTCACCGCTGGCGGACAGTGAACGGCCTATTAATTAGGTTAGCTGCGAATATCAAATAAGCAGCCCTCGACCAAGAGCGGCTGGTGAGGAGGGTTTGGCTTAAAAGGCCTAAAGCACCCTGAGAACCTCCAGTGGCAGGGCGAGTAGATGCCGCCCTGAATTAAGTATCCACAGCCTAGTACGGGGTTGCTTCGAGGGAATACCTACCCAAGATAGGGAGGCAACTATACGACGTGGGATACACTCAGGAAGGTAAAGAGGTAAATTATTTGTAAATTTAAGGTGGTTGTCACATTAAGACTGAGCCCAGTAAGGTCTTAATTAAAGTATACTGGAATCAACGACTCGGATATTTTTGTTAAGGGCTGGCGAATGTGGCATTCGGAAATCTCAGTACACGGCTTGACACACCGTCGAAATGACTTTTCGGTTAATGTCCCATTCGTCTCCGTTCGGTTAAAACCTTGGCAGGCCTTGGGGTACGTTCAAAGTCCGTCATCATTAAGTTGGTGGTGCAGGTTCGGTTGAGATCCTCCCGATTAATACTGATCTGGCTCTGAACGCAGTCTTCATGAGGGACTGCGTCAACCTTCACGTGGCCTCCCTGCCTTCGCATAGACAACCACGGGATCTATATAGGTAACTGCACACTAGAACCAAGATAGCGGCCTCAAGTGGGGACCCAATTAAATAAATTATGAGCAACAACAATACTAAAATAAAAAACCAAACACAGGAGAATGAAATGGCGTTCAATCCATTTGTAGGAAGGAAGCTAGCTCACTCTCCAGAAGGGCGTGGCCCATCGGCTGGGGGTCTTAACAATTCGTCGCAAGTGGTAACGAAACCCAAAGGAGCGGAGGCCGAAAGCAAGCAAGGAGCGTTGTCGCCGGGTGCTACACCGAAGCTTTGCAAAAAGAACTCCGACAGCAAGGCTCAAAGGGGCACACCATTATTAAGTGAGCTAATTAAGCAGGCGTCAGCTGCGTTAAATCAGCAAAACCCCCTGGAGAAAAAAAGATGACCAAGCTAGGCAAGGCGATTGAAGACTTGATGCAGTTCTTCATAGGGCGTAATAATATACACGCGGAAATCAAGCGCTTGGCCTCCGTAATAAAAGTGCTGTACATCGAGTCGGCCCTAGAGGTAAAGAATTTAGAACATAAATTGCGTGCAAGCGAATGTGCCAAGGATAGAAATCCATCACCCCCAGGAAAGCGACCGAGGAATAATTCGTACTCGACCAAGGAGAACAACGTGGTAAGCCCCACTACTACACTAAAAGACGTCTTGCCAGGGCACGTGGGTGGTCACAAACGACGGCAAGAAACGCAAGAGAAGACGGAGCGGAAAGAGGAAATTGTAGCCCAAAAGACGGGAGAGTGGCAGTTAGCTAAAAAGAAGAGCAAGAAAAAAGCACTTCAGGCTAGGCCGGATGCAATCATCATTTCCAAGGCGGGGGATGCGACGTACACCGACATATTGCGTAAAGTGAGAAGATGCGACGAATTAAAATCCCTGGGTGATGACGTCAAAACGATTAGAAGAACGGCGAAATGAGAGCTGTTACTAGAGCTGAAAAAATCGCAAGATGGGAAAACAAGCGCGTACCAAGCAGAAATTGAAGCGGTACTAAAGGACTCGGCTAAAGTTATAACAAAGTCCCAAATGGTCACGCTACAGTGCAGATATCTCGATGAGATTACTACGCCCGAGGAGATTTGCAACGCCCTCCACCAGCAACGCAACATCAAACTTCCAGATGTGACTGCCATAAAAAGCATACGCACAGGGTACAGTAGCACGAAGTCGGCACTTATAAGCTTTACAGCGGATGATGCCAAGGCGGTCCTTAATACGCAAAGAATCCGGGTAGGATGGGTTTCCTGCGGAATTAGGGAGCTCAAGCAAAAGAAACGCTGTTATAGGTGCTGGAGTTACGGGCATATAGCTCAGAAATGTAAGGAGACTGTAGATAGGTCTAGCCTATGCAGGAAATGCGGCCAGGAAGGTCATAAGGCTGCAAGTTGCGAAAACGCACCGAAATGCGCTCTATGTGGGGGACAACATTCAGCAGGCAGTTTTAAATGCCCACAACGAGAGGGTAGCAAAATGACTGTCTCATGAGGGTATTGCAGCCCAATTTAAACCATTGCGAGGCAGCCCAAGAGCTATTATCGCAAACAGTCTATGAAGGAGGATATGATATAGTGGTACTTTGTGAACAATACAAAAATCGCCAGGAGCAGGGTTCGCACTCAGATTCGGCAGGGAAATCCTCAATTTGGGCACCAGGGAAATTTCTCCCACAGGAAAATATGACGCCAACGGTAGCAGGATTCACGTGGGCAAAAATCAGCGGTATATACATCTTCAGTTGCTATGCCCCTCCGAGCATGACCATCACCGAGTTCGAAGACATGATATACGGGATCACCATTGAAGTACGAGGTAAACACCCGCTTTTAGTGTGTGGAGACTTCAATGCATGGTCATCTGTGTGGGGAAGTAGACGAACCAACCAAAGAGGGAGAGTTCTTCTCGAAAGCCTTACTTCTTTGAGGCTAGAACTCCTAAATTAACCAAGGATATATACCTTCGATACAGGTACCAAACGATCCATTATAGATCTCACCTTCGCTAGCAGCGAAATAGCAAGGCGAGCAAAATGGTCCATAAGCAACGTCTACACACACAGCGACCATAAAGCTATTAGCGTAGAGCTGCTCGAAACTCCACGAACGGTAGCAGCAAGACATCGACAAAGTAGGAAATGGAAACAGCACCTTTTCGACCCACAAATATTTGACATTATCTGGAAGGACGCCATAGTACGAGAATCGCATGCGGAAGACCAGTCGGTTCAAATAACTAAGTTTCTAGGTATGGCATGTGATGCTGCCATGCCCATAAGTCGCGGAAAAGCACAGCGCACGTATATTGGTGGAATGACGAAATTGCGGAAGAGCGTAGAAAATGTCACAAAGCACGAAGAATAGCGCAGAGGGCACGCTCATCACCACGATATGCGGAGTTACACAGCACCTATGTCGCACAAAGAAAGGCACTTAAAAATGCCATAAAAAAGAGCAAGAAGTTATGCTTTAGGGAACTGCTGGATAATGTCGACCTAGATCCTTGGGGATCAGCTTACAGAACTGTGATGGCCAAAGTTAAACGACCGATATCACAGCAACCTACGTGCCTGATACTGATGAATATTATTGTTGAAACACTTTTCCCGGCGCAAGATCGCTGGACTAATCCAAGCGAGGATCTAGAAAGTACGGAAATTCCGCAAATTACAGAGCAAGAGGTGCTGGAGCGCCTACAGCTGACTCTAGAAAGATCAGGTGGCTTATCGAATAGTCAATATGGATTTCGCAATTCAAGATCCACCGTAGATGCAATACAAACAGTCGTCAATATAGCTAGAGAAGCTATCTCTGGAGGCCAAAATAAAAGGAAGTTCTGTGCACTGATTATGTTGGACATCAAGATTGCTTTTAACACTGCGAACTGGATGCAGATAATGGCAGCGCTGCAAAGCTTCGGCACTCCAGCTTACTTACGCAGAATTATAGGTAGCTATCTTAAAGACAGAGTACTTCTTTTTGACACGGATCAAGGAGCAAAAGAGTACAAAATCACAGGAGGCGTCCCACAGGGATCTGTTCTCGGTCCAACGCTTTGGAATGTAATGTATGACGGGGTGCTAAAGATTGATCTACCAGAAAACATGAAAATTGTGGGATATGCTGATGATATTGCAGTGGTAGTAGTGGCCAAGAAACTGGACCTGCTTCAAGCATTATGTAATGACGCCGTAACAAGAATAAAGGAATGGCTGACCAATACGGGACTGGAGTTGGCTAGCCAAAAGACGGAAGTGGTATTAGTAAGCTCCAAACGGTCGGCGAACGAGTTAGTCTTAACTGTCGGGGATCATCTAATCACCTCAAAGTATTCCTTAAAATACTTAGGAGTGCACATTGACTCTAAGTTAACTTTCAAAGAGCACTTCAGAGCGGTGGGGGAGAAAATTACCAAAGTTAATGGATCACTTATGCGAATAATGCCTAACATTGGTGGTCCGAGCGAAGCTACACGTCAGCTATTGTCCACCAACCAGCTCAATAATACTATACGCAGCAACAGTGTGGTATGGATCTAAACAGACCCATCAAAAATATATATTAGCAGCGTACCGACTTGCTTCTTTAAGAATAGCAAGTGCATATCGGACGGTGTCCGACGACACGATCTTGGTTCTGACCCGGAAAATCCCAGTGGACTTACTGGCAAGCGAAATGGCCGATCTGTATAACACTAATATCGAGCGACCATCTGAAGAAGACAAGAAAAGAGCAAGGACACAAACAATAGCTAAGTGGCAAGAACGGTGGGAGGCCTCGAGTAAAGGGCGTTGGACTTTCACACTAGTTTGGAACGTAGCTCAATGGAATGAGCGGAAGCACGGCGAACTGAACTACAATCTCACGCAGATAATGAGTGGACATGGCGGTTTTAAAGAGTATTTATGGAAGCGTAGGATAGAGGAAGATCCTCATTGCCCAACGTGTACCACGGAGTTAGAAAACGCAGAACACGTCATGTTCCATTGCCCCCATTTCCACGAAGAAATACTCACTTTGCATGGAGTCTTTGGGGAGGAACCTACCACGAGAAATTTAGTATCACATATGTGCAACAGGAAAGAGTGCTGGACTGCAATGAGCAAAATAGCATTTATAGTAATGACACGCCTGATGGATGCTGAGAGGGAGCGCAGAGAAATGCGCATGCGAAGCAGTGGCGATTAAATGGACACTCAGAGCAAATAGCGGGAACCTGGAAGCAGGGACAACAGTAGGCTCTTAAAAAATTAGTCTACGGACACACGGTTGCTGCGACGGCAGCAATTATGGTGCATTAGGCATTTTTCAGCCTCCCCGCAAAAAAAAAAAAAAAAAAAGTTTAAGTTAAAGTTAATGTTAAAGTTTAAGTAAAAGTAAAAGTTAAAGTTAAAGCTAAAGTTAAAGCTAAAGTTAAAGTTAAAGTTAAAGTTAAAGTTAAAGTTAAAGTTAAAGTTAAAGTTAAAGTTATAGTTAAAGTTAAAGTTAAAGTTAAAGCTATAGTTAAAGTTAAAGTTAAAGTTGTAACGTAGCGTTACAATAACGTAACCCCCTGTATTTCCTTCTTCACTTAAACCTGAACCTCCCGGTACTTATTTTCCTATAGCATAGCCAACAACAACCTGTACTTATTCTTTTATAGCATAGTCAACAACCACTGATAGCAAACCAATGAAAACCACAATAATGGTGTGCTGACTTCTCAACCAGTTTGCGGCATCACCCATATAAACATCGAATTTTCATTTTTGCAATTCAGTCCTCGCAGGTGAACCAGCGGGAGTGGATGTATTTTTTAAGACATACTTTTCCCTCCTGCTAGCTAGCTGAGAGGAAGGGGCGCCGTCATGGCACGGGTTACCCTTCACTTAGGTAAGGACGACGGGGAGGCCGTTAAGCCGCTGCTACGACGGGCCGTCCTCTGTCCACCCGATGCTACATCCGTCACGCCGCTGCTACACCAGCCACTGGCCGCTTGCATTACTACCGCCGTTAAGCCGCTGCTTCTATCTCGCCGCTACTTCCGTACCGCCGTACAAGTCCGTCCGTTACCCGACCGTTCAACCGCCCTACAGAACCTCCTCTACTCCAACGACCGTTAGCCGCCGCTCCGCCTCCTCGCTATCTTGCGACGGAAAGCTGCTGCCCCCTAATATCTCCAGCCGTGTGTGCGTATGTTCGTAACACATAAATATCGTGTATTTATTCAGTAGGGGTTTGTGGGACTTTTACTCGACTCTGGATTGACTGAGCGATACCCCAGCCTTAGACAAAACTCACCTCATAAATGGCGCCCGAGCAGGGAACCTCCTCCGTAGATGACCGTGGAAAAACAAATACAATAACCACCAACACTGCCGGGGCGGTTTCGACGAACACACCATCAGAAACTTCAAACACACCAGCCCCCGAAGTTACGACGCTGAATACCGACTCACTCAATTGGATCTACTTACTGAAAAGGGAGAGGCTGATAGAGGAGTGCAAGAAGCATACGACTCACGTGGAGGGCCAAACCGTAGCCGATTTGCGCCGCGCACGTACAAACTAAACGCACGAGGAAATCAAGCGAAGATCTACTGAAGGAGTTGGAGAAGGAAGTAGAAGAGGACGAAGGGAAACCAGTTAAACTACCAACACCGCCACTAAACATCACCCCAACACAACCGACCAAGTCAATAACCGCCATCCAGGTACAAAATTTCCTCTCGCATGCGCATGAGAGAGAACGCGCGCAACCGAAACGAGACGAAATGAGCACCAGTGAGCTAATGAATACCATCCGCCACTGGAATCTGCATTTTTCGGGAGAGGAGTCATTGCACGAATTTCTGGAGAGAATAGAGGAGCTCGCCGAATGTTACCGCATCCCCGTCGACCGGCTACTCCTAACGCTGCCGGAACTGCTGCGTGGCAAAGCACTCCAATGGTACCACATCCGCAAGCAACAAATCAACCACTGGAGCGATTTTGAAGGGAGGTGAAATTTTTTTTCTGCCTAAGCGTCATCTTCAACATTTAGAAGAGGTCATCCGAAAACGCAGGCCACAAGGCCGAGAAAAAGCCAAGGACTACGTCCTCGCATTGGAAACGCTGATCCGCCAGCATCCGACAATGTGCAAGGAAAATCACCTCGAGCGAATATTTTATGGCCTACGCGTTGAATACCGCCTCTTTGTCAAGCGCAGCGAGTTTAAGACGATCGATGAGCTCCTGGAAATAACGGAGGAATATGAGCTGCTAAAAAGCGAGGAAGCCAAACAGGACAAAGGGGCGATCCACAGCCTGTATCATCTTCAAAAGGAGTACGATAGCAAGGAGTGCTGCTGGCGCGGCAAGGAACGCGGACACCGCCGCTTCCAATGCAGGGGCCGCTGGAGAATGTTCTGCTCCAGGTGTGGACAAGACAACATCTTCTCCAGGGACTGCTTATGCCCTTCGACCAACCAATCCACCGACAACAACACATCCAGGATGCCGTAAAGTTATGTGAGAGGAAGCCGCCAAGCATTATTTGTGCGGCCACAGAATCCTGCGATCCCGCTGCCGAAATGCAAGTACCGATAACCATCGAGGGCATGAGCGTGCGCGCGCAAGTGGCCACCGGCGCCACCCTTTCATACGTCGTTGAATCAATACGAAATCACCTGGAGAGAAGCAACATCAAACCACGTCTTAACAGGCGGAGCGCCCAATTGGCAGACCAGACGTGTGTCTATAGTGCGAATACATACACAGCAAGGATTACGTACCAAGGACGAACGACCAACACAATGATGTCCGTCATCCCGAACCTGGCAGAACGGATGATCTTAGGAATGGACTTTTGACGGGAAAGGGGAATCACCCTCACGCTAGATGGCCAGCCGTTAGAAGTCACCTTGACCAGAAGATCATCCGAGTTAGACACACTATGTGCAATGACCAGTTGGGAACACGCAAACAATGGCCAAACTTCGAAGCAGGAAAATTTTTCAGCGCCCTACCAGAAGCGATCGAGCAAAACCGTTACCCCAATTACCGCAGCCGAATATTTGAACATTCGTAAGCATAACCGACCGCTGAAGCAACGCTTCTACACCCGTTACCCGGCTATACAAAAATACAACTTCAATAAAGAGTACCGAAAAAGAGCGCCGTACGCGATATGCAATGCGCTCTCCCGCCGCCCGTTACAAAACACCGAACCAGACATATCTTACACAATAAAAAGCGACAGAGAAGAGCCCGGTGAGATTATTGGCAAACATGCAATAGCCGCAGCCATGGGAAATAGTAACCATCGACTTCGTGCCACCACTACCACTACCACGCAAAGAAGCAATTACCTCCTCGCCATGATCTACAAGTGGGTGGAGTTAATCCCGGCGCGCCAAGCAAAAACGGCAAGCGTGCTCAAAGCGCTACAAGAAAAGGTCATATACTTACTTGGTTGTTCGAAAACCTTCCTCACCGACAATGGGAAGCAGTTCGGCGGAAAAGCGTTAGCACCGTTCCCGAGCGACCACCGCACATGGTATTAGGAGATTCCACAAATGGCACTTGCAATAAACATGGTCAGAAAAGAGCGTACAAAAGCATCTGCAGCAGGCATAAACTGCGGCCAAATAAAAAGACGTCAGAGCGGGTGCACACGAAGGGAGCAGTACCAGTGGGCCAACCGAACAAAAACGCGAAGGGGACCAATTTTTTTCGGGCCCGAAGAAGATGGAAACGAAGAAGAAGAATATTATGTATTATAATGAATTGTATGAAATATACTCTGTTAGTTTTAAGAACAATGAAATGTAAATAATCTTACGTTATACAAATGAATTAAAAGCATAAACTCTGTTAGATATAAGTGGAATGACTCTGTATATTTTTGAGAAAAAAAGAAAAAAAAATAATTAATAAAGTGCTTCGCCCACATGCACACCGACATAAGACCTAGGCCATGCCTGGAGATCTATCTTTCCCCACCGCAGCTTTCCGTCAACCGAAGTGGGAGGGGGACTGTAACGTGGCGTTACAATAACGTAACCCCCTGTATTTCCTTATTCACTTAAACCTGAACCTCCCTGTACTCATTTTCCTATAGCATAGCCAACAACCACCTGTACTTATTCTTTTATAGCATAGTCAACAACCACTGATAGCAAACCAATGAAAATCACAATAATGGTGTGTTGACTTCTCAACCAGTTTGCAGCACCACCCATATAAACATAGAATTTGCATTTTTGCAATTCAGTCCTCGCAGATGAGCCAGCGGGAGTGGATGTCTTTTTTAAGACATACTCTTCCCTCCTGCTAGCTAACTGAGCGGAAGGGGCGCCGTCATGGCACGGGTCACCCTTCACTTAGGTAAGGACGATGGGGAGGTTGCCTTGTGCTACTTACCCCCCCCCCCCCCCCGCCATCCTAGGTGTTGTGCGGCCCGATGCCTTAATGACCATACAAACCCCCCCCCCCCCCCCCCCCCCCCCCCCCCCCTCAGTCCTAGCTTCGGCTGGCTGAGTGGCAGGGGCGCCGTCATGGCGCGGGTCACCCTTCACTTAGGTAAGGACGACGGTGAGGATGCCTTGTGTTTCTTTGCCTCCGGCGCCCTCCTAGGCGTTGAGCGGCCCGACGCCGACATGACCATTCCACCCCTTCCCCTCAGCACTGGTTTCGACCGTGAGCCGATACGTGCGCACAGGGGCTATCGCTGTGCCGTTAAGGTGCACTTCCCCTCCGCCCGCGGGGCGACCCACGGTGTATCGGCTGGTACACACCCGCCCCCCTTATGCACCTTCTACTAGTGTGCAAGTACGGAGGCGGGGGGTGTCCAGCGGTGAAACCAGCACTAACGAGTCCTCGCAGTCTCTTCCCCAGGTGACCGACCGGCCTACTATCGATTCTGCCGAAGACTGCCGATGAATCCGATCCCGCCGATACCGTGAACCGACTCCGCCCAGAACGAGCCGCCGCCGTCCAGGTAAACCCCATCGCCAGCCTACTTCCCCTCTCAAAACGCAAATGGTACGCGCTCCGTAGCCCACCGCCGCTGCCGTCGCATCGTCGTCCCTCTGGTGCCGCCGCTGCTTCCATTCCGCCGGTGCTACGCAGACCGTTGGCCATCCGCCATACTACCGCCGTGCCCATCCCGCCTTGCTGGTGCCGCCGCTGCCACACCAACCACTGGCCGTTCGCCGTCCTATCGCCATTCAGCCGCCGCTTTTACGTCGACCTTTGGCCATTCTACCGCCGTTAAGCCGCTGCATCCGTCACGACGCTGCTACGACGACCGTTGGCCGTTTGCCATCCTACCGCCGTTAAGCCGCTGCATCCGTCACGGCGCTGCTACGACGACCGTTGGCCGTTTGCCATCCTACCGCTGTTAAGCCGCTGCATCCGTCACGCCGCTGCTACGACGACCGTTGGCCGTCTGTCATCCTACCGCTGTTAAGCCGCTGCATCCGTCCCGCCGCTGCTACGACGACCGTTGGTCGTTCGCCATCCTACCGCCGTTAAGCCGCTGCATCCGTCACGCTGCTGCTACGACGACTGTTGGCCGTTCGCCATCCTACTGCCGTTAAGCCGCTGCTACGACGACTGTTGGCCGTCCGCCGTCCTACCCCGTTAAGCTGCTGCATCCGTCACGCCGCTGCTACGACGGCCATTGGCCGTCTGCCATCCGACCGCCGTTAAGCCGCGGCATCCGTCCCGCCTCTGCTACACCAGCCACTGGCCGCTTGCCATCCTACCGCCGTTAAGCCGCTGCTTCTATCCCGCCGCTGCTTCCGTACCGCCGCACCAGTCCGTCCGTTACCCGACCATTCAACCGCCCTACCGAACCACCTCTACTCCAACGACCGTTAGCCGCCGCTCCGCCCCCTCGCCATCTTGCGACGGAAAGCTGCTGCCCGCCTAATATCTCCAGCCGTGTGTGCGTGTGTTCGTAACATATAAATATCGTGTATTTATTCAGTAGGGGTTTGTGGTACCTTTACTCGACTCTGGATTGACTGAGCGATACCCCAGCCTTAGACAAAACCCACCTCATAAAGTTAAAGTTAAAGTTAAAGTTAAATTTAAAGTTAAAGTTAAAGTTAAAGTTACAGTTAAAGTTACAGTTAAAGCTACAGTTAAAGTTACAGTTAAAGTTAAGTTACAGTTAAAGTTATAGTTAAAGTTAAAGTTAGAGTTAAAGTTAAAGTTAAAGTTAAAGTTAAAGTTAAAGTTAAAGTTAAAGTTAAATTTAAAGTTAAAGTTAAAGTTAAGTTAAAGCTAAAGTTAAACCTAAAGTTAAAGTTATAGTTAAAGTTAAAGTTAAAGCTAAAGTTAAAGTTAAAGTTAAAGCTACAGTTAAAGTTACAGTTAAAGTTAAAGTTACAGTTAAAGTTAAAGTTAAAGTTAAAGTTAAAGTTAAAGTTAAATTTAAAGTTAAATTTAAAGTTAAAGTTAAAGTTAAGTTAAAGCTAAAGTTAAACTTAAAGTTAAAGTTATAGTTAAAGTTAAAGTTAAAGCTAAAGTTAAAGTTAAAGTTAAAGTTAAAGCTAAAGTTAAAGTTAAAGTTAAAGTTAAAGTTAAACTTAAAGTTAAAGTTAAAGTTACAGTTAAAGTTACAGTTAAAGTTAAAGTTAAAGTTACAATTAAAGTTACAGTTAAAGTTAAAGTTAAAGTTATAGTTAAAGGTAAAGTTAAAGCTAAAGTTAAAGTTAAGTTAAAGCTAAAGTTAAACTTAAAGTTAAAGTTAAAGTTATAGTTAAAGTTAAAGTTAAAGCTATAGTTAAACTTAAAGTTAAAGTTAAAGTTATAGTTAAAGTTAAAGTTAAAGCTAAAGTTAAAGTTAAAGTTAAAGTTAAACTTAAAGTTAAAGTTAAAGTTAAAGTTAAAGTTAAAGTTAAAGTTAAAGTTAAAGTTAAAGTTAAAGTTAAAGTTAAAGTTAAAGTTACAGTTAAAGTTATAGTTAAAGTTAAAGTTAAAGTTAAAGTTACAATTAAAGTTACAGTTAAAGTTACAGTTAAAGTTAAAGTTAAAGTTAAGGTTAAAGTTAAAGTTAAAGCTAAAGTTTAAGTTAAAGTTAAAGTTAAAGTTAAAGGTAAGGTTAAAGTTAAAGTTAAAGCTAAAGTTTATGTTAAAGTTAAAGTTAAAGTTAAAGTTAAAGTTAAAGTTAAAGTTAAGGTTAAAGTTAAATTTAAAGTTAAAGTTAAAGTTAAGTTAAAGTTAAAGTTAAAGTTAAAGTTAAAGTTAAAGTTAAAGTTAAAGTTAAAGTTAAAGTTAAAGTTAAAGTTAAAGTTAAAGTTAAAGTTAAAGTTAAAGTTAAAGTTAAAGTTAAAGTTAAAGTTAAAGTTACAGTTAAAGTTACAGTTAAAGTTACAATTAAAGTTACAGTTAAATTTACACTTAAAGTTAAAGTTAAAGTTAAAGTTAAAGTTAAATTTAAAGTTAAAGTTAATGTTAAAGTTAAAGTTCAAGTTCAAGTTAAAGTTAAAGTTAAAGTTAAAGTTAAAGTTAAGGTTAAAGTGAAAGTTAAAGTGAAAGTTTAAGTTAAAGTTAAAGTTAAAGTTAAATTTACAGTTAAAGTTAAAGTTAAAGTTGAAGTTAAAGCTAAAGTTAAAGTTAAAGTTAAAGTTAAAAATAAAGTTAAATTTAAAGTTTAAGACAAAACTTGAATTAATATCAAAGAAAACAAAATGTTACATAAATATTATAATTGCATAAATTGATAATGGGCAATAGCTTTACCGCGGCAGTCCCCGAGTGCCACACGTCCTTTTTTTCAACACCCTAATGTTACATTGCTGGGTTTGGTTTTTATTTTTATAATTATTTTTCCTTAATTCCTGGATTTCTTGTTATAGTTAAATTTTTTCTGCCTGATTTGTGCTTAAATTAAGTTTTTCATAAATCTTGGCTATTGTTTTTCGAATGGCAAATTGCTTTCCTCCTCTTTTTCTTATCAATTTTATCGGTTTTGGAACTTTAGGTTCCTTAATTTTTTGAATCTTATTTCTCTGTCTATATTCCTCGATTGTTATTGGCTTAGGGCCTTGTTTGAATATATCAGGTGCTTTGTTTTCACCTTCTTGGAACTTCAGATTTAGTTTAACTAATCTTTCAAAAATTTGATCAAATTGGCTTTGACTTTGTATGTTCTCTTCTTGGAAAATATCTCAAAATTTAGCAAAAAATGGTTTTTACAGCAGAAACTTGAATTTTTGCTTGTCAATAGGCAGCCGTTAGGTTAAAAAAAAAAAAAAAAAATTTAAGGCGCGATAACCTCCGAAGAGATCTAAGGCCGAGCTTCTCTTCCAATTTGCGTCGTGCTCCTCTTGATTTTCCCTACAAATTGGCCGGACGGGACCTACATGTTTTATGCCGACTCCGAACGGCATCTGCAAAGCAGATGAGTTTTCACTGAGAGCTTTTCATGGCAGAAATACACCCGGAGTGCTTGCCAAACACTGCCGAGGGGCGACCCCGCTTAGAAAAATTTTCTTCTAATTGAAAAATCTTATTTCTAAAATTTTGATGTTGCTTTGCCCGTGAGTTGAACCCAGGGCATACGGTGTGATAGGCGGAGCACGCTACCATCACACCACGGTGGCCGTTAGGTTGCCCGAATATTTTTCCTGCTTAGAAATTATGTCTAAAATGTTAAAACTATTTCAAAATTAAGGTAATTATGTTTATTATATTTATACTTATTATGCTGCCTCTCTTATTCCGAGTGTGGTTCTTTTGTTCCTTCCAAGGTAATATCAATAGTTTTACTAGTCATGTCCACTGCTCCTGCATCATTTCGATAATAAAGCCCGTAAATTATCATAAAAATTGCTAAATGGCGTCATTTTTGAGTGCTCCAAATTGGTCATATCCACTGCTCCTGCATCAGTTCGATTATAAAGTCCGTAAATTATCATAAAGTTTGCTAGATGGCGTCATTTTTGAGTTCCCAAAATTTAATTCATCGAAAACATCATTTGCTTCTTTTGGGCTTAGGCTGTAATCAGCCAGTAAAATCCTTGCCAGCTATGAAATTAGGCTGAAAATTCAGCCAGTAGAATCATAGCCAGGATCGCCATATAAAAGATTAAATGCAGGTAAATGAGTTTTGATATCAGTGAGCGAATTCTGAATTTCCCTTTATTCAAATATTTCAGCTTATTTATATTAAATTATTCTAAACATATTCTTACATACATATTTACATTTAAGCGTACATACTTACATGCATATCTACCTTAAGCATACATACTTACATACCTACATACAACTCGATACAAAATATGTACCTACACATCTGTGTTGAGCTGTGACTTCTGTGGGAAATGCAATGTTTGCAAATTTGCTGGAATTCAAATTTGTTTGGTTGTGTGTTGTACACACTCCTTTGTTAAATGGTGTGACTTGCTATGTCAGCAATAATTATCAAATGCATATTTATGGGTTGATGGACATTTAGACTATTTTTGTATCAGGGTAGCATATTTGACTGATTTAAATATTTGGCATTAAATTGTTGACTGTTTACATTACATCTCCCTTTTTTTAAGAATGCTTATGCATTTGGAGAATGCATGATTATTCTATTTTTATTTTGTTAAGTATGAATTAATTATACTTTTGTATTTTGTGTTTTTAGGTTGAAAATTGTCTTATTCTACTAATTTAAGTCTATTTTTGTGTATTATTATTTTCTTATTATTTATGATATTACCATTCTCTATGTTGCTGAGAAATTTTTGCTTATCCTCATTTCATATTCTAGATGGGACTAAAGTGTCATTATTTTTATTATCAATATTTTCTTCTTTATAGGGTATTAGAGTAAAATTATTATTTTCATCGATTTCTTCTACCTTATATCTACTATCTAACTTATGACCTACCTCATTTTTTACTAACACTAAATAAATAAAAAAAAAAACAAATTACTAACACTACATCTCATATATTTATTTTCTTATAGTGAATATTTTTATCATAAATAATCTTTTGTTTTTCTTTAGCCTCTTTTACTAATTTAAAGGCTCTATCCAGTGCTATTTGTTACCTATATTTAATTTCTTTATCGTAAGCCTCATAATTGTACAATGGGCTTACCGTATTTTCTTGTAAAATTTGGTAAGTCTGGGGTTTTGCCAAAGATCAATTCGAATGGACAATAGTTATGGACTGTAGATGGGGTAGTATTGTAACAATATGCAAAATATTTGAGATATTCGTCCCAGTCATCTTTGTTAATGGATATGTATGAACGCACATATTCATTGAAAGTTCTATGGCTACGTCCAACAGTGTCTAAAGTTTGGTGGTGATACGGCGTAGATGTTTTGTGCTCAATATTGAGAAGTTTACATAGTTCTTTAAACAGGCTATTTTTATATTCAGATCACATATCCGTTATTATTGTTTTCATACTTCCATAAGTTAATATGAAGTTTTCGAACATGGCTCTGGCTACTGTTTTTGCATGTTTGCTATGTATAGGAATTGCAACTAAGTACTTAGTCAACTCACATATCAGAGTGACAGCGTATTCGTTTCCAATGATCTTGGTAAAGGACCAATTGTGTCTATTTGTACTGTTTCGAACGCTTTCGGTGGTGTTTCAGTCAAATTCATTGGTTCTTTTATATGTTTATACATTTTATTTTTATTGCAATTAACACATTTCTTTATATATTTTCTTATATCATTTTTCATATTTTTCCAGTTATATTTTTGTCTTATTTTATTAGTTGTACGATTGATTCCTGGGTGGCCACCATTAACAGGATCATCGTGATATTTTTGAATAATCTTTTCAATTTTATCATTTTCCGTCACATGCACAACCTCCGGAGTTAATGCAATTGTTAAATTTTTGAGAACTTTGGTACCTATTTCCTTAAATGTGTCTACTCGAGTATAATTAAACAATTTGTCCCCTAAGGACAACTGTATTTTCTTAACTTCCAAATTGCCGGCTTTTTCCATAAGCCTGGTTAAGAATTGGCCTAAGTCAATCTTCGCCTCAACAATTTGATTCTCTATATTTATTTCACTACACATTTTCTTTCCTTTTTTGAAATATAATTTCGGAGGATCGAAAACGAGCTGGACTAGTATTTTTACTTCACATTTATTAAGCGCTTCGTATATTATAGGGTTCTCTTTGTGACTTTTCTTCTCTTCATTTCTTTTACTATTATTATTGGAATTCTTTTTAATTTGCGATCTTGTCGTGACTTTCATTATTTTACATGCCTGTACTGATATTTCTTTCAAATCATTGATATCTATTCGTGGCAGAGCGTCTGCCACGTAATTTTCTTTTCCTGCTATGCACTCCACCCCAAAGTCATACTTTTCCAAATCCAACCTGATTCTAGTTAATTTAGATGAAGGGTTTTTCATTGAGAATAAATACGTTAAAGGTCGATGATCCGTTTTCACTGTGAATTTTCTGCCATAAACATATGGTCTAAAATATATAATTGCCCAATGTATGGCCGCTAATTCTTTTTTGATCGTGGCTTTATTTATTTCGCCTTTTGTAAATTATCTTGAGGCATAGGCAATGGTAATTGTTTTTCTTCATATTCTTGGCTTAGCTCAGCACCGCAGGCATAACCACTTGCGTCGGTTGTAATAAAGAACTCTTTATCAAAATTGGGATATTGTGGGATATTTGGACTAACTAATGCATTTTCTAGGTAATTAAAAGATTTCTCGCAGTCGTCTGTACAATTGAAAATTACATTTTTCTTACTAAGTCTTGTTAGAATCCTGGCGTATTCCGCGAAATTTGGTATGAATTTTCTATAATAATTACAAAATGCGACACATCTTTTTGCTTCATCGGCATTTTTGGGAGTTGGGTAATTTTGAACAATTTTAAATTTGCTTGGGTCTGGTAAAATTCCAGTACTTGTGCATTTATGTCCAAGATAAGTGACTTCTTGGCTGAAAAATAGACATTTGTCCGGATGTAATTTTAAATTATATTTTCTGCATGTGGAGAATACATCCCGTAAATTTTTAATCATATATTTTTCAGAGCATCCTAATACGACTAAATCGTCCATGTATAGAATGCTTGTGATGGTTTTAGACCTGCGAATGCCAATGCCATCATCCTCTGGAATGAGTTTGGAGCTACTTTGAGACCATAAAGTAATCTTTTTAAACGATAAGTACCGTTATCCGCTGTAAAGGATGTGATATCTCTTGATTCTGGGCTGATTTCTATTTGGTGAAATCCTGACATTAAATCTAGGCATGAGAAATATTTCGCTCTTCCCAATTGATCCAGAATATCATCTACTCTAGGCAAAGGGAATTTATCAGCTGTTAATTTTTGTATTTATTTTTCTGAAATCAACAACTAATCTCCACCTTTTTTCTTCTTTGCCCGGAGGAGATTTTTTAGGTACCAATAAAATAGGGCTGTTGTACTCTGAGGTTGATGGTTCAACAATATCATCTTGAATTAGTTTATTTACTTGTTTATTTATTTCATTCTTATGTGCTTGGGGTAGTCTATAATTTTTAATATACACAGGAGTGTTACCCTTCAGATGCAACTTTTGTTTGTAAAAGGTGTTGGTCGTCGTAATTGGTTCTGTTTCTAATGAGAATATATCAACGTATTCTGAGCATAATGTGTTGATTGATTTACTAGCGAATGGTGGGCCATTTTTATTCAATCTTTCTAACTTTTCTTTGTTATTAGCTTTACAGTGAGCTGTATTTTCAATTATTACGTAATCCTCTAAACGTTCTGTTTTGATGTCATAATCCTGAATGATTGCATGTTTATCTGATGTATTTATTATTCTTATTAAAGCGTGATTTGAGTTTACTATCATGTTGGCTACAAAAATGCCATCAGTCAATTCTTGATGAGGTACTAATAGTTCCTTATTGTACCCCAGCGGGTTAGGGGATCAGAATATACCCGCGGTAGGTATGCCTGTCGTAAGAGGCGACTAAAATACCAGATTCAAGGGGCTGTGTAGCGCAACCTTTCAGGTTGCCAGCGCAATATATAGCTTCTCCAAACCCAATTGTCAACCTCACCTATCCGCGGCGAATCCTGTTTCACTAACAGACGAGGCTCTGGCGACCCCAAGCTCTTCGTGGAACCTGGGGGTAGGGAGGGAGGGAATGGCCTGAAGGTTTAACGTGGCCACATAAATCGTTCCCGAGATAGTCGAGCTAGCACCTTAATGGTGCTATGGTACCGGAGCGTACCGGATTTGTATCCGGCAAAGGACCATCACATCGATAACACTCCCCAAAGCCTTCGGGGAGCAACCTTATCGCTACAACAACAACAACAAGTTCCTTATTGTGCCTATTGATATGAACCTGTCTAATTACTTCGGCTCTGGCGGGTATTGTAATGCTATTAATTGTTGGTTTATTTGTCATTTGTATAACTATATCTTCTGTGTAATCATATGGTCGTAGTATTAGGCTGTCCCCATTTTTATTATAATCTAAAATGCAATTATATTTTTTAATGAAGTCGAGTCCCAAAATTCCATCACATGGGATTGGGAAATTGTCTTCTACTATGTGAAATTTGAGTCCTATTATAAGACTATCATCTGTTAGATCTGCTTTTACTGTTCCAAGTGTGCTTGTTATGCCTCGGCCAATACCTTTTAAATCTGTGAGTTATTTGTTGTGACATTACTGTCAATTTGACCCTTCTTTATTATTGAGATATCCGCTCCTGTATCTATCCGGAACGTCGAAGTTGACTTATTTAGGGTAGTATTGGAAGATATGTAGCTGTTTAGATGCAAGTTGAATGTGCATATTTTATTACCGTTAGAGTTTACTGTTGGAGTGGAGTTTGCTGATTTTCCTGTTGGTTTATATTACGGAGATTGCTCGTGTTACTCTGATTGGAATATCTTGACTGACCTCCAAAATTACGTCTTTGGAAATTATTATTTTTTCTATTACTATTGTTGCTATTATATCTGTTAGTATTACAATAATATCTTCGGTTTTGGTTACTTCTATAATAATTACTTTGGTAGCTTCTTCGGAAGTTACTTTGTGAGCGCGTCAGGCGTAACACTGTATTTGGGTTACCCGTGACTTCAGTACAGCTATTCGTGAATTTTGAAATAGCCTCGTTCATATCAGTTTAACTCTTTCGTTAGCCTAGTTCTTACACATGGCCTTTACAGCTGATTTTGTGGCATATTTAGTTGCCACATCAGGTGCAAGACCGTCTGATATGTAAGCACCTTCCAACGATTTTGTTAAGTTTTCGATTTCGGCAGTGTACTGGTTAGCTGCTTTACTGCGCTGTTGGACGTTTAGGAGTTTTGTCGTCAAAACTTCTACAGATTCACCTTTATTTGCTGAACCTAACTTTTGTTAAAGTTAAAGTTAAAGTTATCTTGGTTCTAACCCGGAAAATCCCAGTGGACTTACTGGCAAGCGAAATTGCCGATCTGTATAACACTAATATCGAGCGACCATCTGAAGAAGACAAGAAAAGAGCAAGGACACAAACAATAGCTAAGTGGCAAGAACGGTGGGAGGCCTCGAGTAAAGGGCGTTGGACTTTCACACTAGTTTGGAACGTAGCTCAATGGAATGAGTGGAAGCACGGCGAACTGAACTACGATCTCACGCAGATAATGAGTGGACATGGCGGTTTCAAAGAGTATTTATGGAAGCATTGGATAGAGGAAGATCCTCATTGCCCAATGTGTACCACGGAGTTAGAAAACGCAGAACACGTCATGTTCCACAGCCCCCGTTTCCACGAAGAAAGACTCACCTTGAATGGAGGTTTTGGGGAGGAACCTACCACGAGAAATTTAGTATCACATATGTGCAACAGGAAAGAGTGCTGGACTGCAGTGAGCAAAATGGCATTTATAGTAATGACACGCCTGATGGATGCTGAGAGGGATCGCAGAGAAATGCGAATGCGAAGCAATGGCGATTAAATGGACACTCTGAGCAAATAGCGGGAACCTGGACGCAGGGACAACAGTAGGCTCTTAAAAAATGAGAAATATGGAACGCAAACCTGAAGTAATGCGAAAGTGGTGCCGGGGTGGGCGATGGTTCCAGAACGGGGCTGTTTTTTAGTCTACGGACACACGGTTGCTGCGACGGCAGCAATTATGGTGCACTAGGCATTTTTCAGCCTCCCCGCAAAAAAAAAACAAAAAAAAAAAAGTTAAAGTCAAAGTCAAAGTTAAAGTTAAAGTTACAGTTAAAGTTAAAGTTAAAGTTAAAGTTAAAGTTAAAGTTAAAGTTAAACTTAAAGTTAAAGTTAAAGTTATAGTTAACGTCAAAGTTAAAGTTAAAGTTAAAGTTAAAGTTAAAGTTACAGTTAAAGTTACAGTTAAAGTTACAAATAAAGTTACAATTAAAGTTACAGTTAAAGTTACAGTTAAAGTTAAAGTTATAGTTAAAGTTAAAGTTAAAGTTAAAGTTACAGTTAAAGTTAAAGTTACAGTTAAAGCTACAGTTAAAGCTACAGTTAAAGTTACAGTTAAATTTACAGTTAAAGTTAAATTTAAATTTAAAGTTACAGTTAAAGTTATAGTTAAAGTTAAAGTTAAAGTTAAAGTTAAAGTTAAAGTTAAAGTTAAAGTTAAAGTTAAAGTTAAAGTTAAAGTTAAAGTTAAAGTTAAAGTTAAAGTTAAAGTTAAATTTAAAGTTAAAGTTAAATTTAAAGTTAAAATTAAAGTTAAGTTAAAGTTAAAGTTAAAGTTAAACTTAAAGTTAAAGTTATAGTTAAAGTTAAAGTTAAAGTTAAAATTAAGGTTAAAGTTAAAGTTAAAGTTAAAGTTAAGGTTAAAGTTAAAGTTAAAGTTAAAGTTAAAGTTAAAGTTAAAGTTAAAGTTACAGTTAAAGTTACAGTTAAAGTTACAGTTAAAGTTATAATTAGAGTTATAATTAGAGTTACAGTTAAAGTTACAGTTAAAATTAAAGTTATAGTTAAAGTTAAAGTTAAAGTTAAAATTAAAGTTAAAATTAAAGTTTAAGTTAAAGATAAAGGTTAAGTTAAAGTTAAAGTTAAAGTTAAACTTAAAGTTAAAGTTAAAGTTATAGTTAAAGTCAAAGTTAAAGTTAAAGTTAAAGTTAAAGTTAAAGTTAAAGTTTAAGTTAAAGTTAAATTTAAGGTTAAAGTTAAAGTTAAAGTTAAAGTTAAAGTTTAAGTTGAAGTTAAAATTAATGTTAAAGTTAAAGTTGAAGTTAAAGTTAAAGTTAAAGTTAAAGTTAAAGTTAAATTTAAAGTTAAAGTTAAAGTTAAAGTTAAAGTTAAGGTTAAAGATAAAGTTGAAGTTAAAGTTAAAGTTAAAGTTAAAGTTAAAGTTTAAGTTGAAGTTGAAGTTAAAGTTAATGTTAAAGTTAAAGTTAAAGTTAAAGTTAAAGTTAAAGTTAAAGTTAAAGTTAAAGGTTAAGTTAAAGTTAAAGTTAAACTTAAAGTTAAAGTTAAAGTTAAAGTCGAAGTTAAAGTTAAAGTTAAAATTAAAGTTAAAGTTAAAGTTAAAGTTAAAGTTAAGGTTAAAGTTAAAGTTAAAGTTAAAATTTAAGTTGAAGTTAATGTTAAAGTTAAAGTTAAATTTAAAGTTAAAGGTAAGGTTAAAGTTAAAGTTAAAGCTAAAATTTAAGTTAAAGTTAAAGTTAGGGTTAAAGTTAAAGTTAAAGTTAAGGTTAAAGTTAAAGTTAAAGTTAAAGTTAAAGTTTAAGTTGAAGTTAAAGTTAATGTTAAAGTTAAAGTTAAAGTTAAAGTTAAAGTTAAAGTTAAAGTTAAAGTTAAGGTTAAAGTTAAATTTAAAGTTAAAGTTAAAGTTAAAGTTAAAGTTAAGTTAAGTTAAAGTTAAAGTTAAACTTAAAGTTAAAGTTATAGTTAAAGTTAAAGCTAAAGTTAAAGTTAAAGTTAAACTTAAAGTTAAAGTTAAAGCTAAAATTAAAGTTAAAGTTACAGTTAAAGTTACAGTTAAAGTTACAGTTAAAGTTACAATTAAAGTTACAGTTAAATTTACAGTTAAAGTTAGAGTTAAAGATAAAGTTAAAATTCAAGTTCAAGCTCAAGTTAAAGTTAAAGTTAAAGTTAAAGTTAAAGTTAAAGTTAAAGTTAAAGTTAAAGTTAAAGTTAAAGTTAAAGTTAAAGTTAAAGTTAAAGTTAAAGTTAAAGTTAAAGTTAAAGTTAAAGTTAAAGTTAAAGTTAAAGTTAAATTTAAAGTTAAAGTTAAAGTTAAAAATAAAGTTAAATTTAAAGTTTAAAACAAAACTTGAATTAATATCAAAGAAGACAAAATGTTACATAAATATTATAATTGCATAAGTTGATAATGGGCAATAGCTTTACCGCGGCAGTCCCCGAGTTCCACACGTCCTTTTTTTTCAACACCCTAATGTTTACATTGCTGGGTTTGGTTTTTATTTTGATAATTATTTTTCCTTAATTCCTTGATTTCTTGTTTTAGTTTAATTTTTCTGCCTGATTTGTGCTTAAATTAAGTTTTTCATAAATCTTGGCTATTGTTTTTCGAATGGCAAATTGCTTTCCTCCTCTTTTTCTTTTCAATTTTATCGGTTTTGGAACTTCCTTAATTTTTTGAATCTTATTTCTCTGTCTATATTCCTCGATTGTTATTGGCTTAGGGCCTTGTTTGAATATTTCAGGTGTTTTGTTTTCACCTTTTTGGAACTTCAGATTTACTTTAACTAATCTTTTAAAAATTTGATCAAATTGGCTTTGACTTTGTATGTTCTCTTCTTGGAACATATCTCAAAATTTAGCAAAAAAAAAGGTTTTTACAACAGAAATTTGAATTTTTGCTTGTCCATAGGCAGCCGTTTCCTGCTTAGAAATTATGTCTAAAATGTTCAAACTATTTCAAAATTAAGGTAATTATATTTATTATATTTGTACTTATTATGCTGCCTCTCTTATTCCGAGTGTTGTTCTTTTGTTCCTTCCAAGGTAATATCAATAGTTTTACTGGTCATATCCACTGCTCCTGCATCATTTCGATTATAAAGCCCGTAAATTATCATAAAATTTGCTAGATGGCGTTATTTTTGAGTTCTCCAAATTTAATTCATCGAAAACATCATTTGCTTCTTTTACAAGGCTTAGGCTGTAATCAGCCAGTAAAATCCTTGCCAGCTATGAAATTAGGCTGAATATTCAGCCAGTAGAATCATAGCCAGGATCGCCATATAAAAGATTAAATGCAGGTAAATGAGTTTTGACATCAGTGAGCGAATTCTGAATGTCCCTTTATTCAAATATTTCAGCTTATTTATATTAAATTATTCTAAACATATTCTTACATACATATTTACATTTAAGCGTACATACTTACATGCATATCTACCTTAAGCATACATACTTACATACCTACATACAACTCGATACAAAATATGTACCTACACATCTTTGTTGAGCTGTGACTTCTGTGGGAAATGCAATGTTTGCAAATTTGCTGGAATTGAAATTTGTTTGGTTGTGTGTTGTACACACTCCTTTGTTAAACCGTGTGACTGGCTATGTTAGCAATAATTATCAAATGCATATTTATGTGTTGATGAACATTTAGACTATTTTTGTATCAGGGTAGCATATTAGACTGATTTAAATATTTGGCATTAAATTGTTGGCTGTTTACACTACAGGGGCTTTAGAGTGTCGACGATTATGTGCAGGTCTTACATCCTTAGACTAACAATGTTGCTTCTATCATTAAAAAGAGAGGACTGTAGACTTATGACGGGTATTCTGACTGGACACTGCCTTCTGGCGTCACAAGTCTTTAAATTAGGCATGGTCAATGCGGGCTGTAGGGGGAAACAATCGAGCACGTTCTGTGCTCTTGCCCTGCGCTTACCAGGCTAAGACTCCAGCTATTAGAAGTGATACAGCTGTCAGATCTAGAAGCAGCAAGTGGCTTGAATCCTAGGAAGCTTCTAGTATTTGCCAAGAGGACGGAGTTATTTTATAACATAGGTCCTGGTTTTTGATAGAGTTTTTCAGTTCGGTCGTTAAAATAAACTTCTGGTAACACTACGGACTTATTCAGTCTATATGAGGTCCTCATTGACCGGCCAGTTCAACCTAACCTAACCTAACCATGGCAGGAAAAAGCTTTTGTCGAAAGTGTATTTAAATATACCATGATATATACTGCTGACTCTTACAAAGAAGTCATAAAGGATACATTAAATAATAGCATTGTTCCTAATTTCTGAAAATATCTACAATAGCACCCCTCGACAAAGTTAAAAATAGATAGAAGCCGGAGCAGCTACGTCCAATCAATACGTTACCTGCAGATGAATAAATAATGGAAACTATAGTCAAAAATAAGCAAGTGCCATACCTGAAACAGCACTAAACATGGAAATTGCGGAAGGGAAATAAGATATACCTAAGTGGCAAAAAAGTTGTGGTATTAGTTTTTTAGACTTAAAACGGGATTTAGAAACAATTGATAGAGATATTCTGTTGGATGTAATGTTTAAAATTGGTATAAGGGGGAAAGAGTGGGAATGGTTCCGAAGGTACTTGAACAACAGGAAGCAAATAACGATAGTTGGAAATTCAATTTAATCGGTTGTTGATGTAAACATTGGCCTACCGCAAGGCTCAGTAATGGCGCCAATATTGTTTACAATTTGCATTAACTATATTATATCATGTTTAAAATATTGCAAAATTCGTATATTTGCGTATGATGCATTGATTACCATCAGTGAAAGAAATGCGGATTGTGCTATGTCAAATATTCAAGAGGAATTGAAATCCCTATACAAATGACTATTGCTAAGAAAGTTGAAAGTAAATGTAAATGAAACCAAGTTTACGGTATTTTCGAAAAACCTAAGCATCACTGTCATAAATAACACGACTCTACAAAAAGAATTTTGTTCTTTGTCCTAAAGTCTACTTCATGATTTTCTGTTTTATTATAAACGAAAACGAAAAGAAAATACCCTTTTTCGGTATAAAATTTGCTTTCGTAATAGTTAAAGTAACAATACTCATGGCGCTAGAGTGTCAGGTGTTTTGTACAAATTTAGAATAACCTAAAATGTCGTCGCGAAAGTGTAAATATGAAGCTGATGCTTTTTGTTATATATATTGGCAATTTAATAAAGTTCCAGATATAGGATATGAACTAAATACATCTCTCATCCTCTGTGAAGCTTACGAAGCATATTTTGGCTGTACTGTTTGGAATCAATACAAGACATGGGCTCCACATATTGCTTGTATTTATTGTAAAGGATGTTTGGAAGGTAAGCAAATTTTATTTGAATAGTAAATTAAATAAAGTAGACACATTGATTTCTCTTTCTATATTTTAGGTTGGTATCGAGGTGAGAAAAGATCTATGAAATTTGCAATACCAAGAAGCTGGCGAGAACCAAAATACCACGTTAATTAAAGACTGCTACTTCTGCGTTGTGAATCCGAGTAAAAGACGTAGAGGTAAAAATGAAAAACCGATCGAATATCCTGATCTTGAGTATTCTTTTGCTCCAGTCGCACACGATCTGACACGGCCAATACCAGAGCCACCGAAAAAATTATCGCAGCGCGGTGGATAATCTCTTAGTTCTTATAAAAGCAATGCCGATAAGGAGTTTTTACCGACACCAGAACAACCAAAATAACATTTCATCACCACCGAATTTTTAGTGATTTTATTAGAGATTTAAATTTACCAAAAATTCAAGCAGAGCTTTTAGGTTCTTCTTCGAAAAACGTTATCAAGGCCAATATAAAGAAAACATGATGGGAGACTATATTTGGGGTTTATTGAGGGATAGTACCCATGAACATGAAAGAAAAAGTAAAAGTGTACATTTTTAAATAATTTTCCACTGTTTGGTAAGTTATTTCGATATTAAAACTTAACAAAAATATTTATTTGAGTTGTTTCATTTTCAAGTAAAAATGAAAACCTCAGGTTTTGAAAAATTTAGTTCAAGCGGTTTCCTAAATAGGAAAGCAAATTTATGCCATATATTTCTTTTTCGTCAAATAACCTAAAGAAATGAAATTTAGTGTTTTGAAGTCAAAGTCAAATTTTGTGTTGATCCGTGTTACCCAAACAATGTTGTCTTGAAAACAAGTAAACGAGGCTAAGTTCGGATGTAACCGAATATTACATACTCAGCTGAGAGCTTTGGAGACAAAATAAGGGAAAATAACCATATAGGAAAATGAACCGAGGGTAACCCTGGAATATGTTTGTATGACATGTGTATCATATGAAAGGTATTAAAGAGTATTTTATGAGGGAGTGGGCCATATTTCTATAGGTGGACGCCATTTAGGGATATAGCCATAAAGGTGGCCCAGGGGTGACTCTAGAATGTGTTTGTACGATATGGGTAACAAATGAAAGGTGTTAATGAGTATTTTAAAAGGGCGTGGGGCTTAGTTCTATAGGTCAACGCCTTCTCGAGATATCGCCATAAAGGTGGACCAGGGGTGATTCCAAAATATGTTTGTACGATATGGGTATCAAATGAAAAGTGTTAATGGGTATTTTAGAAGGGCGTAGGGCTTAGTTCTATAGGTGGACGCCTTTTCGAGATATCGCCATAAAGGTGGACCACGGGTGACTCTAGAATGTATTTGTACGACATGGGTATCAAATTAAAGGTATTAATGAGAGTTTTAAAAGGGAGTGGGGGTAGTTGTATATGTGAAGGAGTTCTCGAGATATCGACCAAAATGTGGACCAGGATGACACAGAACAGTCGGGTACCGCTAATTTATTTATATATGCAATACCAGGAACAGTATTCCTGCCAAGATTTCAAGGGTTTTTTATTTCGCCCTGCAGAACTTTTTCATTTTGTTCTACTGAATATGGTAGGTGTCACCCATTTTACAACGTTTTTTTCTATAGTTATATTTTGCGTCAATAAACCAATCCAATTACAATGTTTCATCCCTTTTTTCGTATTTGGTATAGAATTATGTCATTTGTTTCATTTTTTGTAATTTTCGATATCGAAAAAGTGGGCGTGGTCATAGTCGCATTTCGGCCATTTTTTATACCAATACAAAGTGAGTTCAGATAAGTACGTGAACTGAGTTTAGTAAAGATATATCGATTTTTGCTCAACTTATCGTGTTAACGGCCGAACGGAAGGACAGACGGCCGACTATGTATAAAAACAGGGCGTGGTTTCAACTGCTGTCGCCCTTTTTCACAGAAATAAGTTATGGTCCTAGAATCTAAGCCCCTACCAAATTTAACAAGCATTGGTAAATTTTTGTTCGACTTATGGCATTAAAAGTATCCTAGAAAAATGTAATGAAAAAGGGCGGAGCCACGCCCATTTTGAAATTTTCTTTAATTTTTGTATTTTGTTGTACCTTATCATTACTGGAGTTGAATGTTGACATAAGTTACTTATATGCTGTAAAGATATTAAACTTTTTGTTAAAATTTTACTTTAAAAAAATTTTTTTTAAAGTGGGCGTGGTCGTTCTCCGATTTAGCTAATTTTTATTAAGCATACATATAGTAATAGGTGTAACGTTCCTGCCAAATTTCATCATGATATCTTCAACGACTGCCAAATTACAGCTTGCAAAATTTTCAAATTACCTTCTTTTAAAAGTGGGCGGTGCACGCCCATTGTCCAAAATTTTACTAATTTTCTATTCTGCGTCATAAGCTCAACTCACCTAACAAGTTTTATCGCTTTATCCGCCTTTGGTGACGAATTATCGCACTTTTTCTGTTTTCCGAAATTTTCGATATCGAAAAAGTGGGCGCGGTTATAGTCCGATATCGTTCATTTTAAATAGCGATCTGAGAAGAGTGCTCAGGAACCTACATACCGAATTTCATCACGATGCCTCAAAATTTACTCAAGTTATCGTGTTAACGGACGGACGGACATGGCTCAATAAAATTTTTTTTAGAAACTGATCATTTTGATATATGGAAGCCTATATCTATCTCGATTCCTTTATACATGTACAACCAACCGTTATCCAGTCAAAGTTAATATACTCTGTGAGCTCTGCGCAACTGAATATAAAAATAAAAAATTCGTTACAAATTTAATGATCTAGGGTATAAAAATATTTTTTTTTTATTTTTAATATTTTCACAGCCTTCTATCTCATTTGGTAGTTCGTTATAAATTTTATAACCTATATGTTGTTACGGGTTTACAAAATATATCCCCAGATTGCCAATCTAATAAATCGTAAATAAAATGTATATAAGAACAAGTAAGGAAGGCTGGATATGACCATTTATAGGAATACTGAAGACGGAAGTTTTAATACTGACTGGTATCGGAAACCAGTATCTTCGGGTCGCATTTTAAATTATATGTCTATCTACCCACTGTCACAAAAAATTAGCACCGCCAAAGGGTTAATAAACAGAGTATATAACATCAGCGATCCAAAATATCACTGCAAAAACAAAATTATAATTGTAGATATTCTAAAAGGTAATGATTACCCAAAGAAATTGATATATAGGCTACTCAACAGGTATCAAGCACCAAACAACAACACTAATACGTCAAATACCCAAATCAATACCAACAACCAACAACAACAGACATAAAAACCTTTTCAATATCGTATTACCAAAATATAACCCAGAAGATAACTAAAAAACTCAAAGCGTACACAAACAACATACGGTTTGCCTTCAAGAACAGAAACAACGTAGAGAAGCTATACAAAACAATAAAAGATAACATCCCAACAAAAAAACAAAAGAACATTGTATACAAAATTGACTGCATTGACTGCCAACGTAAGAAAAGCTATATAGGCACCACATCACAACAACTATACAAACGACTGGGACAACATAGCAAGGATGTTGAAAACAAACGCACAGAAAAAAGTGCTCTTGCTCACCATGTCATTATTTTTGGGCACAAATTTAATTTGGTAATGCCAAAGTAATAGCAAGAGAAAAAAACTGGCAAAAGAGAATGCTTCTGGAAGAAATACTCATAAAAGCAGACAAAAAATGTGTAAACAAAAGAAGTAAAGAAGCAAGAAATATTAGCGAAATCTATGCGTGTATACTAAAATGAAACTGCAATAACCCATCAAGCATGAATTCGCCGGTGATCAACAAACGTCAAATATGTATACATATGTACCTACATACAAATTAGAGTTTGAAATATAAATTGTGGGTTGTCTATTGAAAATAGTAGTTTTAAATTGTAAAATCATTTGGTATGTAGGTTCCTGGGCACTCATCTCAGATTGCAATTTAAAATGAACAATATCGGACTATAACCTCGCCCACTTTTTCGATATCGAAAGTTTCAAAAACCGAAAAAGTGCGATAATTCATTACCAAAGACGGATAAAGCGATGAAACTTGGTAGGTGAGTTGAACTTATGACGCAGAATAGAAAATTAGTAAAATTTTGGACAAGGGGCGTGGCACCGCCCACTTTTAAAAGAAGGTATTTTAAAAATTTTGCAAGCTCTAATTAGGCAGTCGTTGAAGATATCACAATGAAATTTGGTAGGAACGACCACGCCCACTTCTAAAAAAAATTTTTTTTAAGACAAATTTTAACAAAAAATTTAATTTCTTTATATAAGTAAATTATGTCAACATTCAACTCCAGTAATGATATGGTGCAACAAAATACAAAAATAAAAGAAAATTTCAAAATGGGCGTGGCTCCGTCCTTTTTCATTTAATTTGTCTAGGATGCTTTTAATGCCATAAGTCGAACGAAAATTTACCAATCCTTGTGAAATTTGGTAGGGGCTTAGATTCTAGGACGATAACTGTTTTCTGTGCAAAAGGGCGAAATCGGTTAAAGCCACGCCCAGTTTTTATACACAGTCGACCGTCTGTCCTTCCGCTCGACCGTTAACAAGATAACTTGAGCAAAAATCGATATATCTTTACTAAACTCAGTTCCCGTACTTATCTGAACTCACTTTGTATTGGTATAAAAAATGGCCGAAATTCGACTGTGACCACGCCCACTTTTTCGATATCTAAAATTACGAAAAAAGAAAAAAAAATGCCATAATTCTATACCAAATACGAAAAAAGGGATGAAACATGGTAATTGGATTGCTTTATTGACGTAAAATATAACTTTAGAAAAAAAATTTTTGTAAAATGGTTGTGACAAGAAAGAAGAAAATGAAAAATTTCTGCAGGCGAAATCAAAAGCCATTGGAATCTTGGCAGGGATACTATTCGTGGTATTATATATATTAATAAATTAGCGGTACCCGACAGATGATGTGTCGGGTCACCCTGGTCCACATTTTGGTCGATATCTCGAAAACTCCTTCACATATACAACTAACACCACTCCCTTTTAAAACCCTTTATTCCTTTAATTTGATACCCATATCGTACAAACACATTCTAGAATCACCCCTGGTCCATCTACAGAACTAAGGCCCATTGCCTTTTAAAATACTCAATAACACCTTTCATTTGATACTCATATCGTACAAAAAAATTCTAGAGTCAGCCGTGGTCTACCTTTATGGCGATATCTCTAAATGGCGTCCACCTATAGAACTATGGCCCACTCCCTCTTTAAATACTCTTTAATACCTTCCATTTGATACACATTTCATACAAACACATTCCAGGTTTACCCTAGGTTCATTTTCCTACATGGTGATTTTCCCTTATATTGTCTCCATAGCTTTCAACTGAGTATGTAATGTTCGGTTACACCTGAACTTAGCCTTCCTTACTTGTTTAAACTAGGCTTTAAAGACCATAAATAAATACACACAAAAAAAAATGTTATACTTACTTTTACGTTCAAGCAAATATTTATAAATTATTTAAGTCTTTATCAATAATTATGGAAAAATGGAAAGTATGTGAAAGCTGTCTGGAATAGTATAGTGATGAGCTTTTTGAAGAGTTTGTAGAGGCAGGTTCTCGCGTCAGTTATCGCGAAAGAAGAAGAGCTTGCGTGACTTGAAAAGAAACACCGAAAATCGACTACTCTTTCGGTTAAGCCAAAGCTTTTTGTATTTCAGCTATTACAAATTTTTTCTCCCTGAGCTAATCAATCTGCGATTACGATTACAGTAGTTACGATTAACCGCGATAAGTGTAAGTTAAGAAAATTAAATTAATTAAAAAACTATATATATTAGACTGGGTCGATTTATTAACAGATATCGCGCCATCGAATTTTCGATAGGATTTGGGCTCAGAAAAAAAAAGTTGCACTACGCATACCCAAGAAAATAGTTTTCGAGCCTTCGAAATCTCATTTTTTGATTCTTTTACGCTTTGATTTTTAAGATTTTTTTCATGACCTACTAAAAAACTTTTCATGCATACCCTGTCCGACCCAAAAATGGCCACTAAAAACGTTGGCGATAACAGTTCTTTGAAAAGAAAAGGAAAAATTTTTAGTAGGTCATAAAATAAACCTTAAAAATCAAAGTCGAAAAAAAGTCAAAAAAATTTAATTTCGCAGACTCGAAAATTATTTTTTTGGGTATGCGTAGTGGAACTTTTTTTCCTGACACTGATAACACTTAAATAATAGCGGTACAATTCACAATATTATTTATAAGACTATAGACATGGTGTTACACTTTAATAATAGTGGTATAATTCACAGGGCCGCCAAATCCCGATAACCTTCCTGAAGATGGAAAGCTTAAATCAGAAATGATGATTAAAGACAATAGACGATACTACTTGGATTTGAAAGAAAATACACGTGGGCGTTTTTTAAGGGTAAGAATATATTAACATTTAATTTTGTTTTTTGGTTTGATACTTCCGTTTATAAATTGCTTTATCAAAAAAAAAAATAATAGTTTAAATTTTTTTTTCATACCGCTACTGCGCTGTGCGTCAAATGAAACAAAGCAGAAATTTCTGGTTTTCAGTTGTTTCACATAACTAAGTTATTTTGCTTCGAAGAGGATATTTAACCCATGATTCTATATCTATGTGTCTATAATTGCTTTTATTTCGGATTTTTACACATTCTCAGGAACTCTTTACAAATGTTTTCACAAAGGACAGTACAGCGGGCTCTAATCCTTTCCAAAAGAAGATCATGAGAATGTAAATGAGATATTGGACTTTGTGGAGAAAATGCTGTTAAAATACCTTTTCTGGTAACGCGGTAGTTCAAGCCAATTTTTGCATTCATCGACGCACGTTTTATGCCGTTATAGGTTAGGCTTCATTTTCTGTGAAGTGGTTTAAAAGTATTTGCTAGACTCAGGCTGCCCTTCGCTCATCTTAATTATTAAGAGGTAAATAGCCTTACTTACTTACTTAATTGGCGCTTAACCGTTTAAACGGTTATAGCCGTCCAACAAAGCGCGCCAGCTGATCCTTCTCTCTGGCAACCGGCGCCAATTGGTCACACCAAGGGAGTTTAAATCGTTTTCCACCTGGTCCATCCAGCGGAGTGAGGGCCGCCCTCTACCTCTGCTTCCATAGGCGGGTTCCGATAGAAACACTTTCTTGGCCGGAGCGTCATCTTTCATTCGCATAACATGGCCTAGCCGGCGCAGCCGCTGTGTTTTAATTCGCTGGACTATGTTGATGTCTGCATATAGATCGGAAAGCTCATCGCTAAATCTTCTTCGGTACTCGCCATCGCCAACGCGTAGAGGTCCATAAATCTTTCGAAGAACATTTCTCTCGAACACTCCTAGAGCCGTTTCATCTGATGTTGTCATGGTCCATGCTTCTGCACCATATAGCAGGACGGGAACGATAAGTGACTTGTAGAGTATGATTTTCGTTTGCCGAGAAAGGACTTTACATTTTAATTGCCTACCTAGTCCAAAGTAGCATTTATTGGCAGGAGCGACTCTTCGCTGTATTTCAGAGCTGATGTTGTTGCTAGTGTTGATGCTGGTTCCCAAATAAACGAAGTATTTTACTATTTCGAAATTATGGCTGCCAACAGTAGCGTGGTTGCCAAGGCGCATATGAGCTGACTCTTTGCCCGGTGACAGCAGGTACTTCGTTTTGTCCTCGTTCACCATAAAACCCATCCTTACCGCTTCTTTTTCCAGTTTGGAGTAAGTAGAACTAACGGCGCGGGTGTTTAGACCGATGATATCAATGTCATCAGCATCCTCCAGTAATTGCACGCTTTTATATAATATTGTTCCAGAGCGGTTAAGTTCTGCAGCTAGTATAATTTTCTCCAGCATCAAATGAAAGAAATCGCACGATAGGAGGTAACCCTGTCTGAAACCACGTTTAGCTTTGAACGGCTCGGAGAGGTCCTTCCCAATTCTGACTGAGCTGATGTTGTTGCTCAACGTCATTTTGCACAGCCGTATAAGTTTTCCGGGGAAACCAAATTCAGACATAGCGGCATATAGGCAGCTCCTTTTCCTGCTGTCGAAGGCAGCTTTAATATCGACGAAGAGGTGATGTGTGTCGATTATTTTTTCGCGGATTTTTTCCAAGGTTTGGCGCATTGTGAAAATCTGGTCGATGGTAGATTTATTAGGTCTGAAGCCGCAGTGATAAGGTCCGATCAGCCGATTCACGGTGAGCTTCAATTTTTCGCACAATACACTTGACAGGACCTTATATGCGATATTAAGAATGCTGATTCCACGATAGTTGGTGCAGTTTGTAGTATCTCCCTTCTTGTGGACTGGGCAAAGAACACTTAGATTCCAATCGTCGGGCATGCACTCGTCCGCCCATATTTTGCGAAGAAATTGATACATGCGACTTATCAACTCCTCGCCGCCATATTTAAATAGCTCCGTAGGCAATCCATCAGCGCCCACGGCCTTGTTGTTTTTCAATCTGGTTATTTCTATTCTGACTTCGTCATAATCGGGTGGGGGGACATTTATTCCATCATCATCGATTGCGGGATCGGGTTCGTCATCCCTGTGCGGTAAATCGCTGTCTCCATTTAGGAGAGCAGAGAAGTGTTCCCCCCATAATCTAAGTCTTCTCTGGACATCAGTAACAAGGTCGCCGTTTTCGTTCTTACTTGAGTTTGCCCCGGTCTTAAAACCTTCCGTCTGTCGCCGAAATTTTTGGTAAAATTTTTAGGTATTATTCGTGATGAAAAGGCGTCTCGCTTACCTTTTTAACTCGCGATAGCTTCACACACTCCTCTTGTTGCGCTCGCTTTTAACGTAGCCCTGTAGGCAGCGTCTTTTCTTTCGGTTGCAACCGTGGCCGCCGGAACCCAATTTTTTCCTCGGGGCAGTACGAAGTGCTTTGGAGATATGCTCCCTCTGGTCCTGCACTCATTCAGGCTGAGTTGAGCTCTCAGGGAGCAGGTGTGAGGGTCGAGTTGCGAAATCATTGGCAGTATGTTGCGATTGCAGCCTTTCGACGACTAGCTTTCCTTGTGCTTTTTGCTCCTTGGCTTCAGCCGCGCAGAGGCGGATGCGTATTTTGGCTGTGACTAGATAGTGGTCCAGTCGATGTTAGGTCCTCGGATTGCGCGCACATCTAAAATACTGGAGGCATGCCGTCCGTCTAGCACGTGGTCGATCTGATTGCGAGTATGTCGATCGGGGGACAGCCATGTAGCTTGATGTATCTTTTTATGGATGAACCTCGTGCTGAATATGAAGTTACATTGTGTAGGCTGAACTTTCCGACTGTAGGGCCAGAAACACCATCTTTGCCCACCCTGGCATTAAAGTTATATCATGGCGGGGCAGCGCTCGTATGTGCGTTTTAATTTTTCATAAAAAGCGTCTTTCACCTCATCGTCTTTCTCCTCTGTCGGTGCATGGGCGCAGATGAATCATATCTTACAAAATTTTGCTTTTATTCGGATAGGGGCGAGACGTTCGTCCACAGGCGTGAACGCCAATATTTGGCGACAAATTCTCTCTCCCACGGTTTAAGAGACTGCCGTGGTCGCCAAGAACCAACCCTTTTATTTTAAGAACATTGGATTTATAAACAATTTTGAATTACTATACGCTTCAGTATGTATTATTGCATATGTTCTATTGAATTTAAACGTATCCTTATGAATTAGTTAGAATACGTTTAATTCTTAATCGTAATACTCACGGTAAACTCGGATTATCACTCATAAAATTGCAAAATGAATGCTTGACCATATTTCGCCCCTCTGGCAACCCCAACCATTGGTTGACAAAATATATGCACATGTGTATATACAATGTTTTGACATTTCATTTTTAACATTCGCAAAAAATATCCATCCCGGAGTGACACAAGTTTTTGTAAAACCAATTTCCATTGTAAATTGAAGTACATAAATATATAATTTAATGAAATTTTTACCACTGTGTACAAGTAAACACCAGTTCTCTTTTTTCTTTAACAAATTTGTGTAAATTGGATACACAACTAAGTTCCTATTGTGAAATCAGAATTGCGCTCCTATCAAAGCTTTTCTATTGCAAATTGCGCAAAGTGCAAGGTCTCAGCAACTAAACGCTGCAGTACGTACTCAACACAACGCCGCTGTACCACCAACGCACCGCCACCACATCATACCACCATTGTCATACCCATGACATCGATATCACCGCCGCTACCGAAGCAGCTACATCCACATCGAAACAAAGGGAAGAGCACTTGCAGCACCATAAAACTACAACGCGCTGCTACTGTCCCCACAATCTTCGCCATCACCACCACAGCTACATCCCGCCAGGAAAAACAGGTAAATTGTGTATTAACTACACCCCCTTAAAAAGTGGTCCTTCGTCGCCATCAAGCAGCCAGCGACAGAATAAATACCCATTTGCCAAAAACCATGAGTATTAAATCAAATTTAATACCCACTTCCCAGTACGGAAAAGAACATAAAAGAGAAAATTTAAGAAAAATTTCATTTTCGAGGATTATTATTTCCCGCCAATAATCCTCATTTCCCGCCAAATTTTCTCAATTTCCCGCCAAAACTTGCACATACGATTTCGTATATATACATATATATATATACAGCAATAACCCCATATTGCAGAACTCAGTACGGTATATGTGCAAAGCAAAATAAGAAAAACTCAGTAGTTAGCTACAGTGGGCACACTTGCTAAAAGCTCCCCTTATATTTTAATGCGGCCACCGTGGTGTGATGGTAGCGTGCTCCGCCTACCACACCGTATGCCCTGGGTTCACACCCCGGGCAAAGCAACATCAAAAATTTTAGAAATAAGGTTTTTCAATTAGAAGAAAATTTTTCTAAGCGGGGTCGCCCCTCGGCAGTGTCTGGCAAGCGCTCCGAGTGTATTTCTGCCATGAAAAGCTCTCAGTGAAAACTCATCTGCCTTGCAGATGCCGTTCGGAGTCGGCATAAAACATGTAGGTCCCGTCCGGCCAATTTGTAGGGAAAACCAAGAGGAGCACGACGCAAATTGGAAGAGAAGCTCGGCCTTAGATCTCTTCGGAGGTTATCGCGCTTTACATTTATTTTATTTTTTTAAATCTCTAAATAATTTAAAATTTTCTCATTTTAAATTAAAATATTTCTAGTCGCTAATTAAATATATTGCAAAACCTCTGCAAATTTCTGAGTTTCCCCCTTTTGAACAAATATTGAATACAAATTTTGTCTTACTTGCGTTCACACACTTATGCACACGCATACACAAAATTAATAGCACAAATAAGCGGTAATAAAAAATCCCATACAGTGGTTCGGTGCGTACACTCTAAACCGAAAATCGTAAATTTACTACCAAAATGGTAGGCAACACTTTAACCACTATATATGTGTAATATTACACATCTTTATTTTTACAAATTTCTTCTTGAATTTTACGCAAAAAATGTGTAATACTTTAGACAAAATATGCCTAAAATTGTACTCACCAGTTCTTTATATTTACACCCTAAGAGCGTGATTTTAAACACTAAGGGCCAAATTTTTTGTAAATAAAAGGCCAGATATTTTTTAATTTAATTTTTAACTTAAATATTTATTTATTCACATTTGTTTATTCATTAAGTTATTAAGATATTGTTTACATAGAAGAAAACTAAAATTACAAAGTAATATTAATTCATAAATTTCATAAATATTATTTATTAAATAATAATTAATTAATATATTAATAATTACATCAAAATCTGATGGGGTTGGGTTCAATGCGTATCGGTTTTGATATGAAATTCATCTAAGAACAAAACTACAATAAAAAACTTAAATTTTTTAATTAATGCATTAATTTCATAAATTTTTTTAATACTGTATAAATATTTCTTGAATTTTTAAGATATTTTTTTAAATTTAATTTACAGTTGCATCGATTTTTCTCATAAGCGAAATTATTTTTGCTATGTTATTAATGTGTTTTTTTTTTCCACGTGTTTGGGACGGATAAAATTTGAAAAAATAACGCATCAAAAATTCACACGTTTGCGAAATATTTTTGTGATATTCTAAATTGAATATATAATAATAGCAAAGTAGCTGTAAAACTAAGTCAAGTCAATCTCCATTTGTTTCTTTAAAGGTAATTTTCCTTTCAAAAAAAATATATGATATGTTTTGAGGTACATCTTCTGGATATGTATCTAGAAAATAATGAAATGAATAAAAAATTAGATAAAAATTAAAATTAAAATAATAAAATTATTAATGCAAAATTATAAAATTATTATTTTATATTTTCCTAAATAAATAACTTAAATGAACGAAACAAAATAATATTTTTAATTAATTTTGCCCTGGAAAGAGTTAAAATACGTTCGTTTAACATATATATAATATTATAATATTCACCTATAAAAAAATACAGGGCGTTGGCTCTTTTATTTCTTTTTCAACTGGTTCAATTGTCGCCCAAAACTGAAATAATGTATAAAATAATTAGAAAGTTACTAAAGAGTTAAAAAAGTGAAAGTTGATATAAATATTAAAAAATGTTTAAAGCTATTAACGCGGGTAGAACTAGGACTATTTGGCAACTCCTGGCAAGTAATCGTATTTAACGATAGTTCATTATTTTCGCCCACATCTTTTTCCAGCGAATAGTCATTCTCTTGGCTATGTTTCCGGAAAAAATGTGATCGAAATGAGGGCACATTACTAAATGGTTTCAAATAAGAAATTACTGGACAGGTGACGATTTTGCTATAAGCAAAATGCTTTAAAATATGTGAGTATACTTCATGTATGCTTATAGCGAAAAAGTCGCAAGAAGCCATCGAGCAATTGAGTTTGTGGTACACATTGGAGGCACCTTCAATTACGGCGTCTTTAACAGAATGCTTTTTTGAAAAGTGGACTGTATAGACATTGTAGCTTGAAAACTTCTTATTGCATTTGGAAACAAACATTCAAACAAATTTGAACTCAGTTCCCTATGCGCGTATAAATGCAAATGATAACTCTTTAATTTGTAGAACTGCTTTGCACACACTTTACACACAAACATTTCCAATATATTTGTAAAGCTTATTCACTTATGTATATTTTCATATATTTTAAAGCTTATCGCTTATATATATTTACATATATTTTATAACTTATTCGCCTATTTATATTTTAATTCTTATTAACTTTTTTCCGCCACGAGACGACAAACACGACGATTTCACAGAAAATGAAAATTTACAGTTACCTGAAGCAAAATACGATAATAAGTGACCGAAATTTGCACATTGTTGTGTGAAATTATAAGGCATGTATATCTTGCACAATTCTTGCGTAAAACTACGTACTTTACAGGTGTAAATTAAAATATTACACGTTTTTTTATAGTAATATCATCCATTTTTTGATTTTCAACATGAATACGTACAAAAAATCGGCATTTTTACTCAAAAAAATTATTTCAACAGGAATTTACCCCCATTTCAATCTTAATTTCATACAAAAGTTTTAGAGTGTACATTAGCGTAAAAACAAAGAAAATAAATAGATATATTCTCTCTTGTAAAGGTAAAAACTCCCCGAATATCTATTATTTTCACTCTGTATTCTTCTTTATACAGTCCACAAAAAATATCGATAGTGAAATTAAATAATTACTCATTGTATTTACACATATACATATTGTATTTTTCCCACGTATATTTAATTCTCCCCCATATATACGCTGTAAATACAAAGCAAACGCGGCACAGTGGTCAAACTCAATCGGTCACCCCCTCAAATAAAATTTAACTCAAAAACTTTTTTTTGATTTTGAAAATTATCCTCTCTTGCTATTTAACGTGAATATTAAACGTAACTCCCTCACATTGTTAAAAGCAAATACTCTCTCTTCAAAAACAAATATAAAATTTTTTCTCTCCAAGTTAAATTTTATTAATTCTCAATTCTAAGCGTCATAAAACTAAGCTCAAAAATGAGTGACGAGGACACCAGACAAAGTAAAATGGTCAAACAATTTAAGCTTTCGTCCGCCCCAAAAAAATTCATATCCGAAACGGACAATTTCATGGAATATTTTGCTCGGTTTAAGTCAACGCCCCTCGAAGATAATACTGAGTCCTCTATTAACATAAAAAACTCGAATATAGAAAAATTCTGGAATCGAGTCCAACACGTCTTCGATAAAATTGTCGAAACCCCAGATCAGGACTTGCCCGAAGATTTTCCAACATCTGCTAATAGCAAATACAGGTCCTGTCTCATAGCGTATGAAGACACAAAAGCCCAGATCGAAGACCAGCTTTAGTTGCTTAAACAAGCAAATGCCCCCGCGCCCCCTACCGTCACACCAGGTCCATCCGACAACTCCGGTATTTCGCTAAAAATCCCTCCGTGCGATACCGAAATATTTTATGGTGGTTATGAAAAATGGCCCTCATTTCCTGACATGTTCAGAGCTGTTTACATTAACCATCCCAAACTCTCCCAACCGCAAAAATTGTATCACCACAGATACAAAACCCAAGGAAAGGCAGCTCAAATAGTCAACCAATTTCCTTGACTGATGACAACTTTGCCTTAGCGTGGGATGCCCTAAAGTCCCGATAAAAGAACAGAAGAGTTCTCGTAGATAATCAAATACGGACATTGATGAATTTAAAAACGATCAGCACGGAAAACAGTGAAGACATTCAAAAGTTGCAATCGTCGGTAAATAATTGCCTTCAAATTCTCGCCACGCAACAAGTCTCCACAAATAACTGAAACCCAATTCTTATACACATCGTTACCTCTAAACTCCCGGAAAACACGGTAACCCTGTGGGAATATTCTCTAACCTCCAGTAAAGAACTTCCCAACTGTCCCAAATGAACCAGTTCTTCACAACGCGATACGAAGTGGTAGAAAGAGTTGATCAATTGCGCCCAAGTAAAAGTAGATTCACTCCTCCTCAAAATAGACCACCATTTAAACCTCAAACGTCGCATTCATTCCAAAAAGGATCGACAGCTCAGACTCAGTCTCACGCAACAGAGCATCGAACAATATACAAATGCTCAATGTGCAAAACCTCCTCTCATCCCTTGATAAATTGTTTCAAATTTATGAAATTGTCTACCTCTGACCGCAGGAAGTTTGTCAAAGAAAACAATATGTGTTTCAATTGCCTCTCCCAGTCACACATGTTGAAAGATTGTCCTAGCGGTCAAACCTGCAATCAACGTCGAGATCGGCACAACTCAGTGCTTCATGAAGACACTTTACCCACGCCGTAGAGACAACCCTACTGATCGCAAAGGACAACCTCCCAAACCACAATGACAAACCCCATTAACTCATCCGATAAAACCCCGGATCAAGCCGATCCTATGGATAAAGAACCTTCCTGCTCTCAGAAAAGCCAAGTACAATCTTCTGTGCAGAAACTGATTGTAAAATAACTTTGCCCACGGCTATCGCCTCGGTAGAACATAGAGGGGAGATATTCATGCTTAGAGCTCTCGTAGATAAGGGATCTGAAAGAACCTTCATTTCCACAAGAGCCCAAGAAAGGATCAGACTCCCTTATAAACTTTCCAAGTTTGGAATCTCTGGCATGGGAGGGAAAGTAGTTCAAACCTCAAATAAACTGTGTTCCCTGACCCTTGTTTCCGCCGATATGCAAACAAAAATCAATGCGGAAGCCTCGCCTGACGCAAATGCTCCCCAACTTCCAATTGAACAACGAACTTCAAGCGAAATGGGCGCACCTTAACCTCGCGGATTCGAATTGTCACTCTCCATCCCAAATAGACCTTGTTCTAGGTAGTGACATAATCCCCCAAATAATTAAGGAAGGCGTTGAAAAGCTCTCACCCCACCTGTTAGCCCAAAACACGATATTTGGATGGATCATCAGCGGCAGGGCGCCCATGGAAGTAACCTCCAACTCCATCCAAATATCAGAGACAACAAATAACGAGCTAAGTTCCCTACTAAGAAAGTTTCCGGAATTGGAAGAAATATCCAGCTTCAATGACAAAACTCCTGAAGATGAGTTTTGTGAAAATTATTACACAGGCATAACTACCCGCGTTATGTGGTCAGGCTCCCCTTTAAGCCTAGCTTTCCTTACGCGATCTCCTTATCCAATTCGCGCCCCTCGGCACTCAGCCAATTTTTAGGGATGGAAAAACTCTCCCCAGAAAAGGAAATCTCAAGGAACTATATGATAGTGTATTAGAAGAATACATCACACCCGATCATATGGAAGAAACGGGTTCCCATGAAAAATTTAACGAAAGCAAATGCGCCTCGTTTTATCCCCGCATCATGCGGTTATAAAGCCCGAGAAAAAAACCACAAAAGTAAGGGTCGTATTTAACGCCTCGAAAAAATCGGCACTATGATATTCTCTTAATGATGTTCTCTATACCGGACCTACCCTCCAACCGAATATAATGCTCCTTATTCTCAAAATTGTTTTTAACGGAGACGTAGAAAAAATGTATCGTCAAATCATAATGCATGAAGACGACAGATACTATCAGAGGATCGCCTTTCGCTCATCTCCGAGCGACCCCATAAAAGATTATCGTCTGAAAACAGTCACATTTGGTGTGAACTGTGCCCCCTACCTCGCCATACGTACTCTTCACCAACTGGCCAAAGATGTAGAAGAAACTTTCCCCAAAGCCGTCCCTGTCTTGACCAAAGAAACGTATGTATGTAGATGACATTCTCTCTGGTAGCCATTATATTCTCTCGGCTGAACAGTCTCTCTCAAGTCATCCAAGCGCTCGGTTCAGCAGGATTCCCATTACGAAAAATAACGGCCAACCACCCTAGTATTCTGAAAGATGTCGACAAAGAGGACTTGCTCGACACAAATCTCCTAGAGTTCGAGAAAACAAGTAACGCCAAAACTCTCGGAATTCAATGGAACGCCCTCACCGACACCTTCTCGTACACAGTCGACTCTATAACCCTGTCGTCTGCTAGGACAAAGCGTCTGATCCTCTTCTCTGTCGGTAAACTTTTTGACCCCGCAGGGTGACTTACGCCGATAATGATTCAGGCAAAGATTCTCCTCCAAGAGTTGTGGATAGACGGAACCGACTGGGATGAAGAAGTTAAACCCCTCCGTCTGTTAAAGTGGTCTCAATTCACAAAAAATGTGTACGGTGTCTCGAACATTAAGATCGCCCCATGGGTCAATTATAACCCCAACCAGCAAATAGAACTGCATGGATCCTGTGACGCATCGGAGAAGGCATACCGCGATCAGCAACCGGCACCCCGACCTTCTCTGCGGTCAGAAATTGTCGCGCGCAGCCCGCCGTTGCAAATCGACTATCGACGATGCCGCATATGCACATGCAACAACGCTCTTCGGAATTGCAGCGTCTTTAGGAAAATGAAACCGCCACAACGATGGATTCTCGCGAGGGCGCATTCTGTCTAAATTGCTTAGCTCTATCGCACGACACAGATGAATGCAGCTCGCACGATCGCTTCCGAAATTGCGGCTTACGACATCACTCTCTGCTGCATCGACGGGATGCAACCCCGAGCATCCCACGTCATACCCAGATACCCCGGTCTGTTCGCCAAGTAGTGCCACCTCAGGTACCCTCTGCGCCCACCGTGCGACACCGTTCTCGCCCACTTCCCTCTCGGTCTCGTCCAGCTATCGTCGCACCACCGCCGGCGTCCACTGCCGCCCGACGCACCGTTCGGTGCACTGCTGCAGACTGCCACTTTCAGGGGAAAGGTGTCAGACCTCCTCATACGCGATGCTTTACGGACTCTCCAAGAACTGCAAGAGGCTCTAGCCGCTGAGCGCGCCTAGGGCGGGGACGACGTTTGAGCGACTGTCGTGGTCGCCAACAACCAACACTTTTATTTTAAGAACATTGGATTTATAAACAATTTTGAATTACTATACGCTTCAGTATGTATTATTGCATATGTTCTATTGAATTTAAACATATTGTAACGTATTTACTTGCAAATCCTCTTATTTGCAATCCTCTGCTAAGTTCGAATCACTAAACTGTTGAATAAATAACTCCAATATGTAATAATGCAAAATGGCCTTTATTAAAGTACTTCACCATAACACTCAAACTGTGCAACGAATAGCTTGCTTAATAACCAAACTGATTGATATCTCAAATGAAACTCAACTATTCAAAATAATACTGCTCTTGCTCGCTAGATAGCGTCTTAGTCGAAACTGCTTGACAACTCAAATCAAACTGAATTCCAGCGCCTCTACAATTGCCGCCTTTTATACTCTCGGATTTCAACGTTCGCATCTTCTAGGCGCTTCCAGAATCTACTAGTCTAGCAACTCTCAAACTTCTCAGCTGTACCTACAATTGCACAATTTTATAGTTTTTCTCATTGCATACTTCCAGGAGTATCTCAGATATATGCATGTGTTTGTGCATTGACTCTCCGCTGCACGTATACGTACATGGTACATATGTGTAGACGCAATTATTGTTTCGTTTATGTAGATACATAATGATTGAATTATTGATGTGAATTCACGTCACTGCTTAGCATCGGCTTAGAGACGATAGCATCGCTCAGTGCTGCTGACATTCGTTACACTGCCCTCCACCTAAGTCTGATCGTCCCGATCAGACCAATCTCTCGATCTAAACGTTGCCAGCCTTTCCAAATGGACCACTTTCATTTTGGTTCGTGGTTCACCGATGGTTTGTATGCGGTACACTACATTGTTGATCCGTTTTACAACTTTGTATGGGCCTTCCCAATTACACTGCAATTTCGGGGACAAACCTTTTTTACGTTGTGGGTTGTATAACAGCACCAAATCCCCTTCCTGAAAACCTTCTGAAATAATTGCTTTATCGTATCTGGCTTTCATCTTGTCACTCATAATCTTTGTTCGTTGCCTTATCAGATCATGTATTTCTCTTAGCTCTTCTTCCAAATCACTAGTGGATTTCTTGACATTTCTCTCTGAATTGGCATCTATCCCAAACTACAAATCAGCTGGCAGTCTAAGGTCATTGCCAAAAATTACTTTTGCAGGGGTTTGGCTGTCTCATGCACTGCTGATCGGTAAGCCATCAAGAATAATGGTATGCGGGTATCCCACTCTTTATGGTACTTGTCTATTACTTTCCTTAAGTGCTCCTCCAATGTTCTAGTGAATCGTTCTACCATACCATCGGATTGAGGATGCAATGCAGTTTTCCGTGTTTTCCGAATGCCCAATGATTTACACAATTCCTGGAACACAGCTGATTCGAAATTCCTGCCTTGGTCAGAATGTAACTCCATTGGTACACCATACCTTGCAACCCAATTGTTTATTAGCACTTCTGCTACCGTTTCCGCTTCTTGATTTGGGATTGGGTATACCTCTGGCCATTTGCTGAAATAATCCATAACTACCAGTACATATTTGTTTCCGCCGTTGCTAGTAGGAAATGGACTGGCGACATCCATAGCGATCCTTTCAAATGGCGCACCTGAGTTATATTGCTTCATCTGGCCATGACTTCGGGTTCTGGGCCCTTTCGCTCTGCTGCAAACCTCGCAATTCGCAATCCACTCTGTGACTGACTGACGGCAACCAACCCAATCTTCTCGAGCGTCTTCGTGATTCCAAGATGACCTCCGCTTGGACCATTATTCAGCTCGCTGAGCACGTCAGGAATCCTCCTTCTGGGAACAACTATCAGTTTCTTCTTGCATTTACCATCCTCACTCGGGTCCTCATGGACCGGCCAGTTCAACCTACCATCCTCACTCTCCCATACTCGATGAAGGCAACCGGATATCAATTCTAAACTGTACCACTGTGCCCAATATGACTTCGCAATGGGACTCTCTGCTGACGTCTCTTCTCTGGTTGGTTTTTCGTTTCGTTCGAGCCCTTGCATAACATGTGACAGATCTGTATCTTCTAGCTGACATTTTCTTAGCTGTTCCTTGTCCCATTCATCTGCACATGTTGTAGTCATAAGCCGAACATCTATAATGTCTTTCTTAGCGTCGGCCTTTGAACAGTGCTTGCATTCCAAACTACATAGTCTTCGTGACATTGCATCAGCATTTCCATGGGTACTAACTTTTCGATGCTCAATGGAAAAGTCATAGCTTTGTAGTCGCTCGATCCACCGTGCCAATTGTCCTTCCGGATTACGGAACTGCAGAAGTCATTTCAACGCTACGTGATCTGTCCTGACGCGGAATCGCTGACCGTAGAAGTATTTGTGGAAATGTTTAATGCACTCTACCAATGACAACAGCTCTCTCCGTGTAACGCAATAGTTCCTCTCTGGTTTTCCAATTGAACGGCTGTAATATGCAAATACCTTCTCTTGTCCATCGACCAGTTGTGATAAAACGCCTCCTATAGCATATCCGCTCGCATCTGTATCTAGAATAAACGTTGCTCCTGGAATCGGATATGCCAACATTGGGGCAGTGCACAAACGCTCTTTCAATGTTTGGAAAGCTACTTCTTGCTCCTTCTTCCATTCAAAAGCTTTATTTTTTCTTGTTAACTCGTGGAGACCATGGGCTACGCTGGCAAAATTTGGTAGAAATCGGCGGTAATATGTGCACAGCCCAAGGAAACTTCTCAATTCATGCAGATTCTGTGGCCTTGGCCAATCCTTTACTGCCTCTATCTTTTCATTCCCTGTACAGATACCTTCTGTCGTTACCTTGTGGCCCAAATAATTTACTTCCTTTTTAAACAGCGTACACTTTTAGGCACTAAACTTCAGACCAGCGCCAGCTATTCTCTGAAAACTTCCTCCAAGTTCTTAAGATGTTCATCAAAATTCTTGCCCAATACGATGATGTCGTCCAGGTACACCAAGCATGTTTTCCAATATAGTCCTTTCAGTACCTGGTCCATGAGTCTCTCAAAAGTAGCTGGTGCATTACAAAGTCGAAAAGGCATCACTGTAAATTGCCAAAGACCATCACCGACACTGAAGGCTGTTTTCTCTTTATCTTCCTCCTTCACCTCAACTTGCCAGTAGCCGCTTTTCAAGTCCAGTGTGGAAAACCATTTCGTACCAGATAGCGAGTCCAGCTGTCCTTTTTCGTAACGTCATTCAACTTCCGGTAGTCCACGCAAAACCCCATTTTTCCATCCTCCTCCTTTACAAGTACTACCGGCGAGCTCCATGGACTAGCTGATGGTTCGATGACGCCGCTGTCGCTCATTTCTTGTATGGTTTGACTCACAACTTCCCGCTTCGCCAGTGGAACACTCCGTGGAGCTTGACGGATCGGCCTCGCATCTCCAGTGTCAATTTGATGTTTCACAACATTGATGCGGCCTGGTTTGGAACCATCCTGGTCAAATATGTTCCCGTACTTTATGAGTAGTTGTTTTGCCTTACTCTGATAGGCTTCCTCTAGCCCATGCGTCCATGCCGTGATGTCATTTGAAAGATCAGTATTACTAGATGAAACGTGTTCCTGGAGCTGTTCACAGTTAATAACTACTTCGGCCTCTTGGCATCTTCCCAAAATAGCTCCTTTGGTCAAATTGAATGGTGACTTGAACTCATTGAGTACTCTTACCGGAATACGTCCATCTTGTTTTTTCATAGCCAGGGTTTTTTCTACAAGTATGTTCAGTGCTGTATTATTTGCTGCTTCGACAACCCACAATTTGTTTGTCCCACAATCTCCATCAACCTTTGCCCAGATGACTGCTTCTGATTTTGGTGGTATTTTCTGACTCTCTTCCACCAGCACTCGTTTACTGCTGTAGCCTCTCTCGTAGCCGAAATTAAGTGGCACATCCATGTTCTTATATCGCATCGTCTTGCTTTGCATATCGATTTTGATGCCTTGGTTGATTAAGAAGTCCACTCCAATTATGATTTCATCAACAATACCTGCCACTATAAAATTGTGTAGTACCGGACGTTCCCAATTGCTACTTCACATTCTACTTCTCCAATTACCTGGGTGTCCTCTCCCGTGGCTGTACGTAATCTTGCTCCAAGTAATGGTTTTATCTTCTTGTTGACTAAATCTGATCGAATTATGGAATGGGATGCACCCGTATCTACAGTCAGTAACCGTTCCTTTCCATCCACATGTCCTCCGAGAGTAAGATTGCTTGACCTTTTTCCAATTTGCGAGATATAGATTATGGGGCATTCAATTGAGTGAGCCAGCTGTCGCCCCTTTGCGGCTGACTCTCTTTAGTTTAACGATTGATTGGACTTGGAGATTTACTCATCTCCTTCAGCTCTGCGTTTACGACCACCCACATTATTGGAACTGTTAGGGTTGGTGTTGCAATGTCGTGCAATATGACCTGGGTTGCCGCACTTGAAACATTTAATAACTCCGGCATTTTTCTGTTGTGATCCCTTCAGTGCTTCCAAAATTGTGTCTACGCAATCTGGTCTTTCCACTTCCACACGATGAGCTTTGTATGCCGGTTTACTCAATAGCGACGCTGTTTCTTGAGTCAGTGCATAGGATACCGTTTCTGCGAATGTGGGTTTTGGGTTTGCATATGTCGCTCGCTTCGTTTCTACGTCCCGTATGCCATTTATAAAACTCTGGATTTTTACCCACACGGTGTACTCCACGGGTGCGTCCGCATTTGCCAAATGTGCCAAACTTTCAACATCCGCTCTTTGGTGGCGGTTTTGCAACTCAATTTGGAATATCTGTTTTCTATGCTCGCTTCCATAACGTCTCTCGACAGTGGCCATCAGTGCTTCATAGCTGTTCCGTTCGTACTCTGGAATAGTATGTAAGATTTCGGCAGCTGGTCCTTTCAATGCTACGAAGAGTGCAGCAAATTTATCTTCAGCATTCCGGTTGTTCACTGTTGCGGTCTTCCCAAACTGTAGCTTAAAGACCTGGAAAGGAACAGACCCGTCAAAGGATGGTGTTTTTTCCTTTGGATTACTCGCTGAAAAAGCTGGGCGATTTAATTGTAACTGCTCCATACGACCCTTCAAATCATATACTTCTGCCTGAAATTAAGCGATTTTTGCATCCTGCGCTTCCAGCTTTAATGTTACCCTTGCTTCCTGTGCCTCTAACTGTGAAGACATTTGTGCCACCTGCAATGATAAGCGCTCCTCTTGTTCTTCCATCTTGGATGTTATGCGTGTCTCCTGCGATTCCAGTTGGGATGCCATATTGTATGTAATCTGTGTCAACATTTCTGACATATATATCTTTTATATTATGCAGTCGACCATAGTTTGTCGTCGACTTTAAATAATAAATAAATAAATAAATAAATAAATACGCGTTTCTTGTGCTTCAATCTTCGATGTTATTTCTGAGGACATTTCAGACATTTGCGACGACATTGATGTTACTGTCGATGTTTGTGCAGATATTGCAGCCAAAATCATGTTCAAGTCTGTGCTCGTAACTGTCTGCGATGTTTCGTTTTTCTCTTCAATTTTTGTTTTTGTCTCGTCCCCATCAGGATAAAAGACATACTCGTCCACATCAACACCTGCTGCTTCCATTGCCTCTCGTAGCCGTGCCTGAAGTTCGAGTTTAACGCCGCTTGTGTTCAATCCACGGCTCTCCAATTCCTTCTTCAGTTGCTGGATCTTCAATTCACTGAACTTTGCCATGTCCTTGTTGTCCTCTGGAATTTATTCAACAATTCCTCTTCTGACACCAATTGTTACGAATTTACTTGCAAATCCTCTTATTTGCAATCCTCTGCTAAGTTCGAATCATTAAACTGTTGAATAAATAACTCCAATATATAATAATGCAAAATGGCCTTTATTAAATTACTTCACCATAACACTCAAACTGTGCAACGAATAGCTTGCTTAATAACCAAACTGATTGATAGCTCAAATGAAACTCTACTATTCAAAATAATACTGCTAGCTAGATAGCGTCTTAGTCGAAACTGCTTGACAACTCAAATCAAACCGAATTCCAGCGCCTCTACAATTGCCGCCTTTCATACTCTCGGATTTCAACGTTCGCATCTTCTAGGCGCTTCCAGAATCTACTAGTCCAGCAGCTCTCAAACTTTTCAGCTGTAACTAAAATTGCACAATTTTATAGTTTTTCTCATTGCATACTTTCAGGAGTATCTCAGATATATGCATGTGTTTGTGCATTGACTCTCCGCTGCTCGTATACGTACATGGTATATATGTGTAGACGCAATTATTGTTTCGTATATGTAGATACATAATGATTGAATTATTGAGGTGAATTCACGTCACTGCTTAGCATCGGCTTAGAGACGATAGCATCGCTCAGTGTTGCTAACATTCGTTACAATATTTTGAATTTAAACGTATCTTAATTAGTTAGAATACGTATATATACAATGTTTTGACATTTCATTTTTACCATTCGCAAAAAATATCCATCCCGGACTGACACAAGTTTTTGTAAAACCCATTCTCTTTGTAAATTGAAGTACAACAAGTAAGGAAGGCTAAGTTCGGGTGTAACCGAACATTACATACTCAGTTGAGAGCTATGGAGGCAAAATAAGGGAAAATCACTATGTAGGAAAATGAACCTAGGGTAACCCTGGAATGTGTTTGTATGACATGTGTATCAAATGGAAGGTATTAAAGAGTATTTTAAGAGGGAGTGGGCCATAGTTGTGTTGGTGGACGCCATTTAGGGATATCGCCATAAGGGTGGACCAGGGCTGACTCTAGAATTTGTTTGTACGATATGGGTATCAAATGAAAGGTGTTAATGAGTATTTTAAAAGGGCGTGGGCCTTAGTTCTAGAGGTGGAAGCCTTTTCGAGATATCGCCATAAAGGTGGACCAGGGGGACTCTAGAATTTGTTTGTACGATATGGGTATCAAATGAAAAGTGTTAAAGGGCGCGGACCTTAGTTCTATAGGGGGACCCCTTTTCGAGATATCGCCATAAAGGTGGACCAGGGGTGACTCTAGAATTTATTTGTTCGATATGGGTATTAAATGAAAGGTGTTAGAGAGTATTTTAAAAGGGCGTGGGCCTTAGTTCTAGAGGTGGACGCCTTTTCGAGATATCGCCATAAAGGTGGACCAGGGGGACTCTAGAATTTGTTTGTACGACATGGGTATCAAATGAAAAGTGTTAAAGGGCGTGGGCCTTAGTCCTATAGGTGGACGCCTTTTCGAGATATCGCCATAAAGGTGGACCAGTGGTGACTCTAGAATGCGTTTGTACAATATGGGTATCAAACGAAAGGTGTTAATGAATATTTTAAAAGGGAGTGGGTTTTAGTTCTATGGGTGGATGCCTTTTCGAGATATCTCCATAAAGGTGGACCAGGGGGGCTCTATAATTTGTTTGTACGATATGGGTATCAAATGAAGGGTATTATTGAGTATTTTAAAAGGGAGTGGGCCTTAGTTCTATAGGTGGACGCCTTTTCGAGATATCGCCATAAAGGTGGACCAGGGGTGACTCTAGAATTTGTTTGTACGATATGTTGATACCCATATAAAGGTATTAATGAGCGTTTTAAAAGGGAGTGGTGGTAGTTGTATATGTGAAGGCATTTTCGAGATATGGACCAAAATGTGGACCAGGGTGACCCAGACCATCATCTGTCGGGTACCGCTAGTCTATCTATAAATCTTATAAAATAAAGTCGCTAAATGACATGTATGCACATACATCACACAGAATGCTCCGATTTTAAAACAGTTTTTTTTATTTGAAAGCTTAGCTACGTGAGATTGTACAATTAATATAATTTGAAGATATATATTATAGGGGCGTGGCAAATTGCCAAAATGTAATAAAAAATCATAAAATTTTTGTTTACACAGCTATTACTCATAAACGGATAGATGGAGTTAAAAAGTTCTACTTTTCAGTAAAACTTTGAAATATTTACCTTCCATCTGCATCAAAAAAATACTTGATTCCTTTCTTATATCAACCAAATTGTTTAAACAAAAGTATCATTTTTACCAAAAAATGTGTTTGTGTGGTTGTTCGCTGTGAACCGTGCCTGCTAATCGCTTTTGAGTGATGCATAATGCGACACATACATACGTACATATATAGCATTCGCTGCGTTATTTAACTTCGTGCGTAGGTTTATAGGTTTGTATGGATGTACACCACTACATAGTATAAAACAAAGTAGCGTTTTCTGTCCCTATGTCCCTTTGAATGCTTAAACCTTTAAAAATACGCAACGTATTTTGATGCGCTTTTTTTAATAGATAAAGACTGATTGAAGAGGATGGAACGGATGAACATATTTGGTTGAAAATTGGTGGAGGGGTAGCTTACAACCAGGAGACAGACATAGGATAATTTTTATCCCGTTCTGGCTAAGGTATTGAGATGAAAGCGTGGACCTGTGTAATCCTGGGATATGTTTGTATAATACGGGTATCAAATGGAAGCTGTTTATGAGTACTTTGATACGGGGTATTTTTCGTACCCGCGGGTAACTAGGGTCTCGAGATATAAACGAAAACGTGGACGCGGGTACCCCTAGAATGTGTTTATACAATATGGATAACAAATGAAAGCTGTTGATGAGTGCTTTAGTACAGGGTAGTTTTCATACCTATTTGTGAAGGGTCTCGATCGTGGATCACGGTAACACTAGGATGTCGTTTTACATTATGGTTATCAAATTGAAGCTGTTTATGAGTGCTTTAGTACAGAGTAATTTTTATACAGCTGGGTGACTAGGGTCTCAAGATATAGGCCAAAACCTGGACCCGGATACCCCTCGAATGTGTATGTAATAGGAATATCAAATGGAAGCTGTTGCTGAGAGCTTTAAAGTAATTTTCATTGTGATATTCGATTTAGTCACATCAACCTGGCAAAACTGATAAATATGAATGCGAAGCCGAAATAAAGACATAAATTTATAATACCCACATAATTATTTATATACGTCCTATTCGATTTGCCTGGTAATAAGGGATGAAGAAGAATGGGAAAAACTTGATAGAAGAGAAAAGATGGAAGCAGAAGGAGACTGAGAAAGAGATAGAGTGAGACGAAGATAGAGATAGATGAAGCCAAAAGACGGAGGGAGGAGTGAATAAAAGGATTAAGAAAACGTGTGGGGGGGGGGGGGGGAAGCAGAGTTAGACGGAAAAAGCTTATAAAAAATATATAGATAGACCAAATTTAGGGCAGAAGAACGTCTGGCGGGTCTGCTAGTTTATTTATATATGTAATACCACGAAAAGTATTCCTGCCAAGATTCCAAGGGCTTTTGATTCCGCCCTGCAGAACTTTTTCATTTTCTTCTACTTAATATGGTAGGTGTCACACCCATTTTACAAAGTTTTTTTCTAAAGTTATATTTTGGGTCAATAAACCAATCCAATTACCATGTTTCATCCCTTTTTTCGTATTTGGTATAGAATTATGGCATTTTTTTAATTTTTCGTAATTTTCGATATCGAAAAAGTGGGCGTGGTCATAGTCGGTTTTCGGCCAATTTTGTATCAATACAAAGTGAGTTCAGATAATCACGAGAACTGAGTTTAGTAAAGATATATCGATTTTTGTTCAAGTTATCGTGTTAACGGCCGAGCGGAAGGACAGACGGTCGATTGTGTATAAAAACTGGGCGCGGCTTCAACCGATTTCGTCCTTTTTCACAGAAAACCATTATCGTCCTAGAATCTAAGCTCCTACCAAATTTCACCAGGATTGGTAAATTTTTGTTCGACTTATGGCATTAAAAGTATCCTAGACAAATTAAATGAAAAAAGGCGGAGTCACGCCCGTTTTGAATTTTTCTTTTATTTTTGTATTTTGTTGCAGCATATCATTACTGGAGCTGAATGTTGACATCATTTGCTTATATACTGTAAAGATATTAACTTTGTTTTTTAATTTGACTTAAACATTTTTTTTTTTTTAAGTGGGCGTGGTCGGCCCCTGTTTTGCTAATTTTTATTAAGCATACATATAGTAAAAGGAGTAACGTTCCTGCCAAATTTCATCATGATATCTTCAACGACTGCCAAATTACAGCTTGCAAAACTTCTATATTACCTTCTTTTAAAAGTGGGCGGTGCCACGCCCATTGTCAAAAATTTTACTAATTTTATATTCTGCGTCATAAGGTTAACTCACCTACCTACTTTCATCGCCTTATCCGTCTTTGGTAATGAATTATCGCACTTTTTCGATTTTTCGAAATTTTCGATATCGAAACAGTGGGCGTGGTTATAGTCCGATATCGTTCATTTTAAATATATACCAAATTTCATCAAGATACCTCAAACCCTACTCAAGTTATCGTGTTAACGGACGGACGGACGGACATGGCTCAATCAAAGTTTTTTTCGATACTGATGATTTTGATATATGGAAGTCTATATCTATCTCGATTCCTTTATACCTGTACAACCAACCGTTATCCAATCAAAGTTAATATACTCTGTGAGCCCTGCTCAACTGAGTATAAAAAATATATAATTTAATGAAATTTTTACCACTGTGTACACGTAAACACCAGTTCTCTTTTTTTAACAAATTTGTGTTAAATTGGATACACAACTAAGTTCCAAAAGTGGAATCAGAATGGCGCTCCTATCAAAGATTTTCTATTGGAAATTGCGCAAAGTGCAATGTCTCAGCAACTAAACGCTGCAGGACGAACTCAACACAACGCTGCTGTACCACCAACGCACCGCCACCACATCATACCACAATTGTCATGTCCATAACATCGCCATCACCGCCGCCACCGAAGCAGCCACATCCACATCCAAACAAAGGGAAGATCACTTGCAGCACCATAAAAGTGCAACGCGCTACTACTGCCGCCACAATCCTCGCCATCAGCTCTGGAAATATTGCTGGAATATTAATTAAGTGAGTTAAATTGAGGCGGGTATTGATTAGACATTAGAAATTAATTCAGAGGAATAGTTAGATTTGAAAAATTGTGCAAAGAAGTTAGCAATATCTTCATCGTCGCTAGAAAAAATATCACGGTATTTCATACCATATATTCTTTTTCATCTTACAGAGGTAGGTATTGTAACACATTTTATTTAATTCAAATAATTTATGACGCAATAATATAGAGTACTTCAAGTAGGCGGAGTGTGAACCCGTCTTCTTGTACAGTTTGAGGGAACGCATTTTTTTGTATTTGGACTATTTCACTGGAAACACGTTTACGCTTAGTCACCTGTCTCTCCAGAACACCGTTATTTATTTATTTATTTTTGTCAATATCTGCACCGTATTTGGCCAAAACTACTGTAGATAAAATTTGGTTAAGTTTATTAAAATTAGCTTTCGCGAATTCAAATCTTAAACTGGAGTCGTATTTGTGGTAATGGAACTCCGAAAAATTTTTTCGAATTCGTTAACTATTTCCAGGGAAGGATGGTAAAATTCATCAAGTACAGTAAGAGGTTCACCCCTCCTCACCCGCAGTTACGTTAACAAAAAAAGAGTGGTTCATGCCTAGATTTAAAGAAATAACTAGAAGAATCCTGGAGAAAGTAGGAAGTGAAGACAATTGAAAGAAGGCCCGTCCAGAGTCAGGAGGAGACTACCCACCCTCCTCAGCGCAGCTTGCGCGAAGCCATGGGCACTGTGCTGACTCCGATCACCTTACAGTGCCCCCTATGCCTGAATCAAGTTCGTCCGTCTAAAGGTATTTCATGACATTGTCAAAAATTTCCAGTTTGAAGCAAGGCAAAAAAAATAAAAATTTATAACAAACAAGTAAGGAAGGCTAAGTTCGGGTGTAACCGAACATTACATACTCAGTTGAGAGCTATGGAGACAAAATAAGGGAAAATCACCATGTAGGAAAATGAACCTAGGGTAACACTGGAATGTGTTTGTATGACATGTGTATCAAATGGAATGTATTAAAGAGTATTTTAAGAGGGAGTGGGCCATAGTTGTATTGGTGGACGCCATTTAGGGATATCGCCATAAAGGTGGACCAGGGCTGACTCTAGAATTTGTTTGTACGATATGGGTATCAAATGGAATGTGTTAATGAGTATTTTAAAAGGGAGTGGGCCTTAGTTCTATAGGTGAACGCCTTTTCGATATATCGCCATAAAGGTGGACCAGCGGTGACTCTAGAATTTGTTTGTACGATATGGGTATGAAATGAAAGGTGTTAATGAGTATTTTAAAAGGCCATGGGCCTTAGTTCTATAGGTGGACCAGGGGTGACTCTAGAATGTGTTTGTACGATATTTGTATCAAATGAAAGGAATAAAGGATTTTAAAAGGGAGTGGTGGTAGTTGTATATGTGAAGACATTTTCGAAATATCGACCAAAATGTGGACCAGGGTGACCCAGACCATCATCTGTCGGGTACCGCTAATTTATTTATATATGTAATACCACGAACGGTATTCCTGCCAAAATTCCAAGCGATTTTGATTCCGACCTGCAGAACTTTTTCATTTTCTTCTACTTAATATGGTAGGTATCACACCCATTTTACAAGTTTTTTTCTAAAGTTATATTTTGGGTCCATAAACCAATCCAATTACCATGTTTCATCCCTTTTTTCGTATTTGGTATAGAATTATGGCATTTTTTCATTTTTCGTAATTTTCGATATCGAAAAAGTGGGCGTGGTCATAGTCGGATTTCGGCCATTTTTTGTATCAATACAAAGTGAGTTCAGATATTTACGTGACCGAGTTTAGTAAAGATATATCGATTTTTGTTCAAGTTATCGTGTTAACGGCCGAGCGGAAGGACAGACGGTCAACTGTGTATAAAAGCTGGGCGTGGCTTCAACCGATTTCGCCCTTTTTCACAGCAAACAGTTATCGTCCTAGAATCTAAGCTCCTACCAAATTTCACAAGGATTGGTAAATTTTTGTTCGACTTATGGCATTAAAAGTATCCTAGACAAATTAAATGAAAAAGGGCGGAGCCACGCCCATTTTGAAATTTTCTTTTATTTTTGTATTTTGTTGCACCATATCATTACTAATGTTGGCATAATTTACTTATATACTGTAAAGATATTAACTTTTTTTTTTAATTTGACTTAAAAAAATTTATTTTTTAAAGTGGGTGTGGTCGGCCCCGATTTTGCTAATTTTTATTAAGCGTACATATAGTAATAAGGGTAACGTTCCTTCCAAATTTCATCATGATATCTTCAACGACTGCCAAATTACAACTTGCAAAACTTCTAAATTACCTTCTTTTAAAAGTGGGCGGTGCCACGCCCATTGTCCAAAATTTTAATAGTTTTCTATTCTGCGTCATAAGGTTAACTCACCTACCAACTTTCATCGCTTTATCCGTCTTTGGTAATAAATTATCGCAATTTTTAGATTTTTCGAAATTTTCGACATCGAAAAAGTGGGCGTGGTTATAGTCCGATATCGTTCATTTTATATAGCGATCTGAGATGAATTCCCAGGAACCTAAATACCAAATTTTATCAAGATTTTAAAATTTACTCAAGTTATCGTGTTAACGGACGGACGGACGGACATGGCTCAATCAAATTTTTTTTCGATACTGATGATTTTGATATATGGAAGTTTATATCTATCTCGATTCCTTTATACCTGTACAACCAACCGTTATCCAATCAAAGTTAATATACTCTGTGAGCTCTACTCAACTGAGTATAAAAATGTAAGTGAACAATTACGAGGGTTGTGCATAAATCCCCTAATGTACCCGGTATCAGAAAGATACTTTGCTTCTACTAGAAAATATTGTCATATATTTCCTTTCAAAAATTATCAAATAGATATGTACATATGTATATATATAAATAAAAACCAATTAGGCCAAAATTAACATGCGGAGACCTGTGAGGGAGGGAAATTTACATACATATGGCTCTTCCCTCTCACACAAATACCATTGCCTAAGTCAGGTTCACGACTCACGACTCACTGGAGGTGCTTAATCGTTCGCTTCTTTTCTAGATAACTTCAAAAATGATTTAAACGATATAATATCGGAACTATTAACGAATTAAAAGTTAAAAAACTTAGAATTAACCTCAAGAGTCCATTCCCAAAATCATTGACCCGATTACACGTAATATTACCGTTTTTCGTACTAGGAACATTTAAGTATTTTGCTCATATCTCGAAGCGAGTTGAATCAAATTGAACAACCTTTTTTGCATCTCAAAGCTCTTCAAATTTCCTACATTATGCAGTAGTATATGTTGGAAAAAGAAAAATTTTTAACAGTTTTATTTTAGCATTCAAAGTGATAATTTCCTATTTTTTGTACATTTTTTGTCAATTTTTCGTGCCTTTTGCGAGATATTGCTTATAGAGAATACCAATGCCTATTATCGGATAAATTTTTTATCATCAAATATCACGCCTTCTCTGCAAGGAAGCTCTAAAATGGAAAGGTAAAAAACGGACATTCGCATCGGGTAAATTTTCGAGATTCGCCTCCAAACTCTGGGAAATGACTTCTGAGACCTATTCGAAGGTTTTTAGTATTCAGCATCAAAAAGATAAAGATATGATGCAAAATTGGGTCAGTCTAAAGTGCATGCATTAAAAAAACTTTAAAAAATTTTCTTTTTTTCTCTTAATTTCACTTTAATTTTATGTTATATATGTTTAGTTTTATTTTATTTCGAACCTATTTTATTTTAAATGAACTCCCTTTAAATTAAACTCTATTCCAATTTTATTTTCCGTAAATAAAATTTGAAATGAACTTTTTAATTTAATTTATTTTTAAGTAAATTTTACTTTAATTATATTTTTATCATAGTTAAATTTTATTTAAGCTCGATTTATCTTAATTTTATTTTAAGTAGAAATTACATCTGTATTTGAAGTAAATTTTTCATTTAATTTTATTTTGCACAAATTTCGAATATGATTAAAATACATTTTTTTCATTTCCATTTCATATACTTTAATGCTTGAACACATTTTATCTTCAAATGCATTTCATCTCATTGTTAAATACGTTTTATTCCATTTTAAGGAATTTACCTTTGAGTTTTTTTTTGTGAAAAATTTTATTTTTAACTTGGTTTTCCTATTACTCATCCAAATAATATATTAATTTTATTTTAAGAAAACTTTATTTTATTTAACTTTTTTCTCTTTCCTCAAATTACAGAATTTTAAATAAATTTATTTTCATTTTTATTTCATTTTTGAATATTTTATTCTGCTTTAATTTTTAAATACCTATTTTATTTCAGCTTCAATTTTATTTTTGAATTAATTATGCCTTGCTGTAATTAACTTCCTTTTATTTAAAATTTAGTTAATTTCAATTTAATTTAACTATAATTTTTACTTTAATTTAAATTAACTTCGGATGCACGTTTCATTACTTAACCTTTTTTCCAAGTCAATTTATATTAAATTTTTTAATTTTCAAATCAAAATTTAAATTTTAAACAAATTCTGACTAATGTAGTTTTTTCATGATTTTAGGTTCCTTTAATTAATTTAATATTCGGTTTTACACCAATTTTGTTTTATTTCATTTCTAAATTCGCAAATATTTTATTGTATTATACTTTCCGTTTTCAACTGATTTTTCTTTTATTTTTTTTTTTCTTTTCACCATTCATCAGGGTTTAATTTCCTAGTATTAACTTAAATCTTTTTTGTATAACTTTTTTTAATTTTAGCCTTCATTTTAAAGAAATTTTATTTTATCTTCAATTCAATAAATGAAAAAATAAAATTTAAATTTAGGGTTATGTTAATGGAAAATAAGATGAATTTTGATTTATGTGAACTGAGAGATTTGATTTAATTTTCCTTTTTTTCTTTCTTCAAATTACAGAATTTTAAATAAATTTATTTTCATTTTTATTTCATTTTTGAATATTTTATTCTGCTTTAATTTTTAAATACCTATTTTATTTCAGCTTCAATTTTATTTTTGAATTAATTATGCCTTGCTGTAATTAACTTCCTTTTATTTAAATTTTAGTTAATTTCAATTTAATTTAACTATAATTTTTACTTTAATTTAAATTAACTTCGGATGCACGTTTCATTAATTAACCTTTTTTCCAAGTCAATTTATATTAAATTTTTTAATTTTCAAATCAAAATTTAAATTTTAAACAAATTCTGACTAATGTAGTTTTTTCATGATTTTAGGTTCCTTTAATTAATTTAATATTCGGTTTTACACCAATTTTGTTTTATTTCATTTCCGATTTCGCAAATATTTTATTTTATTATACTTCCCATTTTCAACTGATTTTTCTTTTATTTATTTTTTTTTTCTTTTCACCATTCATCAGGGTTTAATTTCCTAGTATTAACTTAAATCTTTTCTCTATAACTTTTTTTAATTTTAGCCTTCATTTTAAAGAAATTTTATTTTATCTTCAATTCAATAAATGAAAAAATTAAATTTAAATTTAGGGTTATGTTAATGGAAAATAAGATGAATTTTGATTTATGTGAACTGAGAGATTTGATTTAATTTTACAATCCGAAAAATAATTTTAGTAAAATTTACATGTCTGCTCAAAAAAATCTATTGAGTCATTTGAAATTGATATTAAAATTGATTTTAATCAATTTTACACTTATGTCAAAAGGGAACTTTCGCTCAATATAAGAGTAAAAAAATTAAATAAAATTGAAAAATGTTGGTGTTTTATATTTTAATAAACTAACTTTAAGTTTAAAAGTGAACCTTTTCCCGAAAAAATGAAATTATTATTAACTTTAATTTTGACGAAAAAGACAAAAAGATTTTTTTCAAGGAATTCAATTAGATAAGCTGTACATTAGTAGGTACTTACCGGCGGCAGGATTTCAAACGGAATTTCTCATTTGTTGTTGCTTGGCTTATACTTTACAATTGCGCCGCTGCAACAGATTCGAAACCGTTTTCCGAACACTACGGGATATTATATTTAAATTTATTTTTATTTTTTTCACTTAACTTGTCACTGCCCGAGACTTTAAATTGGCCGCGGCACGCCCACGTACTTCAGATTCAACTATTGCAATGATCTTCTGAGTTTCAGTTAGATCGTGCGCATACACCAAGTCATATCTAAACGGAATTCCCTTTCACTCAAATTCACACCCACCCATGCGCAGTTGCTTTCGTAAAGATACTTTGCTTCTACTAGAAAATATTGCCATATATATCCTTTCAAAAATTATAAAATAGATATGTACATATGTATATATATAAAAAAAACCAAATAGGCCAAAATTAACATGCGGGGACCTGTGAGGGAGGGAAATTTACATACATGTGGCTCTTCCCTCTCACACAAATACCATTGCCTAAGTCAGGTTCACGACTCACTGGAGGTGCTTAATCATTCGCTTTTTTTCTACAAAACTTCAAAAATGATTAAAACAATATAATATCGGAATTATTAACGAATTAAAAGTTTAAAAACTTAGAATTAACCTCAGGAGTCCACTCCCAAAATCATTGACCCGATTACACGTAATATTACTGTTTTTCGTACTAGGATCATTTAGCTATCTTGCTCATATCTCGAAGCGAGTTGAATCAAATTGAGCCGCTTATTTTGCATCTCAAAGCTCTTCAAATTTCGGCTCTGGGATGTTAGCACCCCATTTCTGGAATTTTATAACAAAACATATGCCAAATAACACTGCTCTACAAAATTAAACTTTTTACATTACCCTGGATCACCACTATTTTTTTTTATTTGCTATATTCCCCTAATTATAAAAATGGTGAAAATTTAAAATTCTATGCTTACGCTTTTGTTTTTTTTTCTAAAATTTGCCTTTTTTGAAAAGGGAGATCCATTGATTTTATCATATCTCTGGAAAATGTTGTCCGATTTTGTTGGAGAAAACAGCATATAATAGCAAATAAAATTGCCTTAAAATTGTTTAAATACCATTTTTTTAAATACTTATTGGTTTCAGAGATACTTGCATCGCATTATAAAAAATCGATTATTTGTATTAAAATTTTCCATTTTTTTTCTTCTTTAATTCGTAAAAAATCGAAAGAGACAAAAACTTACAACTTTTATTAGATGACCGTAAAACTGTGAGCATTCCAAATCAGGCAAGCTTTATTTCATTTCATGCTTTTTGCTTGTCTACTGTAATTTTCTGAATTTGTTTCTCGTATAAGAAACCAATTATAATGCCCCATCATATTTTCGTTCCAGAGTCCTTGATAACAATCATCCATTGTCTTAAGTTGTTGGTGAAATCGTTCTCCATATTCGTCACTGACACCACCAAGATTTGAAGGGAAAAAATCCAAATGGCAGTGTAGGAAATGCATTTTTAGAGACAGGTTTGCACCTGAAATTATATGTATATGTAATTTAGAGGTTACAATTATGATGAACTAGCAGACCCGTCAGACATTGTTCTGCCCTAAATTTGGTCTATCTACATACATTTTAATAAGCGTTTTCCGTTAACTCTGCCCCCCCCCCCTCTCACCTTTTCTTAATCCTTTTATTCACTCCTCCCTCCGTCTTTTGGCTTCATCTATCTCTATCTTCGTCTCACTCTATCTCTTTCTCAGTCTCCTCGGTTTATCAGTTTTGCCAGGTTGATGCGTCTTAATCGAATATCACAATTAAAATTACTTTAAAGCTCTCAGCAACAGTTTCCATTTGATATTCCTATTACATACACATTCTAGGAGTATCCGGGTCCACGTTTTGGCCTATATCTTGAGACCCTAGTCACCCAGCGGTATAAAGATTACTCTGTACTAAAGCACTCATAAACAGCTTCAATTTGATTACCATAATGTAAAACGACATCCTAGTGTTACCGTGATCCACGATCGAGACCCTTCACAAATAGGTATGAAAACTACCCTGTACTAAAGCACTCATCAACAGCTTTCATTTGTTATCCATATTGTATAAACACATTCTAGGGGTACCCGCGTCCACGTTTTCGCTTATATCTCGAGACCCTAGTTACCCGCGGGTACGACAAATACCCCGTATCAAAGTACTCATAAACAGCTTCCATTTGATACCCGTATTATACAAACATAGACCAGGATTACCCAGGTCCACGTTTTAATCTCAATACCCTAGCCAGAACGGGATAAAAATTATCCTATGTCAAATATGTTCATCCGTTCCTTCCTCTTCAATCAGTCTTTATCTATTCAAAAAAAGCGCATCAAAATCCGTTGCGTATTTTTAAAAGTTTAAGCATTCAAAGGGACATAGGGACAGAAAAAGCGACTTTGTTTTATACTATGTAGTGATGTACATCCATACATACCTATAAACCTACGCCCGAGGTTAAATAACGCAGCGAATGCTATATATGTACGTATGCATGTGTCGCATCATGCCTCACTCAAAAGCGATTAGCGCGCACGGTTCACAGCGAACAACCACACAAACACATTTTTTGGTAAAAATGTTACTTTTGTTTAAACAATTTGGCTGATATAAGAAAGGAAAAAAGTATTTTTTTTGATGCAGATCGAAGGTAAATATTTCAGAGTTTTATTGAAAGGTAGAACTTTTTAAATCCATCCATCCGTTTATGAGTTATAGCTGTGTAAACAAAAATTTTATGATTTTTTACTACATTTTGGCAGTTTGCCACGCCCCTATAATATATCTTCAAATTATATTAACTGTACCATCTCACGTAGCTAAGCTTTCAAATACAAAAAACTGTTTTAAAATCGGAGCATTCGGTGTGAATTTATGTGCATACATGGCATTTAGCGACTTTATTTTATAAGATCTATAGATATACAAAAATCATATCATATTCCTACTTACCGATTTTCGAATAGTTGGTTAGTAAATCAGAATCATTTCTTATAATTTGGACCCCGATTATTTCCTAAAAAATTTGAAACAATCAGCCTAAATGAGTTCCAAGCAGCCTTTTCATCGGGTGATAGTAACGTCTCGAATGTTGAGCTCTGTAGTAGCTTTCGGATTTTTGGACCATCAAAAACACCTTCAGAAATTTTTGAAGCGGATAATTTTGGAAATATTGTTTGAATATAATCGAATGCTTTTTCGTTTTTGCTTAGCGCCTTAACAAAATTCTTGACTAATCCAAGCTTGATGTGTAATGGCGGAAAAATCACATTCTCCTTTTTTATTTGAGAAGCATATTTTATATTGTGTGTGCCTACTTCGTGATTGTTTCTTGCTGGCCAGTCCTTCCTCACATAATGTGAACTTCGATCTCGGCTATCCCAAAGGCAAAGAAAACAACAATGTTTTGTGTAACCACCTTGTAGTCCAGTTAGTAAAGCTACCACTTTCAAGTCGCAACATATTTTCCAATCGTGTTTTTCATAATGAATGTATTTTAAAAGTTTGTACATGGTTTCATAAGTCCCCTTCATATTTACGGCGTGTGCGATGGGTATTGGTGGCTTCTGATTGCAATTGTGTAATAAAACTGCTTTAAGGCTTTCTTTGTTACTATCAATAAATAATCTCCATTCACTTGCGTCATATGTTACGCCAAGCTTTCCAAAAAGTCCAGTTATATCATTGCAAAAACATATATTGTTTTTATTTCTATAAAAACAATCATATGGCTTATGTCGCTCACGATAGGTAGTTATAGTAACCTGTTTTTCTAATAAATGTCTTTCTTTTAGACGGGATGCAAGTAGCTCTGACTTATCTCTTGGAAGCTCTAGGTCTCTTATATGATCGTTTAACAAGGACTGTGTCAGAGGCTTTGGGCAAAATCCATCTGATACGCTGGAGATTTTTGAAGCCGAAGAAATAGGCGGTGGAGGAACTTCAGTATACGTATCATGTTGATTTTCAGGACGTGCAACTCCATCTGAATCTAGCACGGGAAGAGTAAAACCACCAGCTGAAATCGTGGGATAAGACCAAATCATATGTTTTCCAAATCCTTTTTTTTTTTACTTAAACAAAAGTAACAGCTAGCATCATGATCACATGTTTCTCTTCACATCATAGGTTTTTCAATTTGTATGTTTTCTCTGTGAAAAATGAGTATCATAAATATTTTTAATTAATAAATGTAATTGTTACTTACTGAGGGTAGGATTTCCATTTCTTTAAAATATATATACAGCTATCACAAATTGAATTTTGCGTCCAGTATTGGCTCAAATTCTCAACATCTATTTTAAAATAATTCTTATATGAATTTTGTAGTGATATAGTGAAATTTCTCCGCCCTTTTGCTGTAGTTTAAAGACCACATACATAACAAGTATTGGTTCAAATTCTCAACATCTATTTTAAAATAATGCTTATATGAATTTTGTAGTGAAATAGTGAAATTTCTCCGCCCTCTTGCTGTAGTTTAAAGACCACATACATAACAAAATATATTCGGGTAATTTTTGCAGACAAATTTTCTACTGTTATTATTCATTTTTTTAAAATTCACTAACCAATTAATAGTTTTTTACTGTTGTTGACAACTTGACTTTTCGCGATCAGGAATGCTAGTTAAATAACATTGAATGAACTAAATGAATTACTTTAATAGTCGCTGGTCACTTCGATTTTCAATAGTATGTATCTTTTTTATACTCAGTTGAGCAGAGCTCACAGAGTATATTAAGTTTGATTGGATAACGGTTGGTTGTACATATATAAAGGAATCGAGATAGATATAGACTTCCATATATCAAAATAATCAGGATCGAAAAAAAATTTGATTGAGCCATGTCCGTCCGTCCGTCCGTCCGTTAACACGATAACTTGAGTAAATTTTGAGGTATCTTGATGAAATTTGGTATGTAGGTTCCTGAGCACTCATCTCAGATTGCTATTTAAAATGAACGATATCGGACTATAACCACGCCCACTTTTTCGATATCGAAAATTTCGAAAAACGGAAAAAGTTCGATAATTCATTACAAAAGACCGATACAGCGACGAAACTTGGTAGATGAGTTGAACTTATGACGCAGAATAGAAAATTACTAAAATTTTGGACAATGGGTGTGGCACCGCCCACTTTTAAAAGAAGGTAATTTAAAACTTTTGCAAGCTGTAATTTGGTAGTCGTTGAAGATATAATTATGAAATTTGGCAGGAACGTTACTCCTATTACTATATGTACGCTTAATAAAAATTAGCAAAATCGGAGAAGGACCACGCCCACTTTTAAAAAAAAATTTTTTTAAGTAAAATTTTAACAAAAAATTTAATATCTTTACAGTATATAAGTAAATTGTGTCAACATTCAACTCCAGTAATGATATGGTGCAACAAAATACAAAAATAAAAGAAAATTTCAAAATGGGCGTGGCTCCGCCCTTTTTCATTTAATTTGTCTAGGATACTTTTAACGCCATAAGTCGAACAAAAATGAACCAATCCTTTTGAAATTTGGTAGGGGCATATATTTTATGACGCTAACTGTTTTCTGTGAAAATGGGCGAAATCGGTTGATGCCACGCCCAGTTTTTATACACAGTCGTCCGTCTGTCCTTCCGCATGGCCGTTAACCCGATAACTTGAGCAAAAATCGACATATCTTTAATGAACTTAGTTCACGTGCTTACTTGAACTCACTTTATCTTGGTATGAAAAATGAACGAAATCCGACTATGACCACGCCCACTTTTTCGATATCGAAAATTACGAAAAATGAAAAAATGCCATAATTCTATACCAAATACGAAAAAAGGGATGAAACATGGTAAGGTAATTGGATTGTTTTATTGACGCGAAATATAACTTTAGAAAAAACTTAATAAAATGGTTGTGACACCTACCATATTATTTCATTTTTTCATTTCATTAAGTAGAAGAAAATGAAAAAGTTCATTAACACCTTTCATTTGATTCCCATATCGTACAAACACATTCTAGAGTCACCCCTGGTCCACCTTTATGGTGATATTTCGAAACGGCGTCCACTTATAGAACTAAGGCCCACTCCCTTTTAAAATACTCATTAACACCTTTCGTTTGATGCCCATATTGTACAAACAAATTCTAGGGTCGCCCCTGGTCCACCTTTGTGGCGATATCTCGAAACGGCGTCCACCTATGGAACTAAGGATTACTCCCTTTTAAAATACTCATTAACACCTTTCATTTGATACCCATATCGTACAAATGCATTATAGTCACCCCTGGTCCACCTTTATGGCGATATCTCGAAAAGGCGACCACCTATACAACAACCAAACTCCCTTTTAAAACCCTCATTAATACCTTTAATTTGATACCCATATCGTACAAACGCATTCTAGAGTCAACCCTGATCGACCTTTATGGCTATATCCCTAAATGGCGTCCACCTATAGAACTATGGCCCACTCCCTCATAAAATACTCTTTAATGCCTTTCATTTGATACACATGTCATACAAGCACATTCCAGGGTTTCCCTCGGTTCATTTTCCTACATGGTTATTTTCCCTTATGCTGTCACCATACGCCTCAACTGAGTATGTAATGTTCGGTTACATCCGAACTTAACCTTCCTTACTTGTTTTTCGTTAAGTTTGTCACAATCGACGACAATAACCATACAGGGCAGGCATCTAATGAGTCTGTAAATTTTTTAACCACTACCTACAAAAGGGTTTGAAAAAAGGGGTTTTCAAAAAAACTTCATATGCTATGGGAAATAGCCTGCACAGGCTGGGATGTTCAGTAGGTAGGTATAACAGTTTCTATGACGGAGTGATAATTTGATTTTTTTGTTTTTATGATTTAAGCATTCTAAGAACATCGCAAGAAATGCCTCAAGGAAAAAGTTGTATTTATTTGATAACAAATATATATGACCATACTTCTTTCTTACGAAAACCCGCGTTGACAACTTAAATTTTTGCCTTAAGAAAAATTGACGGGGAAAAATTTCTTGGGTGTCATTATGGAGTTTTCTCATTACTGGCGATGCCCGTAGTAAGTTTTAAAAAGACAAAGTTGCGCAAAATGTCATACCTAAATAATTTGTTTGTAAAAACTATAATAGGCTTGATATGCAAAATTTTCACTAAATTGGGTATTTTCACTTTATTGTCAATAAAACCAACATTTTTTTATGTATTTTTACGAAATAAGGTATTAATTATTTACAATGTTTAGAGTTTTAAGACCGAGAAATAAAATTGGTAAGATTTTAAAACCTTCGATTTCTTATGAATTTTTGAAAAATAAAAAAAAAAATCGATTTTGAAAAAAAAATTTTTTTTTTTTACATTTTTATGTGAATAACTCCACAACTGTCGATCATATAAAAAATGTTCTTAACAAGACTTGAAGAAAATTTTGCGGTGAATCCACGAATTTAGATAAGTAATTTCCAAGATATGATAAAATAAATGGAAAGACCTCTGTGAAAATTCGTGACTTTAGAAAAAGAAAACAAAAAAGTCGTATTCATAGAATTTAAAATTTTTGGTGTTTTTGTACTTAGGGGGCCATAATACATCAAAATTAAATAGTTAGACTTCAAAGTAATTTCTCTTGTTGACTAGTGTAATTGGTCACTAATTGGTCATAATTGGTCCGCAGGTTTCAGTAATTGGTCAGCATTAGAAAAAAAATTATGGAAATTTTAACTCCACAACCGTCGATCATATAAAAAATGTTCTTACAAGACTTGAAGAAAATTTTGCGGTGAATCCACTGGTGTTTCTCTCAACGAATTTAGATAAGTAATTTCCAAGATATGATAAAATAAATGGAAAGACCTCTGTGAAAATTCGTGACTTTAGGAAAAGAAAACAAAAAAAGTCGTATCCATAGAATTTTAAATTTTTGGTGTTTTTGTACTTAGGGGGCAATAATACATCGAAATTAAATAGTTAGACTTCAAAGTAATTTCTCTTTTTGACTAGTGTAATTGGTCAGTAATTGGTCATAATTGGTCCGCAGGTTTCAGTAATTGGTCAGCATTAGAAAAAAATTTATGGAAATTTTAAAATTTTCATGGTCGGGGGTGGGATGTTAACACCCCATCGGTGGATTTTCGATTCGAAAGGTATGCCAAATATTTTGTTCCTAATTGGTCATAATTGGTCAGCGGGTCCCACTAATTGGTCAGCCATAGACAATTTTTTATGGCCATTTAAAGTTTTCCAAGGGAAAATAATTTTCCTGTCTAAACACCCTGTATACATAAGTTTTCCAAAAAAAATTATGTAAATTAATTGGTCACTAATTGGTCATAATTGGTCAGCAGGTTTCGTTAATTGGTCAGCCATAGGAACTTTTTAATTAATTTTTAAATTTTCTTTGTTATCGGATGTTACCCTGTTATCGGATGTTAGCACCCCATCGGTGGATTTTCAAATCGAAAAGTATGCCAAGTAATTGGTCACTAATTGGTCAGCGGGTCCCACTAATTTGTCAACTATAGAAAATTTTTTATGGCATTTAAAGTTTTCCAAGGGAAAAACCATTTTCCTGTCTAAACACCCTGTATACATAAATTTTCCAAAAAAATTATGCCAATTAATTGGTGACTAATTGGTCATAATTGGTCAGCAGGCTTCGTTATTTGGTCAGCCATAGGAACTTTTTAATTAATTTTTCAAATTTTCTTTGTTATCGGATGTTAATCTGTTATCGGGTGTTAGCACCCCATCGGTGGATTTTGAAATCGAAAAGTATGCCAAATAATTGGTCACTAATTGGTCATAATTGGTCAGTGGGTCCCACTATTTGGTCAGCCTTAGAACATTTTTTATGACCACTTAAAGTTTTTCAAGGAAAAACAATTTTCCTGTCTAGACACCCTTTATACATAAATTTTCCAAAAAAAAATTATGCCAATTAATTAGTCACTAACTGGTCATAATTGGTCAGCATCTTTCCTTAATTGGTCAGCCATAGGAACCTTTTAATTAATTTTTAAAATTTTCTTTGTTATCTGATGTTAGCACCCCATCGGAGGAATTTCAAATCGAAAGTATGCCAAATAATTGGCCAGTAATTGGTCATAATTGGTCAGCGGGTCCCACTAATTGGTCAGTCATAGACAATTTTTTATGACCATTTAAAATTTTCCAAGGGAAAAATAATTTTCCTGTCTAAACACCCTGTATATATAAATTTTCCAAAAAAAATTATGCCAATTTATTGCCATTTAAATTTTTCCAAGTGAAAAATAATTTTCCTGTCTAAACACCCTGTATACATAAATTTTCCAAAAAAAATTATGCCAATTAATTGGTCAATAATTGGTCAGCAGGTTTCGTTAATTGATCAGCCATAGGAACTTTTTAATTAATTTTTAAAGTTTTCTTTGTTATCGGATGTTACCCTCTTATCGGATGTTAGCACCCCATCGGTGGATTTTCAAATCGAAAAGTATGCCAAATAATTGGTCACTAATTGGTCATAATTGTTCAGTGGGTCCCACTAATTGATCGGCCACAGAAAATTTTTGATGGCCATTTAAAGTTTTCCAAGGGAAACATTATTTTCCTGTCTAAACACCCTGTATACATAAATTTTCCAAAAAAAATTATGCCAAATAATTGGTCTCTAATTGGTCATCAGGTTTACTTAATTAGTCAGCCATAGAAAATTTTTAATGGCCATTTAAAGTTTTCCAAGGGAAAAACAACTTTCCTGTCTAAACACCCTGTATACATAAATTTTCCAAAAAAGATTATGGCAATTAATTGGTCACTAACTGGCTATAATTGGTCAGCAGGTTGCGTTAATTGGTCAGCCATAGGAAGTTTTTAATAAATTTTTAAAAATTTTCTTTGTTATCGGGTTATCGGATGTTACTCTGTTATCGGATGTTAGCAGCCATCGGCGGATTTCCAAATCGAAAAGTATGCCAAATAATTGGCCACTAATTGGTCATAATTGATCAGTGGGCCCCACTAATTGGTCAGCCATAGGAAATTTTGTATGGCCATTTTAAATTTTCCAAGGGAAAAATATTTTTCCTGTCTAGAAACCCTATATACACAAATTTTCCAATACAAATTATGCCAATTAATTGGTCACTAATTGGTGACCAGGTTTCGTTAATTGGTCAGCCATATATTATGCTAATTAATTTGTCACTGATTGGTTATAATTGGTCAGTAGGCCCCACTAATTGGTCAGCCATAGACAATTTTTTATGGCGATTTATAAATTTTCAAGTTAAATAAAATTTTCCTGTCTGGACACCCTGTACAAATGGAATTTCCAAAAAAAAAATTATTCCAGTTAAATGTTCACTTATTCTTTATAATTTCTCAGCAGTAGGTCAATTATTTATCCACTAACCATAAAGAAAATGCGGTTAGCTTTTTCAAAAACTTTTTCCGGTTGCACTAAAAACTTGGCTATTCCATAATGCTTTCTTAATAATTATTTTTATCTTACGTGGCATCACAGTCGAAAAATGCGCACAGAAGGCGTAAAACTTAAATGCAACATTGCTTATATTTGCAGAAAAGATGCAATAGCAGAGATAATACGACTCCCGCCTAAATGGATTCGTTCGCAGGTTCGAATGCGTGTATTTTATTTATTTTTTTTTTTAAGATCGCGGGTTCGAATCGAGCTCAAGGCCTAGCAATAATTTTTTATCATTATTATTGTTATGATAAATTTTTTCTTAATTGAAAAAAATTTTAAATTAGAATAGAAGAAAGAAAAAATTAGGCAACTGCCAAAGCTCTTTGTATCTATACAAATCAGTAGGCCGTATAACAACAAAAATTGTTATTTTTTTTTTTTCATTTAATACTTTTAACATATTTTTTTAATTAATAATTTTATTATTTAAGTATTTTTTTTTATATAAAGCATATTATTATACTACCAAATTATATATATCAATCATATGTTATAGACGTTGTTTAGGCTCAATGCCTAACTTTTATTTGATTGACGGCTTCCCTCCCTAACGTTTTAATAATATTTCTCACGCCGCATTTGTGCGCATGCATGCACATGCATGCGTTTCATACATATGCACGTGTGTGTATGCAGGTTGTCAGCATCCATGCACGTATATGTGAGGGTGGTTGTGTGTGTGGCTTTTCCCCTTCCTAACACCAGAGGACTTTTTCGCGGCTTAGCGGTTGTCATCAACGGGACAAACGGGCTCTTTTTTTCGATTGACCGCCAAGCACTTCACGTCGCCCAGAATCACCATCATCATCATTTGTACGTAAAGGTAAATTCGTATCATCATTGTACATTTCAATTCAATTCAATTCAATTTTATTGAACATTTTGTTTACACCTATGTACATAGTGAATAATATTCCAAAAAACAAGTAAAAACAATATTGCAACGAACATAAAAATACTATAGGTATAAGAAAAGTTAAGGCATTTTATATGTTAAGCTTAACATAGCGCTAAATGCCAATATCTACTAGTTAAAAAAATACAGTGGGTGGCCTTAAAAAGTTAAATAAATTGTAAAATTCAAATTAAAATTCAAAGTAAAAAAAGAAGGAATAACAAACTTAAAAATAAAAAATGTACATCAGGTACGTGGGTAACATTTTTAAGGTTTTTAGAAACACTAAAGGATTAAACGCAGAAAAAAAAATAGAATCTTCGATTTCGTCGTATGATTGTTCTAACAAGAAGGATTTCACATTCTTTAAAAATTGATTCATATTTCTTATGGCTCGAATGCCGGCAGGAAGCGCGTTAAATAGCTTACGAGACACGATAGTATAAAACCTGCTATAAAGTGTGGTTCTCCAAGAAGGTACTATTACGGTGTTGTGCGAGTTTATCCTCAGACTATAAATTTCCGATTTTTAAGATTTTGAAATAATAAAAGTCTCTTACTGGAAGAATCTGTAAACTCCTAAAGAACTCTCTTGAGGGATGCGTCCGATTTAACTTGCATATTTTTCGAATAGCACACTTTTGCAATATTAATAAAGGTTGGATCTTGTTTAGGCTAGCACCTCCCAAGCAAATGATACCATATAGCAATTTAGAGTGAAATAATGAGTAGTATACTGTTTTTAGTATGCTTTTTGACCAGTAACTTCTGAGGTGATAGAGGCAGCGTAATGAAAATTTCAGATATTGTTTTAAACGCGTTATGTGGTTCCACCAATTCATGTTTTTGTCTAGGGTGAGGCCTAGATACTGGAATTCATTTACCGTGTCAATTACAAAGCAATTGGTACTACAAGGTACATGAGAATTAAATGTATTGGTTTTTAAATCCGTACACAAGTGATTTTGTGGGGGAAAACGTTCGCAACCTGAAGAATGAAAAGTTATGTTTATATCTGGCGTTAGCCTCGAGGTCAAACTAAAAAACAATAGCTTGGTTTTACTGCTAATTACGAGCTTGTGTTTCGCAAACCAAGTTCTTAAAAGAGAAGCGTCGTAGTTTAAATTTGCTATTAAGTCCACAGCATTGCTAGAGCCATACGCAATCGCAAGGTGATCAGCAAAAGCAGTGACATTTCCTACGAAAGGCAAATGAAAGATTGAATTAACGTAAACTAAGAAGAGAGTAGGACCCAGGACAGAACCTTGTGGAACCCCAATCGTTATTGAATTATGGCTGCTAAGATATCCGTGTAATCTAACCTTTTGCACCCTATTAGACAAGTCTGACTTGTACAAACCCCCGGAAGCCGGCGCAGTATAATTTATGCAGTAACATTTCATGGTCCACCGTATCAAAAGCATTAGTAATGTCAACAAAGAGACCAGCGCTGTTTTGTTTACTATCGAGCTGTTTGTAAATGAAGGAGCAAAATTCTAAAAGGGCATCTTCAGTTGAACGTCCGGACCTGAACCCAAACTGCTTTGAACTAAAAACCCATTTCCTTCAAGGAAACTTAAAATACGATTTTTAAATGCTTTTTCAAAAACCTTTGAAATAGATGGCAGTAGGGAAATCGCCCTATAATTTTTTTTATCTTTTTTGTTACTTTTTTGAATAAAGGGACGGTTATCGCACATTTCAGCAGGTCCGGAAAAGTTCCTGAGCATATACTGTTGTTAAAAATATATTTCAAAATATCCACTAAATTAAGTGCAGTGCTCTTCAGTAGCTTGTTTGAAATGTCGTCATACCCACAGGAATTGGAGTTGTTTAAATTTTTAATAATTGCTAGAATCTCAGATCCTGTGAAAGCTTAAAATAAAAAACTTTTATTGTGATAATATGTATCATGGTCAGAGAACATACACTTGCAAGGAGTAGAGCTAGATTGCCCCATCATTTACCCGTTTCCGGTTAACGACATTATTAATAACTTCTCATTCTTTTTTCGAACTACCTCGGCAGTCTAAGAATCTATCACGGAAATAGCTATCACGTTGAGATTGAATATCTGTATTTAGCTGCTTGCATAACTTGTTATATCGAGAACAAAGTTCCCGATTTTCTTTCAATTTAATTAAATACAATATTATAACGAGGAAATCCTCTTTGTTTTCTCTTTTATTGTATTTCTGAGTGAACCTTCCCGAGATCGACCCTTGTGCGCCCGCCCACTCCCGGTTTACGACGCACTCAGGCCGAACATTGGTCGTCCTCACCGAGAACGGAAATCACTTTGTATAATACAGTGCACTACTTCACACAGATAATCAACGTGTCAGCAAAATCAGCCGAGAAAAAATTTTTTGTCTAGAGGATTATTTGCCCCAGCAGCCAAAAAGCACTGAGTTGGAGTTTTTTATATAAAAGAGACCAGAGCCACAGCACATTTGCCTAATAAAATTTATTTGCCGCAAGCATATAATACACGATATTAGTAGCCGCCGGAGCCATTGCAACAATTATTTCTCCACAAAATAAGAAGTAAGTTTATATTTCTTGCCACTTTTTTTTTAGTGCTCGTTATTTAAAAATGAAGAAAAACTCGTATTGTGCACGAAAAAAGTGAAGTCAAACAAGGTGTAAATAGTGAAGTTTTATTTTAGTGAGCTCCAGTCTTTTACTAGCTTTCCAAATTTAAATCACTTGTGTATTAATTTATTTCGTCCCTTGTGATTATCTGGTTTATCCCCCCACCAGCGGTAAGGTTTTCCAGACACAACACAAGGCAGAGGGTAACATAACCTAATTTTTCCAGCAACCTCACTACATCAGTTTTGTTGTTGTTTTTTTGTAGATCACAAGTACAAAATTATTGCATTATAATTAATTCGGTGCTCACTTCACTTTTTAAACACTTTCTAAACTTTTTTGCGCTTATTTTCGAATATTGCACGCACTTTTTCACTTTTTCAAAAATACACCCATTATTTGTGGAGCTGGCGAGTTGTTCCCCTGTTTTCTGTTGTTGCCGCTGTGACAAAAGGTACATAAAACAAACCCTTTTTCTTTGTCGCTACTCTGACAAAGTCTGAAATAAATGTAATAAATATAAAACGTCGAAATTCAATAGTTATTATTTACGTCTGGGCAGGTATTTTTAACTCTGAAGAGTTCTATTTCTCTAATCGGCAATTATCTCGTTAATAAATTCAAACAAAACGATGGAAACGTACATCAGCTTAGTAGAATTAATCGCAGAGTTTGATACAGATTACAGCCTTATTCCGGAAAGCGACCATAGCAAACACACCCTTGCGATACAGCAGGAAGAGTTGCGGTCCTTGTGGAAGAAGGTAAATTGTGCGTTTGATTCGCTACTGGGGTCTGATGAGGTGTCAGGGGATGACGTTATGGCGATAAAAAAGAAGCAAAAAGCAGCATACACAATCTACATGCGATGCTTAGCGTCTATATCTGCTGAGGCAGAAAAATACAAGAAAGAGGACAAGAACGTCAACCCTGAGCAAGAACCTCATGGGCATAAAATTCGCCTCCCTGCTTGCGACACGGAAGTTTTTAAAGGGGATTATCTGCCTTGGCCAACTTTTCGTGACCTGTTCACGGCAATTTATATAAACAATTCTAGCTTGAAAGGGGTAGAAAAGTTATTCCATCTCAACAAAAAACGCAGGGCGAAGCAAAAGACATTGTTAAAAAATGCCCTCTCACCAATGAAGGTTTCGAGATGGCCTGGAAAAGCTTGTGTGAAAGATACGAGAACAAACGTACCCTAGTTAACACACAACTACAAATTTTATTTAACTTAAAAAGGTAAAACGAGAGTGTGGCAGTTCAATAAAAAAGCTACAAAATGATATAAATAATTGTATTTCGTCCCTCAAATGCCACAAAATTTACATTTCCAATTGGGATGCAATCCTGACTTATCTCTGCTCAACCAAGTTACCAGAGAGCACGTTGGCTCTTTGGGAGCAAAGTATAGACCATAAAATCGACATATCCAAGTGGGAGGGTATGGATAAATTCCTGTCTAATCGGTTTCAGACACTTGAAACAGTGTCTGGTTTTACAGGCCATGCCACTTCGAAAGTGCAAAAACCAAACGCGTCGCGACAATCGACAGAAACCCCTACGACAAGACTTGGTGCTTTTCAAACAAAATTATCCAAGCAAACAATAAAATCAATTTGTAAAATGTGCAAATCCCCTGAGCACAGATTTCGAAACTGTTCACGCTTTTGCGAGTTAACCTCAGTAGAAAGGATTAAATTTATAAAATCCACAAGTGGCTGCCTAAATTGCTTATACCCAGGACACACCGTGACGAAGTGCACCAATTCCAAATGCCACTGTCGTCACCACAGGCTCCTGCATGCGGATATATCTCAGCAAACTACTATGCGCAATCCTTTCAAAGATGCGGATAATATCCCAACAACATCAGCACAGGCGCGACAATCTGCAAACCAGAATGTAAAATCCTGTCATGCCAATTCCAGCACAGGCGTGCTATTAGGAACTGCTCGCGTACACATTCACCATAATGGTACCGACTTTTCCGCGCTTGCATTAATTGATTCAGGGTCTGAATGTTCTTTCATGACAGAAAGACTGAAACGCAGAATCAATTTGCCGGCGAGGAAAATGCATGCCCAAGTGTCAGGCATCACCAATGCAGTATCTGTTCAAGTTAGAGAGGCATCCACCATCGAATTACGCTCACCAGTGGATCCATGCTTCAGCCTTACTACTCCAGTTCTGATTCTAGCCAAACTTGCTGGGAATCTGCCATCCTGCCGTACCAACATCATTACTATGCAGGCATTCCCAGAATTGGTTCTGGCAGACAAGAGGTTCTACGTCAACGAAAATGTAGACCTCATACTTGGTGGAGACATATATCCCCAAATTATAATGAGCGGTCTGAAAAAGAATGTACTTAATACACTTCTGGCCCAAGAGACAGTGTTTGGTTGGATACTAACCGGTCGAATAGAAGCACCGAGTCCAACGAAGAGCATCGTGTCGTTTTACAACGAGGTTGCGTTAGACAATCAATTAAAAGCTTTCTGGGAGGTTGAAAATGTGCCCAAAAATAAAATGCTTAATGAAGAAGAAAGGTATTGCGAACAATTATTTAAAGACACAACAAAACGTGATCAAAGTGGAAGATATACAGTTTCACTGCCATTCAGGCAGGATTATCCTGCGAATATTAATTTAGGACCGCAACTGAGACGCGCATGTTCACAATTATTTAGAAATGAGGGGCGTTTACTAAAAAACTCACAGTTAGGGAAAGTGTATATTCGGATGTTGTCAGAATACGAAACGCTCGGACATATGCGAAAAATCAAAAGCAATATTCCATCCGACGATTCGGATAAATATTTTCTTCCCCAAACCCCGTTGTAAAGGCGGAAAGTACCACTACCAAGGTGCGTGTCGCCTTCAACGCGTCAAGTCCGACGGCATATGGAATTAGTCTAAACGACATACTCCAACCAGGTCCAGTACTCCAAGCAGACCTACCCATTCTAATTTTACGTTGGTGACTGTATTGTTTCGTCTTTAATAGCGACATCGAAAATATGTATAGGCAAATTTGGGTTAACGAAAATCACACCAGATTTCAACGGATTGTCTATCGCACCTCCCCAAACGACCCTATCAGCCTTTACGAGCTAAAGACTGTTACCTTCGGAGTCAACTGCGCTCCATATCTTGCGATAAGGAAACTCCTACAGCTGGCCAAAGATGTAGCAAAATCGAGCAAATGAGAGAATGCATGTATGTAGACGACGTGCTAGAGTTCGGACACACAATCACATCAACCATTAAAGCGAGAGATGAAATTCGTCAAGTCCTACACTCGGCGGGCTTCCCACTACGCAAATGGACGTCAAATTCAGGGGAAATTCTTAAGGATATACCTACTGCAGATGTGCTCAGTGAAAACTTCCTGGCATTCGAAGATACCAGCTCAGTCAAGGGGTTAGGCATTCGATGGAATGCCCATTCCGATATCTTCTATTTTAAATCAGGCGCGTTGGGAAACCCTGAAAACATTACGAAACGAACAATATTATCGGCAATCGCCAAACTTTTCGACCCCTTAGGATGGCTAGCACCAATGCTCATCGTGGCGAAAATACTCATGCAGAATATATGGTTAGAGGGCACAGCCTGGGGCGAACGAGTATCGACTAGTACATTGGAACGTTGGGAAAATTTCACAGAGCAGTACCACGAGATAGACAACGTTATGATACCGCGAAGGGTCAATTTTACGCCAAAGGACGACATCGAAATAAATGGTTTTTGCGATGCATCGGCAGCAATCTACATGCGCGTAAAAAGGGACGATAAAATTTTCACAAATCTTGCTAGCCAAAACCCGAGTAGCCCCAGTGAAGACCATATCACTTCCACGTCTAGAACTCTGTGGAGCAGTTCTGCTCGCAGAAATAACCGAATCCAGAATGGGACCCGTAAAACTGCGTCTATGGACGGATTCAACCATAGTGCTCGCATGGATAAGGAAGCCGCCCTGTTTCTGGTCAACCTTCGTCGCACACCGAATTACTAAGATCACCGATATGGTCGGTGGCAAGGACTGGCTTCACGTGGACTCGCAATCTAATCCAGCGAATCTTGGAAGCAGAGGACTACTTGCATCAGATTTGGTCAACAAAGCGTTGTGGTGGCAGGGACCTTCTTGGCTGCAAGAAGACAATTCCTACTGGCTAGCACAAGACACCGAATACCAAACGTCCGTTGGGCACAAATATATGCCACGACAAGGGTAGATCAAATAGATATTCTCGACCGATTTTCAAATCTGCCCAGGGCATTGAAAGTCCTATCCTATGTTAGGAGATTCTGTAAAAGAACGCATCCTAAAACTAAAGCAATGTTCCACGATAAGTCGTGCATAATCTCAGCCGATGAGATTAAGGCAACGACTCAAGCATTAATACTAGTCTGCCAGAAACAATTTTACGGTACAGAATATTTAAAATTGAAAAATAGGGAACCTATTGATCGAAAGAGTGAAATACTGTCACTCAACCCATACATCGACAAAGATGATATTATTAGAATAGGGGGGCGTCTAGGGGCTTCAAAAGACATGTCATACAACGAGCGTCATCCGATCGTCCTGCCTTACAATTGTAGACTGTCTCGCCTTCCAGTCATGATGACTCATCATGACTCCCTTCATGGCGAGAACCAGCTCATGCTCCGTCTTATCCGATCCCAATATTGGATTCCGAATGTCAAGACCATGATCAGAGCCATCATCCACAATTGCAAAACGGGGCCTTTCGACATCAAAAGCTACCGCGGTAGGAGATGTCGACTGTCAAAAGGCTACGTATGCCTTTTTGTCTGTTTCTCCACTAAGGCCATTCACTTAGAGGCCACTAGTGAAATCAGCTCCGCATGTTTTCTCGCAGCCTTCTCGCGTTTTATCGCGAGAAGAGGATGTCCGAAAAACATCTACTCCGAAAATGGTAAAAACTTTGTCGGAGCATCAGGATCTTTACGATCCGAATTTAAAGCCTTTCTGGCCGAAAGCCGAGACAAAACAGTCTCAAAGTATAGCCATCAAGCCTTGAGCTGGCATTTTATTCGCGCCACCGCTCCACATATGGGCGGCCTGTGGGAAGCGGGAGTGAAGAGCTTCAAAAGCCACTTCAAAAAGATCGCTTCTCCCCACATATATACTATGGAGGAGTTCCAAACACTTTTGTGCAGGACTGAGGCGTGCCTCAACTCACGCCCACTCAGTCCAGGGTCGAATGACCCAACGGACCTGGAACCACTAACCCTAGGACATTTCGTAACGGGCAGCCATTTTCTGGCGCCGCCAGAACCGGATGTGTACGAAAGCCCGGCCTCCATAATAAACAGATGGCAGAAGCTCAAGGCCCTGCATTAAACCTTCTGCCAGCGATGGAAAACCGAATATCTTTCCGAGCTTCAAAAACGGGTGAAGTAGAAACATACAAAACAAAATCTAAAAGTGGATGATCTAGTTGTCATCAAGGAGGACAACTTATCTCTCAACGAATGGAGGATAGGCTGAGTCGTCAACGTAAACCCCGGCGAAGACAACCGAGTTCGTGTAGTCGACCTCATAACCGAGAAGGGTCAAGTCAGACGACCTTTGGTCAAACTGATCCTTCTTCCAACGAAGGAGTTGAGTTGCGAGAAGACCAAGAGCTCCTAATAACCATCCCTCAGTTCCTCGCCCTCCTTTCCAAATTCCGCCTTCCTATCGCGAATCCATCCCCCCTCCCCTTTTTCACAGACTTTCGGTTGGGTATTCCCACCGAACTCATCTCGTCACCATAAGAGCATAATCTATCCACTCCGCTACTCCTACGCCGGGACTTACCGTGGGAGGCTCCCACTACGGTTTCCAAACAACCCTATTCACTTAGTATTCAACAGCAGAATCCGCGGGCTCGCCACGTAAGCGGACAATTTCCAAATCAACCTATGTAATCCAGCCTCCACGTGTGAGGCTCCCGGGGATCCCAACCACCCTGGGCACTCAGTGCCAACCCCGGAATCCTTGGGCTCATCACGTGAACGGACACCTAACACTCTATACTCCTACATATGGGCTCACCGTGTGAGGCTCCCACTGGAGATTCCAATCCCCCTAAGGCACTCGACACTTTCTACTTTTAACTTTAAAAAATTCAAAATGTGCCACAGCGAAATCCCCGGGCTCGCCACGTGAGTAAAGACAAACCCCTACACTCATGCTCTCGCGGTGACGGAGACGGGGGAAGGCCTAACAGAAAGACGGAAGAGTTCCGTCGATAAAAAGGGATGTCCAAAACCCCAGCGCTCGTTCACCGAAACGATGCCAAGCAATAACCCAACACAGATCCGCTATCTGCCACAGAACCTAAAGGGACTCGGCCCATTCTATTTTTATTTTATACCAATCAAACCCACTATTCACTCGCTCACCCAGAAATAGGACACTAGAAATGTACCAAGTTAACGAAAGAAATTTAGTCATATCGTAACCAGAATCTCCAATGACTCCGCCGAATATAACAAGCACGTAATCCACATTCAAGGAAGTCATTATTTCATACGATACATCTTCAGTAGACGACATGGCCGTCCCAACAAAAGCTATGTGACTACTATTCCATGTATTGTTATCCACCAGAGTAGTTCGGGTTACCATACCCGCTATTGGGTATCCATAATCCCCTCATGACATGATGCGCGCAATGTCTGCCGTATTTTGAGAATAAGCTTCAATCAAGCATCCAAACGCAATATAAAATATTTAAATATTCCCAGCATAGCTTTTTGCCGGAATTGTGAACTGACAAACGCTAATCATAAAACTTGGCGAGTTTAAAAAAAAAAAAAGCCGCCATAGGCAAGCGTATCTCCATGAATACGCTGTCATCAAAATAACACAAAGCAAAACAGTACGCTAATAGTTCACGTGCCAATGTGGTCAGATCATCAGATTCCTTTGATCGTGAAAAACGAAATTTTAATATAATTAAGAATGGAAGTAATGGTACCGGTTGCTTTAGTGAGTTAATTTTTACTCCTGTTATTTGCTTTCCTGCAGTCACACAAATTAGTTTTAAATCACTTTAATATTTCTTTGTATGGATCTCACACCCAAATATCAGGGGTTATTAGTTGTCTAAACAAACTGAAACTATCAATCGAGTAATCATTAGTTTGATACCTGTAGCATGGACCCGTATGACCCTATAAGTCCCCTCTTTTGTCTTATTCAAGGATTTTTGGCTAATAAAGTACAAAGGTTACTTATAACTTGGCAATTGGAACTCTCAACTTAGTACTATCATTAAAATATGGCGTCGAATTCGTCAAGCCGGTCAACTTGTGATTTGTTTCGTGTACCTGACGTCCATCAGTTTATATTTATGTTAGTCAAAGGGAGATTTGTTTGACGAATGCTTAGCCATATGTATGCCCAACAACGACTTCAAGCTGAGACATCTGCTTAGTTTAGTGACTACTTGCTGGGTATGCATCAGCCACTTGAATGTGAAACTTGTATTACGCTTCCACTCTTTAGGCTTCCGGCCTATGGTCAATAACGCATTTGTAAATTTTACTAAACTTAAAATATAAATACTTTTCACAGCCATTGTGATATTTCTGAATAAGACTTCCATTTCTTAAACAGTTCAGCGGACTTTTCAGTTTATTTTCAGCGTTTTATTTTTCTACAACAATAATTATGACCACCAGAAACTAACCGGAAAGCTTTCGCTTTTCGCACGTACATGATGCCACCATTTTGACGGTGTATAAAGGCAATCGCCTGCTTGTAAAAATGACATTGAAGAATCTTACGTCAGCTGCCAGCGGAGAACGTTCACAACAATTGGTAGTGAATTCGCCTTGGGTCCATATAAAAATTTACATTTCATAGGTTTTGGCTCCATTAGTCTAGAAATAGGATGGAATTGACTCAATCATTGGGGATTGAAATGAAAAGATCGTGCACTTAGTTACTCAGAAACCAACTTGAGATAAAAATTTCCACTCCCTTATTTCTTAGCCATTGTGGACCAGAGGTTTAACCCAATACTTCTGTCGGATTTAACTATTTCCATGGCGTGTAATAATATCGAAAACCCTTCTGGTCAGCCATCATTTCTTTTTTTTGAAGTTTTGCGCAATATAAATTTTAATTATTAAACTCAGAACCAGAGAAAAAAAACGAGTCTTAACAACCGATCCCTGTTGTAAATTAAAAAAATAAAAAATAAATGTAAGGCGCGATAACCTCCGAAGAGATCTAAGGCCGAGCTTCTCTTCCAATTTGCGTCGTGCTCCTTTTGATTTTCCCTACAAATTGGCCGGACGGGACCTACATGTTTTATGCCGACTCCGAACGGCATCTGCAAAGCAGATGAGTTTTCACTGAGAGCTTTTCATGGCAGAAATACACCCGGAGTGCTTGCCAAACACTGCCGAGGGGCGACCCCGCTTAGAACAATTTTTTTCTAATTGAAAAATCTTATTTATAAAATTTTGATATTGCTTTGTAAATTATTACCACAAATTAATGTTTTGATAAAATTAGGTTGTGGACCGTCTTGTAAAACGTTACCGAGGCAGGAAAGTGGTTAACAATTTGATTGTAAAGAGCTTTCTGCACACTTAGAGATACATTTAAAAATGGATACTCGTGTGCCCATCGCAAACCCCAATCGGCGCTTGTTTATAGCCCATTTTCTCTAATAACCGAATAACATGGCGAAGGTGATTATCCATAGCATTAATATCGTGATAAACTTTACATCTAATGGATGACCAAGCGGGATCATCAGAAGGCCCTTGTTATTTTTTTGCATTAGTATCCCACACTATTTCCCATCCAACAGCTGCGCAGATTGTTATAATCTCATTGCAACTTATCTACGAGAAACACTGATATAAGTTATATACATGAACTTTTAAGTGTAATCGCACACAAATAAACGTCAATTCACGAGTAAAGATTAGCTGAATATCCAGAGTTCCGACGTAATTTGGGCGCACAAGCACTTATAAAAGATTCAGTGCTATTCAATAATTTACTCCACCCACAAGTTGTTCTCGACTTTTTTTACATGAAAATTTTTCTATTTATTTACCATTCATTTTTTACTGAAGCTGAATTTCATCCCCAAAGCAGCTTTGCATTCAATAATATATTTTCCTCTATGAAATTTTATTTTCGTTGCTAATAGGCAACTACAAATATATTCTTCTACATTTCACTTTGTTCAACTTAATTATTACATTTATTACATTATTAAGAAGTATCTTAACGTTATTTAATGAACAGTAACTCGGAAACCTACCCTATAATATGTGAAACTGCACCATTTATGGTAGATACCATTCAAAAGGAATTGGCTAGAAGCCAATCTGAGCCGGCAACTGATTCAACCAATTCCTAAGAAGAGGAAAATTCAATGGGCGCCACCACAAGTAATAAACGTAAAGGATCGAGTGAACAATCTGAGAACGGACGCATACGCATGATAAGTCGTCAACAACTACAAGATGCACTCGCACGTGTAGATGTCGGTTCAGTTAACTCACTTTCAAATATCGCACATAAATAGCGATGCAATAACAACACCACTTTCAACGACAAGATACAACACCAGATAAACCACGTTTACCACAGTTACAGTACATTGTTCTAGTAATGTGGTGAATAAAAATTTTGATTTTATCAAAAGGATCGACATGACATATATTTTAAAGTTTAAAGAACACAAAATATGTAAATTGTATGGATTTTGGAGTTTTAATGTTAAGAAAGTGTACACGACTTTATTTGGCAGATTGCAATTTTATTATTTTTCCACGTTAGCCAGTCAATTTTTTCGCTTTTAACGAATTAACAGGAGTACTTATGAATAGTGAATATGGTATTGTAATGTATTACCAAAATGTAAAATGGTGTTTACACGACATCCAAATTATTTTACTGCGCTGCTAGCAAGAGTGCCCTGTCCACTCTTCGTTATTCGTTCGTCACTCTCATGGCAGCGGCAAATTAGAAAATTAAACTTTCAGAACTGAAAGATAGACCTTGCAGGAATTTGGCTTAGTTCGAAGGCGGGCGACAAATGGGAGGAATAAACTACTGACATACATAAATACTTACACTCATCAATTGGTCTTTGCTCACCTTCATCGAAGTTGACTAGTTTAATTGGCATATTTGTATTTCTCGGTAGGAATTTCTGTGAGTCGTAGTAAGTAATGTAATGTAACAGAAAAGTAACTTATGGCTGTGAAATTTTACGCAAATAAGTCCTGCATGATGGAACTGGTATCACTTCAATGCCTGCCGGAAACGAATTTGCCACATCTCGCCTCACAGTGGGCAAAACCTGTTATGGAATCGCATTTACAGTGGAAGCAGTAAGGAAGGCGGTCGGCATGATGTGGTGGTGCACAGTGGCTAGTCATTGTCGGCTGGGGCGGGTCCTTGCCAACCTTACTGTTCCTGCGCCATAAACAGAAAAAAAGTTCCTATCATGCCTATCAAAACTAGCTGTCAAAAAGCGCAGATACCGACTCAAAACGCTTGAAATTCAAAATAAAACAACATCCGGCCGAACCGGATGTCACGGACAGACCGTTGGCATTCAAAATCTAAATTCAAAAAAAAAAAAAAACTGACGCAAAAAAAAATTACCGAACCGGACATGACCGGTTACTACTCTGAAATCAAAAATCAAAAAAAAAAACTGCTGAAAATAACATAAAAGAACCAAAAGGAAAATAAATAAAAAGGGCCGAATATATATAGGGGCGCCGCGGGTGGTGTTGCGACACCCGGTGCTATGCCCACCCTCAAAATCCATGGCCACCGTCGCACCTAAAATTCCGGTGGCCCCTTACCTGGTTTACCCTATGCCTTCTAAATCATTGGCGACGCCAGCATTCCCATATTATTAACAACTTTTATTCAAAATTCATTATTACTACTAACATAGCTTTCTCCTTTTTTTTTCTTACTTCTTACTACAAGGGTTTTGAATATATTTAAGCTTATAAAAAATTTTTTTTTTTTTTTTTTTGTTTTTATAAACTTTATAGCAATCAAAAGGCTATATATGTAATAAAATAAAAATATACTATATATGTAATAAAAAAAATCTTTTTTTTTAGAAATTTGGATAAATGCCCTTTTCTCCTTTTTTGCTTTACAAATCTATCTTAGGGCTGTACAGTTTGGATACAACTTCTGATAATTGGGGCCCCCTTACAAAATTAATAGTTGTTGTATTAAACTTACTTTGAGTTTAACTGAACATCATTTCGGTATTACACATAGTATAATGACAGTAATATGTACTATGCACTAAGAAATTAGTTATAAACGCAACTAGGACTAAACTTGGGGTAAATCCTACCCATCAAAAAATATTGTTTCACAAGCTCAAGTAAAACGTAAGCTTTTAGATTCATGGAAAAATTACCGAAGTCATTCACCTGTTCAGGTAAAACATGAACCCTTTAAACTTATAGTACAATTAATGAAATTGTTTTACTTGTTCAGTTGAAACGTTAACTATTTTACATGTAACAGTCAGGGTTGGTATTGTTTCGGGTTTAGTTCGACTCAGTCACCAAAAAATGTATACAAGAAAAAGTTTTGTTTTGATAACGCAAGCTAACCCGCATTACTTGTTATTTGCGTCTCTCAATATAGAGTTAATGCATTTTACTGATAATGCAACTGAACTTGAATTACCAATAAAACTTTATTCCTTACCGAAACAATATCAACACTTTTGCTCACTCCAAAATCATATTCGCCACAATGGCATCAATTAAAAAAAAAATGTAATAGTAAAATTCTACCACAACGCAAAGCAAATTTTAATACCTGAAACACCTTTTTCTTTGTTTCACAGGCAGTATAAATTGCACACATATGACAATTAAAATATGCTTTGTTTGTGTTGGTTAAAATTTCTTTTCAGTATGCAACGACTTGAACGTACAATAAGAATTGCTTCTTTTCTTTTTAACTTTTCATTTCCTCCGGTCATTGTGCATATTGCATTCGTATTCACATTTGCTTTGATTCTACAATAGGGTGATAGCCCTAAATTTGAGTATGGTGGTACATTAACATTACATAATGTTGCGGAGTCAAAAATATAATTTGAAAAGATAGGGTTAAGGCTACAAATACATAACTTTAGTTCAGTAGTGGAACGAACTCACCGCCTTAACCGCTGGTGTTCGTTATCGCAATTGGAATGCCCGCAGGCCTATACTCGCTGCCCTGTGATCGTCATTGTAACTGGTTTATTGTAGCCCGTCTGGTCGTAGCTGATACGGGTTGTGCTAGTATTGTTATAGCCGAGATGGACGCAGCCAATAAGGATGCGCTAGTAGTATTATTGCCGGTATGAAAGCAGCTAATAAATATGCGGCTATTATTTGGGTCGGTGGTACCGCCTGTTGTTGGTGTTACCATTAGTGGCCGCAAGCCTATGTACGTGGCCCCGCTACGTGCGTTGTAACTGGTGTGGCGGTACGTCTGATGGTTGTTGCGCTCGTGGTTGCGCTTATGAAGGAGTTGGGGGAGGTACTACCGATGGTGATGCCCGTGGTAATAGTAGGCACCGTTGGTGGCAGTTGGCGCTGTGGTCCGAGGTGACCAAATGACCCAGGTGGCGATAAAGCTTCGTGCTGGCCTTTACGCCGGTGGTAGTGTCCTCACTAGGTTAAGATTTATTACCACCCAATTTTTTTACATTTGCTGCGCTGCATACAATTGCCACTTGAACATGCCTAATGGTTGATAGGTTAAATGCAAATCTCATTCTGGCGTTGTTTCCTTGATGGGAAAATGTTCACGTTGTAGGTTCCAATAATCATTTATAAACACACTAGGTAAATACGTTTTACCACCATCATCTTTTTTGGTGTCGATCTGGCCGGAAACTCGGCGATTTTTCTCGATTTTTATTTCTTACCAAAATTTTTTTTATCTTTCTTCGTGTGTATGCAGCCTGAAACTCGTGCCTTTTCTTCCCTAGTGATGGCCGGTCTGTCTTTTTCTTGTTTTCGATATGTTTTTATCGCAACTTTCGCAACATCGCTAGGTGCGTTCGCGTGAACACGCTCCCCAGTGGATCGTAGCCGTAGACCGTAGCGGCAGACCGTAACAACCCATGCAAGCATCACCATCCTTCCAATCAGCCGGTGTGGCACATAGACTTTCATCAAAATTACGGCCAATAGTTGCAGGATAACAAATTGATGCGCACAATTTCTGTTTTCCATCAAAAAGGTATACAGCCCGGTAAGCGGTATACCATCCCTGCCCAATTCATCTTTATCCAGCATTTTCGGTTTTGTACGCTATCTCACGGCTTTCGTCAGCAATTACAGGAAAATCCAAGGAATGATTTGTAACTAACTGTATGAGAGCACAAAAGTCACCAAAAAGCGAAAAATCTGAAGAGAAAAAGAGAAATTAATTAACAAGAAAACCAAATCTACAACCAAGAATACTCACCACCGCGTGTTTTAAATGAATGACATTTTTTTCATTCAGGAAGTGAAAAAGCGTAGCAAATGTCAAAATGTCTACACTTCACTTCTGACAGTCAAGCAGTCAAGCGTTCCAATTACAGACGTTAGGCCTCATGCCCTAATCATTTCGGACACCACATAACGCATGTCGCGTATTACATCTCTCTACCAAGCATTCATTTGGTCGAGATTTATACTCAATTATACGTATTTCAACATTATCAACAATACACGTCGAAAATAATGTTGAAGGGTGAAAACACAACTGCACAAGCAATTTTTTTTTTGGATACTTTCAGCCAAGTTGCGAACCGTGTGGTGGCAGGTTACTTGTGGTAAAACAAAACACACCACAAGTTATTTAGTACGAAACTCAGCGACATCTACCGACAAAAGGTCGAATTATGTAAAAGTAGAATACCCAACGCACCATGTAGATGCGCGGGTATTATAATCAAGAGTTGTACCTTTTTCGGCTAATTCCATAAAGTTTATTATTTTTGTTAGGGGAAGGGGGCAGGAAATTTGTTGGCACTTTAGCACCAACAACAAAGTCACAACTCACCCATTAGGGATTGGCAGATACACCCACTCACACTTTCTACTTATTTACCCGGTACCGAGTAACCAGAATTGGCCCGCGCCATGTATCCGCGAAACATATAATTCACCACCCCTCCGGGTGTCCGAACGTAGTCAAGTTTCTACCTTAGGCCACAGTCTTATAGTCCCAGCCATCAGCTGACAAAGAAACGTAGGACAGGGTTGCACGGAACATTTTGCATAACGATACGGGCAGATAGAACCCGTCGTGAATAAAGTCTCACCAACCTGACAATTCAGACCAAAAATCTCAACCGATTAGGATGCTAGAGATATATTTCACCCCCTCAAATGACCACTCGCCCCTGCACTTCGATAATGACCCGACCTATTCACACCTATTGGATTCCTTTCAGAAAAATGGGTCGTTTTGCCGCTTTGAAACGTAATGCCGCCGCGAACGAAGCGCGTTATTCATCGGAATGCCGAGTGTGTCTTGAGAGACACCCTATCCGCCTGTGCCCCATCTATCAGGCGAAAAAGCCAGAAGAGCGCCTCTACGTAGCCATACGTGAAAGCTACTGCGGAAATTGTCTGGCGCTTGATCACCACTCTAACGCGTGCCCAAGGCAAGGGCGATGTAAACGGTGCTACTACGAGAAGCCCGCTCCAAGCCATGGAGCGTCCAAATGGAAGAGGAGCTAGACTCACCCCGAGAGTGGATAGGATAGGATAGGTTATGTGGTAGCTGCCCTGATAAGGATATCTCACTTGGACAACACGAAGGTCCGTTGTGATACCACATACACCAAAAATAACGGGACTTAGATCTAGCTACTTAGAGAATCGTTGGGTAGCAACGATAAAGCTCCGAATGATACCGATCTCAACTTTGGATAAATCCTCGGGAGATCCAAGTGAGTCGCGACCGAAGTATTTTCGCCTAGTTTTGGCAAAAGCTGGGCAATAAAGCATAAAGTGATTTGGTGATTCCACCTCATCATCCTCCATACAGCTGCAGCAGGATTGAGTTTCCAGTATATTGAGACGTACCGCATGGATACCCCTGGGACAGTGCCCTGTCAAAACCCCAATGACCATTGATAGGTGAGCCTTAGTGAACCCAATTATTTCAGCAGACCTCCTGCCATCCACTTTCGGTCAGAAAGATCTTGCTACCCTGCAAGACGTGGTGTCCGCCCAACGTTTGCTGAGCTGACTCGAGGCCAGCTATGGAGGAGCAATCCACAGGTGGCCAGCGGGATCCCGAAATCCCTACAGCCATCTTCAACCGGTTCAGTTGTACCGATGCGGGCTAAGGGATCTGCTTAACAGTTACCCGGGATATCACTACGGCCCTAGACCCAGATAATCTTAATTGTAAAATAATTCGATGCAATCGCAAGCGAGGTCAGGCACTCCCAGACCGCCCTCGATCGCACTGTAGTTGAGCTCAAGGCCTTGATAGCCGCTTGGCTATCAGAGTAGATGTTAAATTCCCTAACCCTAGTAGCACTGGATAGCATTCCATCCACCGCATCCTTAATCGCTGCAACTTCCGTTCGGAATACACTGCAGTGATCAGCCAACTTAAACTTGCGGCTTAAATTTAGCTCTTGACAAAAGACTGGAAAGAGACTGGGCCTCTTCGTCCACCCCGAAACCAAGATGCCAGCCGAAACGGAGCGGAGACGCGGACTCTTCGCCCGACCATACCACCCACAGCCAAATCATTTCGACCTCGATTGCAGCATGAGATGAAGCGGCTCCAACAAGAGACAGTGGCAGCACAGCGCCATACATGTAACGACCGAGCGGAGACCCGGTCTCTTCGCCGGAAAACCAGGAACTCCCAACGGAGACGACATTCGGGCGACCGCAGAGCGGAGACAAGGCCTCTTCGCCTGCAACCACAACACCACACCCATCATCAGCTGCAGGACCGCCGCAACGGATCCGGATAGTTACAACTCACCACAGTGTCCACCTTCCGGGCAGGGCTCCTAGTCCCGCATTCAGCTGCCACGGCTACCATGATACCAACGGTAGCGATCACACCCACCGCGGTCGTGAAGATAGAAGCTGGGGGCAGCTACACCTCGGATGCTCCCCCACCACCGTGATTGCAGATGAGCTCATCCAGGAGCTCCAACTTCCGGCCAGCAACATTGGCGGGCAAGCAGGATGCCTACTACGTATACGAGGAAGACACGATCAAAACAAAAGTATTACGACCCATGCTGCAGTCGTATCCAATTTTGGGCGCATCGACAGCGCTATCGCAGCCCCGTACGCATATCTCCGTCTGGCGGATCCGCAATTCTATTCATCCGCCCCTATCCGCCTCGTCCTAGGGACAGATGTGTATGCGGAGATAATACTACCAGGGATTCTGCCCACCACGTTTGGCCCTTTGCTAGCTCAGAGTACCATCTTCGGTTGGGTACTCTAACATCAAAATGTTCGGTAACGACCAAAACACATGCGTTTTTATACTTTGTTATTTTTATTGAATTTCTGTTGTACAAAGTTGCAAGAGGTGTACATTTGCAATCTTTTATCGTTATTTCTTATCATTTATTTATTATCTATTGATCTATTACAAAGAGGTGTGCGTTTACAATCTTTTATCGTTACGATACGTTATTTTGTATTGAATTAGTCTCATACAAAATTCTTTGTTTGTTTGTTTCCAATGAATTTGTAATAAACGGCAAGAAATATCAACACGTATATCTTCTTACTTCTTTTCGCAATCCCTAGCTTTAGGCAAACATGGCTCAGGCCTCTAAGCATGACGGGAAAAGTAGCGAATGACCGAGGCATCAGCAACCAAGCTCGCACACTATGCAAACCATCTTGCGTGCCGCCAAGCCGGCGGACTGGCCGTCGTTATGTTAAGTTTTATTTTTTTCTCTTCTTCACGGTCGGTGATATTTGGAGGACTGTGAGGTTGCGTACCACAAGGGGGCGGCATGGTTAGGCCCAATGCCTAACTTTTACTTGATTGACGGCGCCCCTCCCTAACGTTTTAATAATATTTCCAGCCACCCACACTCACGCCGCATTTTTGTGCTTGCATACACATTAGGCCGGGTCGATTTGTGGGGAGGCAAAAAAATCGCCCATTGATCTGCGAAAACCATATTATAGGGATCAAAATAAGAAATTTTGCCGAAGGAACCATACCTCTAAAACGAATTCTGATGTCCCCCCCCTGTGGGTCGTAGGGGCAAATTTTGAAAAATCCCACTTTGAAATGCCTATGTTTTTCCTTTTTGGAGTTTATTTTTCTCTTTAAAAATTTATTTAGTCAGAACATATGTAAATGAAAAAATGAATTTAACTTAGTAATAGAAAAGAAATTAAAAAAAATTATTAGAAATTAGCGTTTTTACAACCCCCTTTTAAAACTAAGGCATCACTGTTGTGCATTTGCATGTCGTAAACATAGTTGTGTGGGTTTTTTATTCAACCGTTTTAAAAAATGAAGGTATCACTGTGCAACAATTGCAGATCGTAAAATTGCTTGTGTTGTTTTTTTAAGCCACCACAAGACACAGCAGGTAGAATTGAAATTGCCCCTACCCAAAAGTTCGACCCAAAGGGGGGGGGGGGGGGGGACTTCAGAATTCGTCTTAGAGGTATGGTTCCTTCGGCAAAGTTTCTTATTTTGATCCCTAGAATACGATTTTCATAGAGCAATGAGCGATTTTTAAATCGACCCGCCCTAATGCACATGCATACGTTTCATACATATGCACGTGTGTGTGTGCAGGTCATCAGCACCCATGCACGTATATGTGGGGGTGGTTGTGTGTGTGGCTTTTCCCCTTCCTAACACCAGACACCTTTTTCGCGGCTCTTTTTTTCGATTGACCGCCAAGCAGTTCACGTCGCCCAGGTGATCACCGTCATTTGTACGTAAAGGTAAATTCATATCATCATTGTACATTTTCTTTCAATTTAATTAAATAAAATATTATATTATATATATTATATTATAATATTATCTTTGTGTTCTCTTTTATTGTATTTCTGAGTGAACCTTCCCGAGATCGACCCTTGTGCGCCCGCCCACTGCCGGTTTACGACGCATTCAGGCCAAACAGACGTATACAACACAAACCTGCTTACAGCACCAAATTAAATACCTTTAGCTTAATCTCAAAAATAAACAATCATTTGTAGACACTAAGCAAGTACAAGGATTGTTAAAAATGGTACAAAATCACTTAACAATAAAAAAAAAGCAGCTAAACAGAGAATACAATATGAAATGTTGTTTAATTTGGTTAGAGAATTGACGTTTCACAAATTGATCATCCATAGAAGATTTTTTTATTAAGGTTTAAACTTGATCGAGGTCCCAAGTTACTTGTCCAGACACTCTGTATAGTTACATGTTTGAAAAAATATATATGCCAAATAGTAAGTCACCATTGGTTATGATTTTTCCGTAGGTTTTATTAATTATAAACCCTTCCATAAATTTTTTATATTTTTCGTTATCGGCTACATTTATAACAACAAACCCGTTTTGAATATGACAAATTAGTATAACAATGCATTATTAACAGACCAATAAAACCAACATAACATTATATTTTATATTTGGTAAAAGTTTGGTGAGACATGGAGTAACTTTAGTTAATTTTTAATAGCTGTCAGCATTAACCCATACGTCTTTGCAGAGTATTTTCTTACTGGGAATTTGAGCTTATACGAATGTTGGAATGTAACTAGATGCAACCCAGTGTTGCCGTTCTCAAATTACCCAAAAAAACAATTTTTAATTCCCCAAAATATCAAAATTTCGTCAAATAAATATTTTTGTTGCTTAGTGATAGGCAAAATAAGTTAACTTCGAACTTGTGACGACTGTAATTTACTTTGAAGCTGTAAAATAAATTGAAGCTAATTTCATTTTGACTATAGCAAGCTATGTTAGCGATTGTATCGTAAGCGCGAAATTATGGATTTCTATTTTTTTAAGTGAATACCTCGCAAGTGATAGTGTAAAATTTCGGGAAATAATAAGAAGTTTATTTTATTTTTTGGTTTGTTTGTGATTTTATGTCATCACAATTATATCGTATTTATTAATTTCAAAGTGTTCCTACTCATAAAATTTTGGACACATGTCTTTACTTTCCAACGAAAATTGGGTGGGTATCATACAAAATATAATTGAAAAATATTTCACATCCATTTTCTGCTCTTTGTTTCCTTTCTGAGATTGTAAGACAAAGGAAGACTTTCCGGTTACCCATATTTTGTATTTTGACATGTATTATTGTTGTTTACTTTAAACATTTTTGTATAAGCCATAAAAGCGACTAAGGTTTATAGCATATAAGAACATTGTAAAATAAGACATATAGGTTTCATAATTTGGTAATAGTCTAGTTGAGGGGACGACTGCTAAGACGCGTCCCAAAATATCGAGAGAGGTGTTAAAAGACGCGTATTGACCTAGACAATAATAATCCGAAGTGGGAAAATAAAAATTTTAACTCTTTCAAAAGATATTAACGAAAAACCGAAAAATTACCCGCTGGTTCCTCCGAAACCGGGGGTGGTATCCATAGTATTTTTGTCCAGAACACGTTTCTGTGTATAAAAAATTACCCTGGGTGGGTCCAACCCCGGTTTGGAGACCAAAACTATATCCGCGCAAAACGCTTACGTTCACAATTTTTTTGTGGGTACTAGAATATCACAACAACCACATAAAAATAGCCAACTTCAACTGCAAATATCTTCGGACAGGGATACAATTTTTTTTTGACACCTCTCTCGATATTTTTGGTAGCGTATTAGCAGTCGACTCAACTAGACTTTTACCCATAATTTAACGCAATCACGCCAATACTGGTCATGACTTCATGGGGTCGGAATAAAAAAATTAGCTTCAGCCGTGAGCTTTAATAAATACTGCAAACTACTGCAACTGTAGCCAACAAAACATGACGCAACCGAAATAGTGAAGTAAAAAATTTATTTAAGACCTTTCATGGAAATCCGTGTCTTCATAGGTAATAAAGAAGAGCGTACTCGAAAATTACCCACGCGCTTTCGAAACTCCCCAAATTTAGCGAATTACCCAGAAAACGGCAACGCTGGCAACAATATTTTACATAAGCGTGGTGGCAGCGGCGCGCACCCACGTAATTGTAAAAAATATAGGTGTAGAAAAAAAAAAAGAAGAAAACAAGAACACAAGAAAAGTTTCATGAATAAATGTAATTACAAAGGGCTTTTTATTGATTATATAGAAATACAACAAGTGTTGTGAAAATTTAGATATTAAATATATTTTAGAAATTTGCACTTACGTGAACGTGAGATGACACCGTGTAGCTTCGCTGGCTGTTGGATTTAAAGAGTACGAACCTCTTTGCAACAAAGCCTATGAACCCGCGATACAGCACCTTCGTTGGGTTTCCCGGCAACAAGGTTGCTATACCGCGGGCGCACAGCGGTAAATGTAAAATACACATACGTAATACTACTCACACACTCCCGTGTGCTAGTGACTGCAAACAGGTGTGGGTGGCAGTGAATTATGTTACGAGGGGGGGGGGGGGGTAGATATATTTAGGTCCGTGACCTAAACATACCGGCCACTTGCCGTAAGCAACAAAGAAAAAAGGAGAAATGAAGGAGCGCCATGGCATCACACGTTCCCCAAGGCGATGCGTCGATGTGCCATGCAGATGCCGTGTGATTGATCCCACGTCTATCTCTTCTGTGGAAAAAGAAAGGAAATTATTAATTAAAGTACGTGGTTTTTTAATTCCGTGCAATATTTACTGAAAGATATATATGAGTATGCATGTCGAAAAATACAGGATATCTATATTGGGTGGACTCCAGACACAACGAGACCGAAAATCGTGGCCTGAGTGAGCAGCCTGCTGACAGTCGAGGAGGGTGAACCGCTGACCATTATATTGACGTAAACGTCGGCACCCAACGTGAGCAGCACCGGTGATGATCGGTAGAACGTCGGATCGGCCAGCTTCATAAACTGAAATGGGGCAGCTACCGACGGGTCCATATTCGCCGTTGGGTTAACGTGTACGTCCAAATTGTAAAGCTTTCAAGGTGACTGATATCGAGAGGATTGAGCGTGTTGTTGCTGCAGAATCCTGATTATGTATGATTAATGTTAATTGTATCTAATATTATATTCTCTTTATTTTTTCTCTAACCTTCTTTTTAAAACATTCTACTGTCCTCCTACACTCTCATCCTATCATATGTTTAATTGTTGTCACTACCGTTTTTTTTTCTATTTTTCAATCATGTGTTTAATTGTCTGTCTTTCTTTATTTTGTCATTCCTCCACTGTTTTTGCCATGGTCTCTTGTACACACATGCGTGTTGCTTTCCTGCCTTTGGTTCGTTCTGTTTTGGTTCAGCTTTATGTGTATGGGGTCATTCCATAGATCTCGCCCTGGCGCTAATGAAAATGATAGAATTTTGATTGATATTTTTTGTAAGCAAAATCATGGCTTCAATGCAGTACATTTTAATGCAACGTAGCCTTAGCCATGACAAACTTGATTTTGTTAGTATGTTTTTGAGGATTCTGCGGTGGATGTGATTTGTGTCTCTGAAACATGGTTCTGCAGTGAGATTCCTGATCTCAACTTTTCGATTAATGGGTACAATCTATTTCGGAATGACGTAGGTACAAAGAAGGAGGGGGAGTTGCAGTGTACTGTAAAAAACACTCAAATCTAGACTACTAAAAACTGCTAATTCCTATGATGCTGAATATATTTTCACTGAACTGTCAGATGGAGTAAATAAAATTATGGTAATATGTCTTTAAACCCCAAAAAAACTTTTCATTAGAATCGTTTTTTGTTTATTTGTCCGAATTTGTAATTGATTATGAACGTATTTTGATTTGTGGTGATTTTAATGTGAACCTATTTGTTAATGATTCCTACAGTAGTAAACTGCTTGACCAGCTTGCAACAGCAGGTCTATGTGTTGTCAATAGTGCTAACCCGACCAGATTTGACAATAATTCTGTACCCAGTCTTCTTGATTATTTTGTAACTTGTGATCCCTGGCACGTCCTAAAATTTGAGCAAATATGCTTTGTTTCTGACCATGATTTGATTTTCTGTACTATAGATGTTGAAATGAACCGTTCTGATTTAGATTGTACGTTTGTGTATCGTGATTTTAAATCGTTGAGTGTTAATGCGTTGTACTCCAATATATGTGGTGTTGATTGGACTGACTGTTGGTTTCTTGACACGGTTGATACCAAGTTAGATTTTCTTAATAACTTGGCCAGATTGTTTAATGTGCATGTGCCTATTCGTTGTGCAATTTTTATTAACAGTTCGTGTCCCTGGTACAATTCGAGAGTTCGATCGGCTATTAAGAAACGTCAAAAATATTATGGCGTAAAAATAGGACAGATATTTCCTGGTGTCGATACAAAGAAGTGCGAAATGAAACAACAGCTATTATCAGGCAGGCAAAGTGTAGGTACAGTAAATCAAAGCTAGATCCCTCACTTCCATCCAAGGAGCTGTGGAGAAACTTAAAAAGGTTTCAAATACATGACAAGGATACCACTAAGTGTGAAATAGATGTGGATGAACTAAATGACTTTTTTGTTAGCACTAACAATGACGTCAATGCTCCAGCCCTGCTAAAAGAGTACTCCTCCTATGTCGGCCCTGATAACAAATTTCAATTTGATACAATTGGCGAGGTTGATGTTTTGAAGTCTTTATTAAGTACAAAATCGAATGCTTTGGGGGAGGATGGAATCTCTCTAAGATTTATTAAGATCGTAATGGAGTTTATACTAGGTCCGCTTACTCACATCATAAATTTCTGCTTCACCTCTTCATGTTTTCCCCCGATGTGGAAGAAAGCAATTATTCTTCCTATTGAAAAAAAAAACTAATGCTACGTGTGCAGGTGATTATAGGCCTATCAGCATACTGCCTACATTTTCGAAGGTATGTGAAAATTTAATGGCAGCACAAATTTCTTACTTTATCCAGCAAAATAAATTACTCCGTCCGTTGCAATCTGGCTCTACAGCAACGGTTAAAGTATTGGATGATATAAGAACTAGTTTTGATACTGGCGACCTAACACTTCTTTGTTTACTAGATTTCTCCAAAGCATTTGATTCTGTGAATCATAAGCTGCTATGTACGAAGCTGAAGTATTACTTCGGATTTGAGGATAGCTCAGTCAAGCTTATTGCCAGTTATCTTAAGGATAGAACGCAGAAAGTTAAATCAGGAAATTCTTTGCCGCAGTCTAAACCTGTGTATGCTGGCGTACCGCAAGGGTCGGTCCTTGGTCTACTTCTGTTTAGTCTATTTGTGAATGATATTTTTGATGTGTGCCAGTATGTCAATATTCATGCATATGCCGATGATATGCAGTTACATTTGTCAAGTCGTATCGGTCTTGTTGAAGATTTATGTTTCAAAATTAATACTGATCTGTCTGCAATCTCTCTTTGGGCTTGTGAAAATTCGTTGTGTTTGAATGCATCCAAGTCTTATGTCTTGCCTATATGTCATAGTGTTGTATATAATATTGACCTTCCTGCGTTGTATATTGGAACTAGTCTACTTAAATTTGTTGACAGAGTAAAAAGTCTAGGTTTTATTGTGAACTGTAAACTTACTTGTAGTGACCATGTCAACAGGGTAGTTACCAATGTTTATGCCATATTACGGAAGTTGGAAAGTGGACTCAGTGTTGCTGTAGCGTTTAACAATGCTACGAGATACGTTTACGGGATTGGTAGATATGATCACATATCTGCCTGGCGAACGAAAATTCTTGGGTGCAGCATTGAAAATTATCTAGCCGCCAGGAATTGTATCTTTATATACAAATTATTATTGTGGAAGACACCAAATTACTTATTCGAAAGGTTGAGACCAGTGAGATCACTGAGACATCAGAGTCTCGTCGTACCATCGCATAATTACTTAACTTCATCTAGACTGTTTTTCATTAGCGCTGTTAAATTATGGAATTCAATCCCAAATAATGTGAAGGCTTGACTAAATAGATTCAACTACAAGGATGTAATACTCAAGTACTTCAAAGCTGTATGAAAACAATGCAAAAACATTGTAAGGGTGTTTAAGATACCTGCTTCTCTTTTCTTTCCCCTTTTCCCACTTTGATCTTGACTATCTTTTCTTCCGTTAAGGTTAGATGTATTCTAAATTTGTTATTTAGATTTAAGTTAGAATATACATATTTACACTATTTTATGTTTAATAACCTAGTTGAAGTACTTCTAAAAAACTATATCTGGTCTTACTCTGTACTACATTGGTAAATAAATAAATAAATGTATATGTAAATATAAATGTAATTCTTGCATAGTTCGCCACTACAGTGGCTTGGGTTGTAACTTTCCCAGCCACCCCATACTTCCCTCTCAATACTAGGGTGCACCGCGAATGGTACGTGGCGTTGGTGCATTCTAGGCGGAGATCCTTTGCCAAATTGGCATCGATAATGGTGGTGGGAGCGCACGCGTCTAAAAGGGTGCGAACCAAATGAAAACGGCCTCCGGCTTCAATACGTACTATTGCCGTCGGCGCAATGGCGATAAGTGATCGCGTTATGGTTGGTGCCACTAGAGTGTTCCGGAGTCGGCCGCTCCTGAAGCTCGTAGGTGCTTGACGTTTCCGAACGAGAGCTTTGTGGTTGTTGCGTACTTTAATCGGGGCCGCCCTTACAGCAAATTGACATGACGAGCGGGACGGGCGCGGTTGCGCGTCTTACGCTGTTTACCAGTAGGGCGGTGCGATGGGCGAAAAGGACGTGTCTCCGCGCCATCCCCGTTTTGTGGGCGCACCAAGGTGCCGTGCATACTCGAGCGGAACTCAGGTCTCTCGTGGTGGTCGAAATCGCTGCGTCTTTAAGCCGCCTTGATGTATCGTATGATTTATCTCTGCCGTATTGGCAATCCTCTCTTCTGCCTCTTCTTCTTCGATCTGCTGTGCCCATGACTTGTATTGCTCAGTAACATGGATGCAGAGTACTCCATCTGAGCTCGCATCATCGTCGTCGTGATGACCTTGCATTGGCAGCCGCGGGTCGTCGTCGATATGGAGCGTAGTATGGTGCTGCTCATTACATCGTCGGCATCGATCCTGGCTGGGGCATATTTCAAGGCGGTGAAATGGCGACAGGCAATTTGGCCATATTTATATATTAATACTTCGCGTAGACGCGCTTCGGCCGAAATACCCCGGTATATCGGGCACAATCTCACTCCGTGAGGCTTGTTGCATAAACGGCACGCGATGATGAACGAATTGGCGCGTGCCTCTGTTTTGGAGCGCTTCAAATTGAATCCAGTCATTTCTGGAAATGGAAGCGTTTAATTTTATGGTCGTATTGGGGTTGTTGGGCGGCCAATGGTGTTTGGGTGGGGTAAAAATAGATATATCCCATATATTTTCGCGAAAGAAACGGAAAATTGAATTTAAATAAAGGATTAAGGGCCATGAGTAAAAACTTATTTGCGCAAAGAACCGAAGAAAAAAAACGGATTTAGTAGTCATCCATGCTATGTGGCTGGTGCTTTAGCACATTTAATACATTTTCGGATTCGATTTATGTCGGTAGATGTCGCCGACATATATTTAAAATTTATTTTAGATTTGTGGTGAACTTTGTTTTCACAACAAGTGGGCTGCCACCACACGGAACGGTTCGAAACCTGGCTGAAAAGGTACAACAAAGTTGCATTTCTATCATTCAGCATTATTTTCGACGTGTATTGTCGATAATGTTGAGATTCGTGGAATTAAGTATTTTAAATCTCGACCAAATGAATGATTGATCGAGATATGTAATACGCAACATATGTGGCGTGTTGTGCTCGATATTTCGTGCGGCATGTAGTGCGTGACGTGTAGTGCGCATGAAGCCTAACGTTTGTATTGCAATAATCATTGACAGTCAGACATTAAATGTAGAGATTTTGACATCTGCTTCGCTTTTCCATTTTCTGAATGGCAGGCATGCTTAAGCATGCCTGCTGAATGGAAAAAAATGTCATTGAAATAAAACACGCGGTGAGTAGGGAAGCTAGTTGATTGATAATTGTAATATGTAATATTCATTTCTCTTTTTGATGCAATTAAACAAGCGGCTGAGCAATTATTTCGTGAACAAAGCGTTGAGGCACAAAAACGTTTAAGGTGAATGGTGAAACAATGAGAAATGCAGCTGAAGACTGAAAAAATTATCAAGAAATACTTACAAATCACGAGCGACTCGCTAAAAGTATTCTAATGAATATGCGCTCAACAATAAATCGTTATTTGATAATGTTAGGATCATCGCTACTCTAAAACCTTTTACCATGTTTTTTTATCTGGCGTTGTTACACATACATTTGTCTCGTAAACATTGAAAAGGGTTTCCGAGCGTGCACCCGGCATGCCACTGATATTTTTCCCGTTACATCGTAGTCATCTGGTTACATTCATTTTAACATATAATGATATACGTAGTCCATTAGTGCCTGCCGGTGATAATTTGCAAATACCAATTTTGGTGGACTTTTACGTGGATTGGGTGCATTCTTTATCAAACGAAAAATCAAAAATGGTGCCCACCGGTGAGTTTTATGTTGTGTTGTGGACGTAAATTTTTTCAAAGGAAAACTTTAGCTGAACATATTGTGCTACATGGTGTAACGTAGCGTTACAATAACGTACCCCCCCCCCCCCCCCCCCCCGTATTTCCTTATTCACTTAAACCTGAACCTACCTGTACTTATTTTTCTATAGCATAGCCACCTGAACCTCCCTGTACTTATTCTTCTATAGCATAGTCAACAACCACTTGTACTTATTCTTCTATAGCATACTCAACAACCACTGATACCAAACCAATGAAAATCATAATAATGGTGTGTTGATTTCTCAACCAGTTTGTGGCACCACCCATATAAACAGCGAATTTGCATTTTTGCAATTCAGTCCTCGCAGATGAGCCAGCGGGAGTGGTTGTCTTTTTAAAGACAAAATTGCCACTCCGGCTAGACAGCTGAGTGGAAGGGGCGCTGTCATGGCGCGGGTCACCCTTCACCCAGGTAAGGACGAGCGGGGCGGATGCCTTTGTGTTATTGCCACCCGTCGCCCCCCTGGGTGTTGAGCGGCCCGACGGCTTGATGACTATGTCGCCCCTCCCCCTCAGCTCCGGCTTCGGCCAGCTGAATGGAAGGGGTACTGTCATGGCGCGGGTCACCCTTCATCCAGGTAAGGACAAGCGGGGCGGATGCCTTTGTGCTATTGCCACCCGTCGCCCCCTGAGTGTTGAGCGGCCCGACGCCTTAATGACTATATAACCCCCTCCCCCTCAGGTCTGGTCTCGGCTAGTTGAGTGGAAGGGGCGCCGTCATGGCACGGGCCACCCTTCACTCAGGTAAGGACGAGCGGGGCGGATGCCTTTGTGCTATTGCCAACCGTCGCCCGCTGGGTGTTGAGCGGCCCGACGCCTTAATGACTATACCCCCCTCCCCCTCAGCTCTGGTTTCGGCCGTGAGCCGATGCGTGCGCAATACGGGCTACCGCTGTGCCGTTAGGGTGCACTTCCCCTCCGCGCGCGGATCGACCCAAGGTGTATCTGCTGGTACAGCCCCGCCCCTCTTACACACCTTCTATTATCGTTCAACTAGGGAGGCGGGGGTGTCCAGCGGTGAAACCAGCACTAACGAGTCCTCGCAGTTTCTCCCACAGGTGACTGACCCCGCCGGCTACCAAGGCTGCCGAAGAAGAACGATTAGCCCGATCCTGTAGAAGCCGACCGACCAATACCAGCCCGTTGGTACGCCCATCCTACCCCGCCCGGGACACGCAGCCGCTGTCCAGGTAAACCCCGTCGCCAGCCTATTTGCCCTCTCACCCCGCCCTGGTACGCGCTCCGTAGCCCACCGACGTTGCATCCGTCACGCCGCTGCTACGACGACCGTTGGCCGTCTGCAATTGTACCGCCGTTAAGCCGCTGCATCCGTCACGCCGCTGCTACGACGACAGTTGGCCGTCTGCCATCCTACCGTCGTTAAGCCGCTGCATCATTTACTCCGCCGCTACGACGACCGTTTGCCGTCCACTGAAATGGGAGAGGCTGATAGAGGAGTGTAAGAAGCATAGCATTCCCGTGGAAGGCCAAACCGTAGCCGATCTACTCCGCGCACTGAGCACGTACGTGCAAGCTAAACGCACGAGGGAATCAAGTGAAGACCTACTGAAGGAGTTGGAGAAGGAAGTAGAAGAGGACGAAGGGAAACCAGTTAAGCTACTAACACCGACACTAAACATCACCCCAACACAACCGACCAAGTCAATAACCGCCATCCAGTTACAAAATTCCCTCTTGCATGCGCATGAGAGAGAACACGCGCAACCGAAATGAGACGAAATGAGCATCAGTGAGCTAATGAATACCGTCCGCCACTGGGATCTGCATTTTTCGGGAGAGGAGTCGCTGCACGAATTTCTGGAGAGAATAGAGGCGCTCGCCGAATTTTACCGCATCCCCTTCGACTGGCTCCTCCTAACGCTGCCGGAACTGCTGCGTGGCAAAGCACTCCAATGGTACCCCATCCGTAAGCAGCAAATCAACCACTGGAGCGACTTTCGAAGGGAGGTGAAATTTTTTTTTTCTGCCTAAGCGTCGTCTTCAATATTTAGAAGAGGCCATCCGAAAACGCGGGCAACAAGGCCAAGAAAAAGCCAAGGACTACGTCCTCGCATTGGAAACGCTGATCCGCCAGCATCCGACAATGTGCAAGGAAAATCACTTCGAGCGAATATACGATGGCCTACGCGTTGAATACCGCCTCTTCGTCAAGCGCAGCGAGTTTAAGATGATCGATTTGCTCTTGGAAATAACGGAAGGATATGAGCTGCTAAAAAGCGAGGAAGCGAAACTGGACAAAGAGGCGATCCACAGCCTGTATCATCTTCAAAAGAAGCACGATAGCAAGGAGTGCTGCTGGCGCTGCAAGGAACGCGGACACCGCCGCTTCCAATGCAGGGGCCGCTGGACAATGTTCTGCTCCAGGTGTGGACAAAACAACATCCTCTCCAGGGACTGCTTATGCCCTTCGACCAACCAATCCACCGACAACAAGACATCCAGGGTGCCGTCAAGTTATGTGAGAGGAAGCCGTCAAGCATTATTTGTGCGGCCACAGAAGCCTATTGAACCACCAGCCTGCGATCCCGCTGCCGAAATGCAAGTAGACGACCGTTTCTATATACCGATAACCATCGAGGGCATGAGCGTGCGCGCGCTAGTGGACACCAGCGCCACCCTTTCATACGTCGATGAGTCAATACGAAATCACCTGGAGAGAAGCAACATCAAACCACGTCTTACCAGGCGGAGCGTCCAATTGGCAGATCAGACGTGTGTCTATAGTTCGAATTCCTACCCAGCAAGGATTACGTACCAAGGACGAATGACTAACACAATGATGTCCGTCATCCCGAACCTGGCAGAACGGACGATCTTAGGAACGGGAAAGGGGAATCACCCTCATGCTAGATGGCCAGCCATTAGAAGTCACCTTGACCAGAAGATCAGCCGAGTTAGACACACTATGTACAATGACCAGCTGGGAACAAGCGAACAATGGCCAAAATTCGGAGCAGGGCACTTTTTCAGCACACTACCAGAAACGATCGAGCACAACCGTTAGCCCAATTACTGCAGCCGTAAGCATAACCGACGGCTGAAGCAACGGTTCTACCCCCGTTGCCGGCTATATAAAAATACAACTTCAATAAAGAGTACCGAAAAAGAGCGCCGTACGCGATATGCGTTGCGCTCTCCCGCCGCCCGTTACAAAACACCGAACCAGGCATATTTTACAAAATGAAAAGCGACAGAGAAGAGCCCGGTGAGATTATTGGCAATCATGCAATAACCGCAGCCATGGGAAATAGTAAACATCGAATTCGTGCCACCACTATCACGTTCCAAGGAAAGAAGCAATTACCTCCTCGCCATGATCTACAAGTTCTACAAGTGGGTGGAGTTAATCCCGGCGCGCCAAGCAAAAACGGCAAGCGTGCTCAAAGCGCTACAAGAAAAGGTCATATACGTACTTGGTTGTCCGAAAACCTTCCTCACCGACAATGGGAAGCAGTTCGGCGGAAAAGCGTTAGCACCGTTCCCGAGCGACCACCGCACATGGTATTAGCAGATTCCACAAATGGCACTTGCAATAAAAAAGACGTCAGAGCGGGTGCACACGAAGGGAGCAGTACCAGTGGGCCAAACGAACAAAAACGGGAAGGGGACCTATTTTTTTCGGGCCACATTTTACCGAATACCTGAAAGCAATGATGAAATCACAACCCGAAGAAGATGGAAACGAAGAAGAAGAATATTATATATTATAATGAATTGTACGAAATATACTCTGTTAGTTTTAAGAACAATGAAGTGTAATTATTCTTACGTTATACAAATGAATTAAAAACATAAACTCTGTTAGATATAAGTGGAATGACTCTGTATATTTTTGAGAAAAAAAGAAACAAAAATTAATAAAGTGCTTCGCCCACATGCACACCGGCATAAGACCTAGGCCATGCCTGGAGATCCATATTTCCCCACCTCAGCTTTCCGTAAACCGAAGTGGGAGGGGGACTGTAACGTAGCGTTACAATAACGTAACCCCCTTGTGTTTCCTTATTCACTTAAACCTGAACCTCCCTGTACTTATTTTCCTATAGCATAGCCAACAAGCACTGATAGCAAACCAATGAAAATCACAATAATGATGTGTTGAATTCTCAACCAGTTTGCGGCACCACCCATATAAACATCGAATTTGCATTTTTGCAATTCAATCCTCGCAGGTGAGCCAGTGGGAGTGGATGTCTTTTTAAAGACATACTTTTCCCTCCTGCTAGCTAGCTGAGTGGAAGGGGGCCGTCATGGCGCGGGTCACGCTTCACCCAAGTACGGCCGAGCGGGGCGGATGCCTTTGTGCTATTGCCACCCGTTGCCCCCCTAGGTGTTGAGCGGCCCGACGCCTTGATGACTATGTCACTCCTCCCCCTCAGCTCTGGCTTCGGCCAGCTGAGTGGAAGGGGCGCTGTCATGGCGCGGGTCACCCTTCACTCAGGTAAGGACGAGCGGGGTGGATGCCTTTGTGCTATTGCCACCCGTCGCCCCCTGGGTTTTGAGCGGCCTGACGCCTTAATACCTATATAACCCCTCCTCCTCAGCTCTGGCTTCGGCCAGTTGAGTGGAAGGGGCGCCGTCACGGCACGGGTCACCCTTCACCCAGGTAAGGACGAGCGGGGCGGATGCCTTTGTGCTATTGCCAACCGTCGCCCCCTGGGTGTTGAGCGGTCCGAAGCCTTAATGACTATACCCCCCTCCCCCTCAGCTGTGGTTTCGGCCGTGAGCCGATGCGTGCGCATAAGGGGCTACCGCTGTGCCGTTAGGGTACACTTCCCCTCCGCGCACGGATCGATCCACGATGTATCGGCTGGCACAACCCCGCCCCTCTTACGCACCTTCTATTAGCGTGCAAGTAGGGAGGCGGGGGTGTCCAGCTGTGAAACCAGCACTAACCAGTCCTCGCAGTCTCTTCCCCAGGCGACCGACCCCGCGGACTACCGATCCGGCCGAAGACTACCGATCAATCCGATACCGTCAACCGACCCCGGCCGGAACGAGCCGCCTCTGTCCAGGCAAATACGGACGGAAACCTACTTCCCCTCTCACCACGGCCCTGGTACGCGCTCCGTAGCCCACCGCCACTGCCGTCGCATCGTCACCCCCTCAGGAGCCGCCACTGCTTCCATCCCGCCGGTGCTACGGCGACCGTTGGCCGTCCGTCATACTACCGTTGTGCCCATCCCGTCTTGCTGGGGCCGCCGCTGCCACACCAACCACTGGCCGTTCGCCGTCATATCGCAATTCAGCCGCCGCTGCTACACCGACCGTGGGCCGTTCGCCATCCTACCGCCGTTAAGCCGCTGCTTTTGTCCTGCCGCTGCTACGATGACCGTTGGCCGTCCACCACCCTACCGCCGTTAAGCCCCTGCTTCCGCACCACCGTACCAATCCGCACGTTACCCGACCGTTCAACCGTCCTACCTAACCTCCTCTGCTCCAACGGCCGTTAGCCGCTGCTCCGCTCCCGCACCATCTTGCGACGGAAAGCTGCTGCCCGTCTAATATCTCCAGCCGTGTGTGCGTGTGTTCGTAACACATAAATATTGTGTATTTATTCAGTAGGGGTTTGTGTGGCCTTTACTCGACTCTGGATTGACTGAGCGTTACCCCAGACTTAGACAAATCCCACCTCATAATTGGAATCCAGAAAATTTTAAATGCAAAATATGCGGAGAAAATTGTAGTAGTAATCGCCATTAGCCGAATATGAAGACGTACATGTTAATCCGTCAAAAGCAAAGGATCGAAAATCGTTTCAATTTAATAAATGCGAGAATGCTTATGCAACAAAGATAGCTTTCGAGCATCACATTTTAGCAAACCATGTACCCAAATCAGAATATAAGTTTACATGTACTGAGTGTAATAAAGTATTTCTTACAAATTATACACTTACTACACACAAAAGAAAAAGTCACGATACAAATAAAATTGTAATTTGTGACAAACGTGGTAAACGAATGCATCTCAATTATATAAAGAAACATCATTTCTTAGAACATTCCGAGACATCTAACAAATATTTTGGGACAATCGAGGAGTCGAGTAGAGGATGTGGTGTCGAAAGAAGTTCTGCCTATTGCCTTGAACTCATAATTCCGTCTAGGTACGTGTATGTATTTTTTTTTTTTTTAGTATAAAGTTTTAAATTTGTTCTAATTATTTCAAGCTTTACTTTTGATTTCGTAGGAAGTGTTAAGCTTCCACACTTTCGAGGTTAATAAATCAAATAAAAAATAGATCCCGTTATTGGAAAAAAAGGATATTTTTATCGCGTAATATTGCAACATTATTTGCAGCATACATTAAAGATGTCGCAAAATGTTGAATTCTTTATTGAGGGTGGACGTACACGTACCGGAAAAACCTTTATATCTAAAGGTGGAATATTATCGGTGATTGTAAATGCATTTATGGATCGTAGTATACCGGATGCACTATTGGTACCTGTTTCAGTAAATTATGAATGTCTAGTTGGCGGAAATCTAGTGCGTGAACAAGAGGGTGAAACGAAGGTGCTAGAGTCATTCTGGAAAGCAATGGCAGGAATTTGGAAGGCCTTGCATTCAAAATACGAACTTATGGTTATCGACTTTAACGAACCTTACTCTGTTAGGGAACTTGTCCAGTCATTTAATAAAATTGTTACATATAACAATAGTTTATACAAACCGGCTGAAAGGGCCTTACAACATAATCAATCAACCTCATCGTTATATGGTACTGACGTGGTATGCGAGGAACATTGTACACTTATTGGTAGTATTTCATGTAAAGTTGTATATGATTGTGCAGCCGCCACATCTGTAATGTCAACAAATGCGCTGGCGTTTTTAATGTTGACTCGTTTTCGTAATGACGGTGAGGTTAACGATATTGCGAAATCATTAGATGCGTTACGTGATCGATTAAAAGGACGCAAAGATATGGCATTTGCTTGGGACTCTGTGCACATCGTAAGCTACTTAAGTGATTTACTGGGCGAAGCATTAATCACAAGAACACAAAAAGAAAGTGGACAAATATACCTACACCCATTGCAAAGTATCGAAAGTCTAATTGAGTTGTCGTACTATTCAAATATGCTTACGCCATATTTTGCATTACAATCATTGCTGATGCTAACGTTTCATGAAATGTTACCAAAACCAGTGGAGAATAAAAAGGAATTGGACCCAGACAATTTACCGAGAGTTTCAAGAAAAAATTTAGTTGATGCTGCTTTGGCATAGGTCATGAATTTATTTTGCATAGGTCAACTCAGTTGCTTAGCAATCTTGTTGAAATTTCATTGATGTACTGATTCTGCATGGTTGTATAAAATTACCTGCGATTAAAGAAGAGCCTGAAAGTGCGGCAGAGAGCCGGAAACTGGCGCGAAATATAGCTGCCTACCTACACGACGATACCGATGACTCTGAATATGCTACATTTGGAAGGACGACGAACCATACAACAATCATTACGACGAAAAAGCAGACATATTTTTGGCATCCGAAACATTGGCTGAACAAAAGCATTATGTGAAGTATTGTCCCCATTCTGTCATACATACCTCTCAATTGCACAATCCATTAGTATTCTTTATAAAAATTCTATGCCCCAAAGTGAGCTTATCAAATTCGCCATTAACGACGTAACAAGTAAAGTGATAAGTGGCGCTTGTCCTTATGCCGAAAGCTTCTCAGCGGATGCAGTACGAAATTGTTTAAAGCTTTTGGAAAAATGGTTTGCGCTGGCAATTTGTAATTACCACGGTTTGCGGTTGCTATCGCTCGGCACACTCTATGAGACATCGAAAGAATCTGTAAAAACAATTGTTGCAATTTAATTGCGGCTGTAGGTTGATTGGATTCACCATAATACATTGCCATTCAGCAAAATGGAATGGTCTACAGACGGTTATCATCTCTTTATGACTTGCAAGAAAAATATATCAGGTACGGCTTTTGAAAAACATGAAGATATTTGTGATGTTTTACAATTAAATTTTGTTAAAGGTACTTTGTCAATGAACCCCTGTATGGCATCGAATTTCCATGTCCTATTCCAAGGGAACGAGAAATTATATATGAACCAAGGAGCAAACCTAGCAGAAATATATTTTGGCTCCAAGTTCACATTTCCTAACAATAACATAAACCCAACCGGTATCCCTGGTACCGAGGATGATCGTATGGAAGGAAAAATGTCCGTCGATATATCGAATATTCTATCAAAAGGTAAATTATGGAATATAATAAGGCTTCCTCCAACTTATGTAGCTAGTAATTGGCCTATTCGATATTCATCAGTTAATCTACTGGCTCGCATTTAGCAGCTGCTGGTCGAGCTGAGTTAGCACATTACTCAGTGTTGACAAAAGGGTGGAAATTAGTTGGGAACGAGTCACAAGAAATAGATTTCGTGGTATCTGGGGGTTTACTTTGGTAGAAAGGTTTTATTGTTTTGGGGCACTAATCGCTGTTGGATCGCACCGATGAAATACGCTGCTATCATTAAACATGTTTCGAAATCAGCTGATGTCACTTTTTTTTGATGGCGTTGTTAGCCCTTATTGCTTTAAATGGATGAAAACAACCATTTAAAGCAATTTTTAATTTATTATTTATTTAATAATGTGGAAAAAGTTTAAACAACGTGACATCAGCTGTGAGATGAATACCCACGGTGTGATGGGAGAGGTACGGGGATATTCTGGTGACGATATGGCTAAAATTCTGGGTTCAATTCCTACATTCAATTATCTTCTGAACAATTGCGTGGTGGCAACGGCTCACTAACGCAATTGTTGGAAGAAGCATTCTGTGGCAGATAGTGAATCTGCGTTAGGGTTTTGTTGGGCTCATTGGGGGGAACGAGAGCTGGGTTATTGATTTGTTGGCCTCGTTCGGGGTGAACGAGAGCTGGGTTATTTGTGTGTTGGCCTCGTTCGGGGTGAACGAGAGCTGGATTATTTGGGATAAAGGAATATGGACTATTAAAGTTCATTTTCCTTGTCGTTGGGCGGAAGTAGAACCAATTTCGCTATTGGTCTCGTAATTTGTCCTTTAATTGTATTGACGTCAACAACACGTACACGGTTATCGGAACCTGGGTGTGTGTTTATGGTTCTCCCCATTATCCACTCGTTTGGTTGTAGGTTATCCTCTTTTATGACGACTAGATCCCCGGGTTTTAAGTTGGACTGTGCATGTTTCCACTTGTATCGTTTTTGGATTTCGGTGAGATATTCCGATTTCCAACTTTTGCAGAATGTTTGAGGGAGGGCTTTCATCTTCTGCCATCGGTTTACAATTGAGGCAGGGTTTTCACTGCAATCGAGTTCAGGTGAGGCTAGAAGATGTCCACCTACGATAAAGTGGCCTGAAGTAAGCGGCTCCAGGTCGGAAGGGTCGTCGGATGAGGGACTGAGGGGCCTAGAGTTGAGACAGGCCTCAATTCGACATAAGAGGGTAGTAAACTCCTCAAAAGTATATTTATGATCGGACGCGATCTTTTTAAAATGGGTCTTAAAACTTTTTACCCCCGCTTCCCACAAACCTACCATGCGAGGAGCGCTTGGCCGTATAAAATGCCATTCTAAAATGTGATGACTATATTTATTCAATGTTCCGTCCCTTGCTTCACGCAGAAATGCTTTAAACTCGGATCGTAAAGATCGCGAAGCTCCGACAAAGTTAGTACCATTGTCGGAGTAAACGCTCTTCGGACAGCCTCGTCTGGATACAAATCTGGCGAAGGCAGCTAGGAAGGACCCGGTACTAAGGTCGTTTGTCGCTTCTAGATGGATGGCTTTCGTTGAAAAGCAGAAGAAAAGGCAAACATATCCTTTTGAAATTCGACATCACCTTCCTCGGTAGGATTTTATATCGAATGGTCCCATGAAATCTACCCCAGTGTTGGTGAAGGCCCTAGTAAAGGTGGTGCGCTCTTTCGGAAGGATCCCCATAAGTTGCGTTTGTGTCCGCTTCCTGTAAATAGTACAGACCTTACAGTTGTGGATAACCGACCTTATCATGACTTTAACGCGTGGGTACTGAGTACTGAGTACTGAGTGCGGATATGACGTAGCATCAACTGGTTCCCTCCATGCAGGGTGGTCTCTTGAGAGTATTGAGCTATAAGTCTGGAGAACCTGCAAGCGTAAGGAAGGATAATGGGATGACTTTCGTTATGGGACATGTCTTTGGATGCCCCAGTCCGCCCCCCAGTTCGAATGATGCCTTCTTCATCTATATATGGGTCCAGGGGTAAAATCTCACTCTTACCATTTATCAGTTTCCCTAACTTCAAATTTGCGTACTCTTCTTGATAGTGTTGCCTTTGGCATATTGTTATCAAGATCTGTGTTCTTTTTTCTATTTCGTCAGGGGCTATCGAATGAGAATCCCTTTTAAAGGAGGATTTAGTTGCTGGGTGCGTATTCTGCAAAAACCGAAGAATATAGGATATAACCCGCAAAGCCCTTGGTAAATCGGAAAACCTATCCAGAATGTCAAAGTTATTTTTGACCGAAGTTGTATGAACTTTCACCCTCTTTTACTCCATATTCGTATTATAATCTTCGTTGTCGTTATAATTTTCGTTGTCTTCTTGTAACCAAGAAGGTCCCTGCCACCACAAAGAATTGTTGATTAGGTCCGAAGCGTAGAGGCCTCTGCTCGCCAAATCTGCAGGATTTGACGCGGATTCTACGTGCCGCCACTCACTTGCACTTTTTGATGGGAAAGAACCAATTTATAATTTTATTTTGAAATATTTATTTACAATAAAAAAATACTACCTCGCACGGAATAAAACACCTACCTTTTAATTAATTCGTTTATCCGGAGTAATAGAATCTGATTTTTTGTGGATGTCGGAGTTGTTAATGTTGGTGTTGCCAAAAGGGTCTTTGTGTGCAAACGCTGTCGATTATATTATCACGATTGTAAATATGGTTGATATTATCTTCCTTGATTATCACATACTTTTTGACTGCTTCTGATTAATTGCCTAGGGAGTGGAGTGGACTGTAGTTATAGGCGATTGGCTCTTCTATCCGGCTCGAAGGACCATGTACATAAGCGTGGTGGCAGCGGCGCACACCCAAGTAATTGAAAAAATATAGGTGTAGGCAAAAAAAGAAGAAAAAAAGAACACAAGAAAATTTTCGTGAATAAATGTAATTACAAAGGGCTTTTTTATTCACGTTAGCCATAACTTATCGGCTTACACAATCAATTGGTAAATTTGTGTATACATACGCATACAACAAATCTTTTCACTAATCACATTATCACTTCCAAGTTCGGTCATTTGGCAACATTTTCACTCACTACATTCTGCAAAGGCAATTTCTTCTTAGTTTTTTATAAATTTATTGGTTTTCATTTTTATACACAATGGAGACCTATACACGCCAAACAGATACAGTGACGGAGTATGAAAATGACTCCAACGACATGTCACCTTCACAACACAGTAAACACTCCCTAATATACCAAAAGGATGAGTTAAAAACTCTGTGGGAAGCTACGAAGGTGACATACGAAAAGCTCGTAGGTTCATCAGAGCTTGAGTCAAAGGACTTATCGGTTATAAAAAGAAGCATAAAATGTGCTATTTCAGCTTCCTAAAGTGTCGGGCGGCAATAGCTGAGCTTTTGGAAGCTTTTGAAAAGAAAGATAAGAAAGTAGATGTCTCAGATAATATGGAATATCATGTGCGCCTGCCAGCGTTGATACGGATATTTTCAAAGGTGACTATATTTCATGGCCGTACTTTAGGGACATGTTCACTGCCATATATATTAATAATAGTAAACTCCATGCAGTACAAAAACTATACTATTTAAGGCAAAAAACCCAAGAGGAGGCCAAAGAAATAGTGGAACGATGTTCCTTAACGACAGACGGTTTCAACACAGCGTGGAAAAATTTGTGTGACCGATACGAAAACAAACGTATCTTGGTCAATGCGCAATTAAAAATTCTTTTTAGTTTGAAAGCAGTTGAGAGTGAATGCGGTAGCTCCATTAAAAAACTGCAACGTGAAATAAACAATTGCATCTCAGCGCTTCAATGTCAAAAGGTTAACATATCAAACTGGGATGCAATTCTAACGTATTTGTGCTCCACAAAACTGCCACAAACCACACTGGCTCTGTGGGAACAAACCATAGAAAATAATACAGAAATTTCAAAATGGGCAGACATGGATAAATTCTTATCCAGCAGATTCCAAACGTTGGAAACTCTCGTAGATATAAGAGTGGATACAGTTTCAAAACCCTCTAAGCCACAAGCTTCTCGTTCCTCTGCAGAAACATCGTCGAAACGATTGGGGTCGTATCAGGGTAGTGTAGCCAAACCCACGTGCAAGATGTGGAAAAGTTCTGCACATCGAATCGCATAATGCGAAAAATTTCTGCGCTTAACGCCAAATAAACGGTTTGAGCAGATTAAAAGCATTCGCGGATGCTTAAATTACCTTTCGGCTGGACATACTGTGACAAAGTGCACCAGTCAATTGAACTGTGCCACATGTCATTTAAAACACAATACGCTGCTTCACATTCTGAATCAGCCCAAAACCACAAATTCGGTAGATACGATCGGAGCATCAACGTCGAGAGATGCTCAAACGCGTCGCAATGCTGAAAAAGAAAACAGTTCGATTAATAATGTGAACTCATGCTTCGCAAATACAAGTAAAGGAGTGCTATTAGGGACAGCACAGGTAAATATTCATTTAAATGGTGTTGACTATTCGGAGAGAGCCCTAATAGACTCGGCGTCTGAATGCTCATTCATAACCGAGAAACTCAATCGCAGAATAAATCTGCCAACTAAACGCATGCATGCCCAAGTTTCGGGCATCAATAGTACAACGTCTGCACAAGTAAAAGAAGCGTGCAACATACAATTGCGGTCACCAACAGACCCATTAATCGAGATCAATACGATCATGCTGGTTTTACCACAACTAACAGGGAATCTTTCAACTTGCCAAATAAACGCAATGACTAGGCAAGCATTCCCTGACTTAGTACTCGCTGACAAAAGATTCTTTGTCAATGAGCCAGTCGATCTAATTCTGGGCGGAGACATATACCCCCAAATTATGTTAGGCGGCATTAGGAAAGTTGTGCTAAACACATTAATAGCACAGGAAACGGTGTTCGGCTGAATTTTGACAGGCCGGACAGATGCGGTTGATACAAATATAACTCTGGTTTCATATGTGAGGACCCCAAAGCTGAGGGCTTTGTATCCTCACAACATACACATATCTATATATTTTTATAAACAACATACATTATGAAATAACTTGGAGTTTATATTTGAATTTACCACTTATAAATTTTTTTTTTGAAATATACATATGTATACCTTTATGAATTATACTCTAAATACATATATTCGGTTGTACATTGAATTGATAATTATTAAATCGAAGGACAATTTAGACTTGCGCACTTTTGCACGCAAGCAAAGTATTTACATTTTCGCAAACATAAATTTTAAATATAGGATCACCCTAACACGCATTGAATATTTGGAAGGAAGGTAGATACGCACAAAACATAAAAATGCAGCGGTCAACCAACCCTTTGCAATCTCAAAATCCAATACATCTAGCTACAAATACAACATACATAATAACTTAAGTGAACGGAGATCAGCAGCAAGTCGTCAAAATAAGCGCCGCTACTAATAGAGATTTCGCTATACATATTTACGCACTAGCATACAACACACCAACGCACGCCATACTACAGAAGGCATTGGGCAAAGCAAAACACAACATTAGAATCAGGTGATCACAAACAAATATACAAACACACAATAGTCATAGCAACGGCTGGAAAGCACGGAATGAGCAAGTACAAAGGCGTTGTATTCAATAAGGAGCATTATGGTGCATGGAAATTCATGGGGAGGAAATATTCTCCGGAATAACAGTTGTTATATATTGTTAATACTATTAGTTAAAGGTTGTTATTATAAAATAACCGTTTGCCTGCGTGCAAAAATTAGTATATAAGGGCGACGAGTTCGCATTGAAATTCAGAGATTAGGAGACAGGCATACGAGTCGGTAGGTTTTATCACTACCGACCAAGAGTACACCTGAAGGCTTTTTCACTTCATTTGTACTAAAAGTATACTCGTCTGGAGGCTTTATCACTCCATTCGACCGCAGAGGTTGGCCGAGGGCTTTATCACCTCAGTCAGCTCTTACAAAGTAAGGGAATCAGCTAGGAGTAGAAATAGAATTTTTATTAAATAAATACTTTTGTAACATTTTATAAGAATAAACAGGGTTATTCTTTTAGAAGGATCGGTAGGAATTTCTACTTTCAGGAACCCTGGACGGACTGAGGCTAACCCCGGCAAAGTCAAAGGAAAAGTCCGTCATATTTGGGCGCCCGAGCAGATTAAACAAATAAAATTTTAAGATATACTTTCAGAGCATCAGAAACGAAGAGGAAAGAAGATTCACACACTTCTGTGTTAATACGACGAGGATTTAAAGCAAAACAATGGTAAAGGTATCGTGGATATACTATCTCACTCGAGAGAATCTGGTAGCCTACAGCACGGAATTTGGGCTAGAGGATGGCGGAACGGTTGACGAACTAAGAAAACGATTGGCGGCATTCATCCAAGAGGAGAAGGATAACGACAACTTACGGAATAGATTCACAGAGTTGCCGATTCGGCATGCGCGGTTAACAAATCCACAAGCATCTAAAACAAGCAGCGAACTAAATTCACCAAGAAATGATAGGCAGGCAAATGGTGCACCCAATCAATTGGAAGTCGGACAACCACCGGTACATTTTATTCAGCAGCCTGGTACGTACGCAACGACAAATTATATTGAACAGCCTGGCACATATGCAACGACCATAGACAGAGTAAGGAAGTGGGGATTAAAGTACGACGGAGGCAAATATCCCCTAGGATTCATCGAAAGAGTGGAGGAGCTAGCAGATGGGTATGAAATCAACCACAATACAATTCCAAAAGCGCTGCCGGAGTTATTGAAGGAGAAAGCGTTGGTATGATGCAGGAATAACAACCGGCATTGGCAGGAGTGGGACGCCTTCAAGAAGGACTTCCTGAAGTTCTTTCTAAGCTCCCGATACTTAGAGCAATTGGAAGATGAAATTCGAATGCGCGTACAACGACAAGGTGTGCTATTTAAAGATTATGTCTTAGTATTACAAGGACTCATGCGTCACGCGGGCTGCACGGAGGAGCTGAAACTAACCCGCATCTACAGAAACTCGCGCAGATAGTACCAACTATATGTAAAGAGAAGCGAAGTCAGCAATCTTGAGGAGCTGGTAAGTTTGGCTCAAGACTATGAAAATATTACTCCTGACAGGGAACAAATGCGACCTACCACAAGGCCATTCATACCACGGCGTCAAGAAGGTCAGTACCAGTGTCTCCAGGCAGAACAAAGACAGGAGGAGCGAGTAGATGTCCAACAACAGCAGAAGTCAGAGCCACAACAAGAATATGTAGATACAAGAACGGCCTGCAAACGATGTGGAAGAGGCGGTCACTTTTCATACAGGTGCCGAGGCATAAGAAGAGAATTTTGCTGGACATGTGGTAAGATAGGCGTGCTCACGCGTGATTGTTGTAGGAAGCCACAGGGAAGCGACCAGAGACCACATTGGAACCGAGGGGTGGGGTCTTCGGAAGTGCAACCTCGGAGAGATTAGACATGTTCAAATACACAATGGGCCGTATATTGGTAACAACGGATGTGAACGGAGAAGAAGCGGTAGCAGCGATTGACATGGGAACGACGAGGAGCTTTATAAGTGATGCAATGGCGGGAATATAAAAAACTGGCAAATTCAAGGAAGTAAAGACACGAGTAAGAATGGGCGATGGCAGAGCAATAATAGTCAAAGAAGCGGTAGATGCAGAACTAAGAATGGGTGATAAAGTACAGAGGAACGAGATACTAATCCTACCGGGACTGGGCGATGAGGTGGTAATTGGCACGGACTATCTGGCGAAGGTAAACTTTGAGATGAGATGTGGTGGTCAAGAAATAACGTTGAGAGTAGACAAACGGAAGCAAGAGGTAGTGACATGTACAACTATGGTCGAAACAAATAGCGAAGATTTCAAGGAACGCAACCCAATGGCGGCGATAGCAACTAGCAAGACAGAAGATGCGGTGAGTAAATTTCTGAGCCAAGAATTACAGGTATTTGCAAATATGACAGGAGTATCCAACGTGGCCACACACAAAATAGTTATGAAGGACGACCATCCAATTAAGCAAAGGTACTATCCGCAGAATCCGAAAATGCAAGAAATTATCAACAAAGAAGTCGACGAGCTGATCGAAAAAGGTTGCATCGAACCATCGAATAGCCCGCACAGCGCACCCATAGTTTTGGCAAAGAAGAAGAATGGTAAATGGAGAATCTGTGTAGACTGCCGTCAACTAAACGCAAGATCAGTACCAGACGCATACCCTTTACCTCGTATACAACATATCTTGGACAAATTAAGAAGCGCGAGATTTATCAGTAGCTTGGACTTGAAAAATGGATATTGGCAAATCCCTATGGAAACAAGCAGCAAGCAATACACCGCATTCACAGTACCTGGGCGTGGACTATACCAATGGAGGGTAATGCCATTTGGCTTGCACTCAGCCTCAGCAACTTTCCAGAGAGCACTTGATCGTGTCATAGGACCAGAATTGGAACCATACGCGTTTGCCTATCTGGACGATATTATCGTTACAAGCAAAACATTGGAAGAGCATATTGCACATTTAACAGAAGTATTTCGAGGGCTGCATAGGTCGAACCTGAGGATAAATCCGGAAAAATTTGAGTTTTTTTAGAAAAGGTTAAAATATCTAGGTCATGTCATTAGCGAGGAAGGCATCCATACCGACCCAGACAAGATAGCAGCCATCAAAGAACTGGAACCACCGAAGAATATACGAGAGTCACGACGTTTTCTAGGAGTCGTGTCATGGTATAGAAGATTCGTGCCGGATTTTTCACAAGTGTCACACCCGTTAACATCGATGCTCAAGAAAGGTAGTAAGTGGAGGTGGTCTGAAGAGCAACAATCAGCATTCGAAGCACTCAAGGCAGCACTGACGCAGGCACCGGTACTCGCTTGTCCAGATTTTTCGAGGAAGTTTAGTTTACAGACGGATGCAAGTGATTTTGGTCTTGGTGCAGTACTTACGCAAGGTTCAGGCGACGAAGAGCGAGTAATAGCATACGCAAACCGAAGCTTAAAGAAGGCAGAGATGAACTACTCACCGACAGAAAAGGAGTGTTTGGCGATAGTCTGGGCAATACGAAAAATGAGGCCATACGTAGAAGGATACACGTTTACAGTAATAACAAATCACCTAGCGTTGAAATGGTTGAATGCGATAGAGAGTCCGACTGGTCGGATTGCGAGATGGGCGCTGGAACTACAGCAATACTCATTTGACGTACAGTATCGAAAAGGAAAGTTGAACGTTGTGGCAGATGCATTATCAAGGCAACCGATGGACGAGAAGTTGGGTACGTTGACGATGGATGACGGAAAAGCCGAGTGTAAGTAGGTTAGAGCAAAGATGGAAGATGTAAAAAAGGCCCCGGAGAAATTCCCAGAGTACGTTATCGTGGATGGAAAGTTGTACAGACGCATAGGAAGTCAGGTGGATGGCGAAGATGCAGCGCCATGGAAGCTATGTGTGCCGACTCCACAGAGACGCAGAGTGCTAGAGGAGATTCACGACACACCGAGCGCAGGGCATATGGGCATCCGCAAATCGATAGCAAGAGCAACAACACGTTATTACTGGCCTGGAATGTTCAGAGATATAAGGAAGTACGTACAGCAGTGTCACACATGTCAAATATACAAACCTAGTCAACAGCCAGCCGCGGGTAAGATGCTAACGAAGATTTCAGAGGAGCCTTGGGCAACAGTCTGTGCAGACTTTGTTGGTCCAATGCCACGATCGAAGCATGGCAACACGATGGCATTAGTCCTCCTAGACAAATTTTCAAAATGGGTAGAGGTAGTACCAATCAGAAAGGCAACGACAGAATGTTTAATAAGAGGATTTCGAGAGAGGATTTTGGCACGGTTCGTCATTCCAAAAGTATTTATTACGGACAATGGAGCGCAGTTTATCAGCAGAAGTTTTAAGAGATTTTTAGAGGAACTTGGCGTGAAACACAAATTAATGGCACCGTACACACCGCAGGAGAACCCGACAGAGAGGGCAAACAGAAACCACAAGAGGATGATAGCACAATTTACGGGAAAAGAGCAGAAGACATGGGATGAGTTGTTACCAGGGATAACGCTGGCATTGAATACAAGTGTATGTGAATCGACAGGTTACAGTCCAGCATACATAGTACAAGGGAGGGAACCGAGAATCCCCAACAGCCTTTACGATGAGCAGACATTTGGTACAGGTGAGAAATTAGCGAACCCAGGAGAGAAGTCAACGAGGATGAAAGAAATATTCGAGATGGTACGACGGAAGCAAGATAGAGCATCTATAGAGCAAGCGAAGTATTACAATTTAAGACGAAGGCAATGGTGACCGGCGATAGGCGACCTAGTGCTGGTAAAGGAACATCAGCTGTCAAAAGCGGCGGATAACTTTGCAGCCAAACTAACGCCCAGGTACAGTGGACCTCACCGGGTAAGGAACTTTGTGTCCCCAGTAATCGTAGAGCTAGACAAAGTCTTCAGAGGAAGGAGGAGGACAGCCCACCTAAGTGAGCTGAAATCATACAACGCAGCCGACGCCGCCGACAACAACGAATCCAGGAGGCAAAGTCATAAACAGAGATACAAGAAGGACGCTAGTGAAGATCAAACCGCGTCAACATCGTCAAATCGAACAGCAAACAACAATCTCTAGGTACAACAACAGAGAAAGAACAGCGAGGTAGCCATTTGCGGTACACTCACACGAGTCAGCGAAGAGACCGAGAGACAACACGGAGAGAACCAAGGTACAAGTCAACAGCTGATAACATACAAAGACGGTCAAGTACAAAACATTGCGGAGAATCAGGTACGAATATTTCCAGAAAATAAATTAGAGATTGCCACAGAACCGGCGCATGGATCAAGATTACACCTGGGAAGTCAGTTCGCTATGGCAGCCTTAAACTAACACACACCCCGAGACAACTGCGGGATTACAGACTACTTGGTAAGACTCTACTTCAATCCCGATGAAATCGGTAGTAACGGACACGCCCAACCTAGACAGTGTCAAATTATACACGAAGAAATTTCATATAAAGAAGTACCCGGAAGTCGGATCAACCAATAAAAACTCGGTAAACTCTAACCACAATTACATAAATATCCCATAAATATACTCTTTAGCTATGCACATAATATACCACCTTTATTTTTTTAAAATCCACCATACATACCATATGGGAACACCGTAAGGAAAATCCACCAGTTTTCATTTAAAGTACAGGCTGGCATCGTACATACCACCAACTGGAAGGACAGCAACGAACAACAACATAGCAGTATCCTGATGAAAACTAATTTGGTAAGAAGTATTAAGTGATACCCGCTGCCAGGAAAAGTACCGTCTAACGCGTCAGAGAAAAAAAAAAATATAAAAACCAGGCCGCGGCAGGCCAAAGCTCAAAGTATCGTAAAGCGAGTAGTAATGAACACGCCTAATTATACCAATTCTTCTGAAGACCAGAGTGAAGGGTGCGAATGGGCCCCGTTGAGAATACGGCTACGGCGAACGACACCAGCTGCCACATACGAGGAGGGAAGTGGCGATGACAGCACAGAGGATTACAGGTCCGAGTCCGAGGAGTGGGCCATCGTTGGGGACCCTACCCCGATCCCCATTTCCTCAGAGAGCGAGGACGAAGACGACAACGAACCACCACCAAAACAGCAGGGCGAGTTTTGATACGTCAGGAAGACGAGGAGACTCAGGCCCGAGGGTTCGTGGAGTACACTCGGCGCGTCAATTTCAGAATGCGCATATATAACGCGCATGTCTAAACCGAACCCCCGACCAAGCAGAGGATCGTGGAGGCGATATGCGAACCGCCAACAAGGAACGACGACGACACGAAAATATTAAGCCGTATAGCCAGCGAGGCCAACGGCAGCCTCAACGACGGCAACGACGACATCAACAAATTAAGCCGTCTGGCCAGCGAGGTCAACGGCAGCCTCAAAGACATCAGCAGCGACGTGTTAAGCCTGACGGCAAGCAACGAAGACATCGGCGACCGCAACAATAATGACGGAGACGGCAGCAGTATGATAGGCGAAAACCAACAATGGCTGAACAGCGCCCAAACCGACACGCCGGAGACGTAGGAGAACCGCTCCGGTATTCAGCCACTGCCAGAAGAACTCACCAAAGACATTCAACGAAACCTACACCAGCCACAATAGCAGGCACAGAAACGACGACAGCGGTCCTTCAAACGTTTTATTGAGGGTCATCTCTACCGCGTACGCATTACGCGCACTGGGCTGGTCACGGTGCGTCTCGCTTCGGAAGGTGAGGGGGGAGTGTGAGGACCCCAAAGCTGAGGGCTTTGTATCCTCACAACATACACATATGTATATATTTTTGTAAACAACATACATTATGAAATAACTTGGAGTTTATATTTGAATTTACCACTTATACATTTTTTATGAAATATACATATGTATACCTTTATGAATTATACTCTAAATACATATATTCGGTTGTACATTGAATTGATAATTATTAAATCGAAGGACAAATTAGACTTGCGCACTTTTGCACGCAAACAAAGTATTTACATTTTCGCAAACATAAATGTTAAATATAGGATCACCCTAACACGCATTGAATATTTGGAAGGAAGGTAGATACGCACAAAACATAAAAATTCAGCGGTCAACCAACCCTTTGCAATCTCAAAATCCAATACATCCAGCTACAAATACAACATACATAATAACTTAAGTGAACGGAGATCAGCAGCAAGTCGTCAAAATAAGCGCCGCTACTAATAGAGATTTCGCTATACATATTTACGCACTAGCATACAACACACCAACGCACGCCATACTACAGAAGGCAGAAGCATTGGGCAAAGCAAAACACAACATTAGAATCAGGTGATCACAAACAAATATACACACACAATAGTTATAGCAACGGCTGGAAAGCACGGTATGAGCAAGTACAAAGGCATTGTATTCAATAAGGAGCATTATGGTGCATGGAAATTCATGGGAAGGAAATATTCACCGGAATAACAGTTGTTTTATATTGTTAATACTATTAGTTAAAAGTTGTTATTATAAAATAACCGTTTGCCTGCGTGCAAAAATTAGTATATAAGGGCGACGAGTTCGCATTGAAATTCAGAGATTAGGAGACAGGCATACGAGTCGGTAGGTTTTATCACTACCGACCAAGAGTACACCTGAAGGCTTTTTCACTTCATTTGTACTAAAAGTATACTCGTCTGGAAGCTTTATCACTCCATTCGATCGCAGAGGTTGGCCGAGGGCTTTATCACCTCAGTCACCTCTTACAAAGTAAGGGAATCAGCTAGGAGTAGAAATAGAATTTTTATTAAATAAATACTTTTGTAACGTTTTATAAGAATAAACAGGGTTATTCTTTTAGAAGGATCGGTAGGAATTTCTACTTTCAGGAACCCTGGACGGACTGAGGTAACCCCGGCAAAGTCAAAGGAAAAGTCCGTCACACATATTTCAACGAGGTCACTTTAGATAAACAACTGACAGCCTTCTGGGAGATAGAGGAAATTCCAAAGAAGAGGAGCATGAATAACGATGACACTTACTGCGAGGAGCTATACAAATCCACAACAGTTCGGAACAACGATGGCAAATACGTAGTCTCCTTACCCATTAGGAAAAGTTTAAGTTAGGCCCCTCATTGAGAAGTGCGTGTTCTCAATTCTTTCGCAACGAGACACGACTTGCAAAAAACCCAGTCCTTCAAACGGAATACAATAGAGTTGTATCAGAATATGAAACTTTAGGGCATATGAGACAAATAGTAAATATTTCGCCAGACTCAAATGATTGTTACTTCCTACCTCACCATGCTGTCATAAAGAAGGGAAGTACAACGACAAAAGTCAGAGTCGTATTTAATGCATCTTGTCCTACCACTAATAGCAAAACTCTAAATGATGCCTTATATCCAGGTCCGATTCTTCAATCCGACCTGACAATCCTTATACTACGTTGGCGGCTGTTCAAATACCTATTTAACAGCGACATAGAAAAAATGTACCGCCAAATATGGGTTAATTAAAATCAAATCAAATTCCAGCGAATCGTATTTCGCAACTGCCCCAAGGACCCAATTAACATTTACGAATTGAAAACGGTAACCTTTGGGGTTAATTGTGCTCCGTATCTTGCGATTCGGACGCTGCACCAACTAGCTGATGACATGGAGACATCGCATCCAATGGCAGCAGATATCCTGCGATATTGCATGTACGTTGATGTCGTACTCGCCGGTGGACACAGCATCGAAATTGCAATCAAGGCAAGGGACGAAATATCACCGGCATTGCAATCGGCAGGTTTCCCATTGCGAAAATGGACGTCCAACTGCAAGAAAATTCTACAGGGTATACCTAAGCAACACTTATTAAGCGAGGATTTTCTTGAGTTTGAAGACACCAGCATGGTAAAAGCACTCGGTATCAGGTGGAACGCCCATTTCGACTACTTCTACTTCACAGCGAAACCCTTTGACAATAACCATGCCGTAACAAAAAGGTCAATACTTTCTGCGATCGCAAAACATTTCGACCCTCTTGGCTGGCTGGCACCAGTCATAATATTAGCCAAGATAATAATACAAAATATTTGGTTGGAAAGGACAGGCTGGGATGAAAATGTGTCTGAAACTACTTTACCCGGTGGCAATCATTCATGACTGACTACGAAAAGATCAACGATATACGCATACCGCGATGGGTTCACTACACATTGAAGGACAATATCGAAATACATGGATTCAGCGCTGCTTCGGAAAAAGCATATGCCGCCACTGTTTTCCTGCGGGTACAAACAAAGGATCAAGGCTTCACCCACCTGTTGCCTCGACTCGAACTCTTCGGTGCAGTTCTACTAGCAGAAATAATCGAATCTGTGGTCGAAAATATGAAACTTTCGAACATTAAAGTAACCCTTTGTACAGATTCAACTATAGTGCTGGCATGGATCCGAAAACCACCATGTTCGTGGTCAAAGTTCGTGGCACATCGAATAACTAAAATCATCGATAAAGTAGGAGACAAAGTATGGGGCACGTAGACTCCGCGTCAAATCCTGCAGATTTGGCGAGCAGAGGCATCTACGCTTCAGACCTAATCAACAATTCTTTGTGGTGGCAGGGACCTTCTTGGTTACAAGAAGACAACGAAAATTGGCCAACACAAGAAGAAGATTATAATACTGTAACGAATTTACTTGCAATTCCTCTTATTTGCCCTTTTGCTAGGAACGTATCGCTAAACTGTTGAATAAATAACTCCAATATTGAATAACGGAAAAAATGGCCTTTATTAAAATACTTCAAAATAACACTCAAACTGTGCAACGAATAGCTTAATAACCAAACTCATATCTTAAAGGAAACTGACTTTCAAAATAATAGTGCTATTGCTCGCTAGATATCGTCTTACTCGTAACTGCTTGACAATTCAAATCAAACTGAATTACTTCTTACTCGCTGGCGCCGCTTTTATAGTTTACGCTGCATACTTCTAGGCTCTTCGATTTCCAGAAGTTACTAGTTGTTTCGGCTACAAAATCGCCAGCCACAACTACGTGCACAAATTATTGCTCTCTCTTGTGACAACTCAGATAAGGTATATGCATGTGTTTGTAGTTTACAGTCTCCCGCACACACATAAGCGTATAAGTAAATTCATCGGTGTGTGACATCTCATCTCTTGCTGCCTTGTATGTAAATGTTGCTCGTCGGAATGTGTACATATGTGTAGACGCAATTATTTATTCGTTTATGTAGATACATAATGATTGAATTATTGATGTGCATTCACGTCACTGCTTAGATCGGCTTAGAGCTGGCAGCACTCCTTAGTTTTGCTAATATTCGTAACACTGCCCTCCACCTAAGTCTGATCGTCCCGATCAGACAAATCTCTCGATCTAAACGCTGCTAGCATCGCCAAATGTACCACTCTTCTACTCCGTGGTTTCTCAATGCTTTGTATGCGGTAGATGGTATCACTGAGCTTCTTCACAATCTTGTACGGGCCTTCCCAACTGCACCGAAATTGGGCTGGGACACCTTTCCGCCGGTGAGGGTTGTTTAACAGTACCAAATCTCCATTCCGGAAACCTTCCGAATTATTTTCCCTGTCGTACCTGTGTTCCATCTTACTACTCATTATTCTGGATCGTTCTCTCGCACTCTGTTGCTTGGCCAATGAAGAACTACTTTGTAGAGCTTGTTCTTGACGGATTGGCTTCACATACTCAGTATCGTTCCGACGTTTCCCAACAAAAGTGCGCGCTGGCTTGAAATCATCCTTGCATTCTTTCTGAAAAATTCTTTCAGTGAATTTAGTGCGTCCATTAGGGTTTGTTGATGCCGGTCTTTTCCTCGCAGATACTTTTAATTTCGCTTTATTTGGCACATTCGATCCATCAACCTTTGCTCGATCTACTTTCCTTGACTTTCGTGGTCTCTGTCGAATCTCCTCGACCAGCACTCGCTTACTGCTGAACCCTTTTTCCAAACTGAAGTTAAGTGGCACATCTTGGTTCTCATAATGCATCACCCTTCTCTGCATATCGATCTTGATGTCATGGTCAACCAAGAAATCCACTCCCAATATAACTTCATCAACGATCTCCGCCACAACGAATTTGTGTAGAACCATGACCTTCCCAATCAGTACTTCACATATCACTTCTCCCTGGACTTGTTTATACTCGCCTGTGACCGTACGCAACCTTGCTCCAGGTAATGACTTTACTCTCCTGTAGACCAAATCAGATCGAATCAAGGAATGAGATGCCCCCGTATCTACAGTCAGTACACGCTCTTTACCATCCACATTCCCTCTGACGGTAAGACTGCTTGATTTCCTTCCAATTTGCGACACAGATATCACAGGACATTCAATAGCCGGGGCAAGTTTTCGTTCTTTACATTCGACACGCTCTTGCTCATTTCCGCCAGCTTTGCGTTTACGGCCACCCACATTGTTGGAACTATTAGCACCAAGATCGCAATGACGTGCAATGTGACCTGGGTTGCCGCACTTGAAACATTTAATAACTCCGGCATTCTTCTGTTGAGATCCCTTCAGTGCTTCCAAAATTGTGTCTACCCACTCTGGCCTTTCTACTTCTACACGATGAGCTTTGTATGCTGGTTTACTCAATAGTGAGGCCGTTTCCTGAGTCAATGCATGTGATACCGTTTCAGAAAATGTCAGCTTTGGGTTTGCGTATGTAGCTCGCTTCGTTTCCACGTCCCGTATGCCATTTATGAAGCTTTGAATCTTAACTCTTTCCGTGTATTCCACGGGTGCGTCCGCATTTGCAAGATGAGCCAATCTTTCAATATCTGAAGCAAACTCCTGCAATGTCTCATTTGCTTTTTGGTAGCGGTTTTGCAACTCAATTTGGAATATCTGTTTCCTATGCTCGCTTCCATAACGTCGTTCTACAGCAGCCATCAATGTTTCATAACTGTTCCGTTCGTACTCTGGTATCGTCTGTAAGATTTCCGCTGCAGGCCCTTTCAATGCCACGAACAGTGCAGCAACTTTATCTTCCGCATTCCAGTTGTTCACTGCTGCGGTCTTCTCAAACTGTAGCTTGAAGACCTGGAAAGGAACAGAACCGTCAAAGGATGGTGTTTTTACCTTTGGATTACTCGCTGAAACTGCTGGGCGATTCATTTGCAACTCCTGTATACAACCTCTCAAAGCTTCTATCTCGGCATCAATTTTGTCCTCGAGCTGGACAATTTTTGTATCCTGTGCTTCCAGCTTTGATGTTACCCTTATCTCCTGTGCCTCCAGCTGCGAGGATATGCGGGCCTCCTGTGCTTTCAACTGCTCAGCGAACTGAGATGTCATATATGTCTTTTGCTCTTCCAGTTGAGTTTCCATCTTGGATGTAATCTGTGTCGACATTTCTGACATACGCGTTTCTTGTGCTTCAATCTTCGATGTTATGCGTGTCTCCTGCGATTCTAGTTGTGATGCCATATATGTCTGCTGTTCTGCCAGTTGAGATGACACTGTCGATGTTTGAGCAGATATTGCAGCTAAAATCATGTTCAAGTCTGCACTGGTAACCGTCTGCGATGTTTCGTTCTTCTCTTCAATTTTTGTTGTCTCCTCGCCATCAAGATGAAAGACATGCTCTTCCACATCAATTCCTTCTGCTTCCATTGCTTCTCGTAGCCGTGCCTGAAGTTCGAGTTTAACGCCGCTTGTATTCAATCCACGGCTCTCCAACTCCTTCTTCAGTTGCGGGATCTTCAATTCACTTAACTTTGCCATGTCCTTGTTGTCCTCTAGAATTTATTCAACAATTCCTCTTCTGACACCAATTGTAACGAATTTACTTGCAATTCCTCTTATTTGCCCTTTTGCTAGGATCGTATCGCTAAACTGTTGAATAAATAACTCCAATATTGAATAACGGAAAAAATGGCCTTTATTAAAATACTTCAAAATAACACTCAAACTGTGCAACGAATAGCTTAATAACCAAACTCATATCTTAAAGGAAACTGACCTTCAAAATAATAGTGCTATTGCTCGCTAGATATCGTCTTACTCGTAACTGCTTGACAATTCAAATCAAACTGAATTACTTCTTACTCGCTGGCGCCGCTTTTATAGTTTACGCTGCATACTTCTAGGCTCTTCGATTTCCAGAAGTTACTAGTTGTTTCGGCTACAAAATCGCCAGCCACAACTACGTGCACAAATTATTGCTCTCTCTTGTGACAACTCAGATAAGGTATATGCATGTGTTTGTAGTTTACAGTCTCCCGCACACACATAAGCGTATAAGTAAATTCATCGGTGTGTGACATCTCATCTCTTGCTGCCTTGTATGTAAATGTTGCTCGTCGGAATGTGTACATATGTGTAGACGCAATTATTTATTCGTTTATGTAGATACATAATGATTGAATTATTGATGTGCATTCACGTCACTGCTTAGATCGGCTTAGAGCTGGCAGCACTCCTTAGTTTTGCTAATATTCGTAACAATACGAATATGGAGTAAAAGAGGGTGAAAGTTCATACAACTTCGGTCAAAAATAACTTTGAAATTCTGGATAGGTTTTCCGATTTACCAAGGGTTTTGCGGGTTATATCCGATATTCTTCGGTTTTTCTAGAATACGCACCCAACAACTAAAACCTCCTTTAAAAGAGATTCTCATTCGATAGCCCCTGACGAAATAGAAAAAACAACACAGGTCTTGATAACAATATGCCAAAGGCAACACTATCAAGAAGAGTACGCAAATTTGAAGTCAGGGAAACTGATAAGTGGTAAGAGTGAGATTTTACACCTGGACCCATATATAGATTAAGAAGGCATCATTCGAACTGGGGGGGGGGGGGGGGGGGGGCGGCGGACTGGGGAATCCAAAGACATGTCCCATAACGAAAGTCATCCCATTATCCTTCCTTATACTTGCAGGTTATCCAGACTTATAGTTCAATCCTCTCATGAGACCACTCTGCATGGAGGGAACCAGCTGATGCTACGTCATATCCGCATTCAGTACTGGATACCATGCGTTTAAGTCATAATAAGGTCGGTTATCCACAACTGTAAGGTCTGTACAATTTACAGGAAGCGGACACAAACGCAACTTATGGGGATCCTTCCGAAAGAGCGCACCACGTTTACTAGGGCCTTCACCAACACTGGGGTAGATTTCGCGGGACTAGGCAATGTAATTACAAAGGGCCTTTTTATTGATTGTATAGAAATACAACAAGTGTTAAGAAAGGATTTTAACAAGTGTTGTGAAAATTTAGATATTAAATATATTTTGGAAATTTGCACTTACGTGAACGTGAGATGACACCGTGTAGCTTCGCTGGCTGTTGGATTGAAAGAGGTCGAACCTCTTTGCAACAAAGCCTATGAACCCGCGTTACAGCACCTTAGTTGGGTTTCCCGGCAACAAAGTTGCTATACCGCGGGCGCACAGCGGTAAATGTAAAATACACATATGTAATACCACTCACACATGCCCGTGTGCTAGTGACTGCAAACATGTCTGGGTTGCAGTGAATTATGTTACGAGGGGGGTAGATATTGTAACGAATTTGCTGCAAATCCTCTTATTTGCAATCCTCTGCTAAGTTCGAATCACTAAACTGTTGAATAAATAACTCCAATATTGAATAATGCACGATTTTATAGCTTCTCTCATACCCCATGCTTGTATGTGTGAGCGACACTTCCACAATTATAATTGCCTACATTTAGGAGCATCTCAAATAAGATGTCTGCATATGCTTGTGGCTTGCTTCTCAGCTGCGTGTACCTAAATATGTGTAAACATAATGATTGATTCGTTTATGTAGATACATAATGATTGAATTATTGATGTGAATGTTTGTAGTTTACAGTCTCTCGCGCACACATAGGCGTAAATGCATCTGTGTGTGACATCTCTCGGCTGCCTTATATATGTGTATACATGATTTGATTATTGACGTAAGTACTGCATAGCATGGCCTTAGTGATGGTATAGCTTAGTGATGCTAATATCCGTGACAATATATTTAGGTCTGTGACCTAAACGAATATAAAATCTAACTGTTTGTAATTAAACCAATATAGCCCAGTTAGCATTAATACATTAATATGATTAAGAAGTACAAAGTTTTATGAAAAAACCTGATTCCCTTTATTATGTATATTTATATATATTTTATATATTAAAATGTTAACAAATATTGATTAGGTAATAATTATTTATTCATATTCATCCCTCTTAATCCTGCCATCGCTTAAAGAAAGGGTTGATTTTTATGTAAATGGTTATTTAACTATATCAACCCCGATTACAGAGAATAAACTTAGTCTAATGATTTTCCGCTTTAAAAATTTCATAAAAATATTATAAAATAAATTTCTATTGATTATACTTACACTAATGACAAAGTAATAATAGCCGTGTTTTTTTACACGGATATACGTCTACGTTTTCGGTTAAAAAAACGATCATCCTCACTCAGGTAATGGTTAGGAGACCCATCTAGTGGCAACTAACTACAGAACATGTTGTACCGAAAAGCGGGACACACACCTCTGTTGGCAATAGTGTATAACCTATAGTTGAATCGGTTGCGGTGAACAGTGGACACACACCATTTGTGGAGTTAATACATAGAGGTGAAACATAGACACATATTTCAGTTACATCTGAATATAATGCGTATCGAAATTTAGGAGTACTAATTTTCTGTGCAGCAATTTCAGAATAATAGATAAAGTTTAACGCTTAGCAGTCCATATAAGATTTAAGCGTATATGTATATAGATGTAAAAAAATGCAGCTAATAACTAGGGTTAGCAATGGGTTAACTATGTTTTGGCGAGAAAACTTCCATGCATAAATCTATTTTTTAATTACTGGGATGGGATGGAACAATATTGCGAATGTCCATTATTAAATAATTATTTCATAGAAAGGACCTTTTTCTTCTTTAACATGGTTTATCTATTCTGGGTGATTGGTACTTAATTTTATAAACGCTATAAAAAATCACTGCCCCGTTTCCTTTACGGGTATTTCCATAACATGCAAATTGTTGGTAAAGGGACTTATGTATATATGTATATGTGTATTAGCCTAGCGTAATATTTTGCATGTAATCTCTTGCACATACATAATTCACCTAAGGCTAGCATGCTCAGACTACCTGCCGCTTCCATGTTCAAAACCGAATCTTAGGTTCAGATTCAGTTCAAAATATGTATATGTTTTTCGTAAAAGAACAAATAAGATATTTATTATAGATAAAAGATTCTAGCTTTGCGGCAAAAAGGTTTCACATATACATAGCTTGGTAAATGAAATATGAACACAAAATATAATAAGGAATATGTTTAAAATCTGTTATTATAAGTAATTATTTTCCTTATAGATGTATAGATATGTACGGCTACTAACGTTGTTGCTACCGTAGTGATACTAGGTAATAACATAACAAAAACATAACCTACTCATTTGAAGCAAAGAAAACTTGTAAATGTCCTTACCGCACTAATTCACAATTTTCCCAAAACAAAAGTACGGTTTTATTATTTTAATTTTAAAATAACCAACATATTCAAAACTTGTCTACCACGTAGTGCTGTTATCTTTTCATCTTATAGATCAGGATTGTCAATCTTTCGAAATAATTGTATGTATCCATGTATATGTGTGGGTATAATCTTCGTCGAAAGAGTTGAATAGAAAAGGGTCCACATTGGATGATGTACATATGTATGTTTTTGGCTAGCATTTAATGAGCTCTCACTAGTGGTGCTAAAGTTTTATTATTTTGAAAAATAAAAGATTTTCATGTTTGGAAAATTGCTATGGGACAAAACAAAATTGGAATCTGTACAATAAAAGCCAACTAGAAATTGGAATTACTTTGCGTGACTTTTCGCTTTTGCACTATGGTTTTGTTGTACATACATTTGTAATACTTTCAAAATGTTTATAAATATTCCGTGTCAGATGTAGAGACACGGTTTTTGATCTACAACATGAGAATGTTCGTAGACCTACACGAAAACTGAAGCGTGCTCGGATTGGTGAAGAAGCTGCCGCTGTTGGAGCTAAAAATTTGCTCAAAAGCCAAGTTTGAGGACTACAAACCCAACGCATACCTCCTACTATTCCGACAGCAGCAGTAGTTCAAAAGTGTGTCAATGAATATCGCGATGGCAAGTTGGGAATTGGGAAGGAAAAAAATTGGTGTCATAAAAGCCATTGAGAATATGAGATATAGCTCCGAGTTTAATAACTTCATCAGAGTCATAAAAAAAGATAAATTTTATGTGTTCTGCGGATCAAACGTCCAGCTGCATGCCTACAAGCGTTACCACAATTTGATGAAAATTAAAAAGCAGAAGTCCTCAATAGCCATAGATGGAACAGGGACCATCTGCAAAAAAATTTTATATGACAACCGGAAACAAAGTGACCATATATTTTTATGTGTTATCGTAATTAATTTTAGCCAATCCACAATATACGTGCACCAGCTTTTGACAGATGATCAAAGCACAATTTTAATAGAGTTATGACTGAAAAAGTGGGTACGAATGGGTGCTCCTAAGCCAGATGAGGTGGCGTGTGATTGCTCGAGAGCGTTGATTAATGCTCTATCTCTAGCGTTGAATGAACAAAATATAAAAACATATATTGAGACATTATTTTTGGTGGCCTCCTATGATCCATTGAGTAGGAACCGGCCTACAATCTCTACATATATAAGGCTTGACGTATCTCATTTTGTTAAAATGATTGCAAATTGGAAGTGCATCAAAGCAATAGAGAACAGACAGATAAGAAAGTTTTACCTATTTTGCATTGCATTGTTGATTGACGCTCAAACTTTGGCCGAATTCGAATCAATCCTGAAAAATCTCTGTATCGTCTGTTTAAATCAATATAAAAAAAAATAAATGTAAGGCGCGATAACCTCCGAAGAGATCTAAGGCCGAGCTTCTCTTCCAATTTGCGTTGTGCTCCTCTTGATTTTCCCTACAAATTGGCCGGACGGGACCTACATGTTTTATGCCGACTCCGAACGGCATCTGCAAAGCAGATGAGTCTTCACTGAGAGCTTTTCATGGCAGAAATACACCCGGAGTGCTTGCCAAACACTGCCGAGGGGCGACCCCGCTTAGAAAAATTTTCTTCTAATTGAAAAATCTTATTTCTAAAATTTTGATGTTGCTTTGCCCGGGAGTTGAACCCAGGGCATACGGTGTGATAGGCGGAGCACGCTACCCATCACACCACGGTGGCCACCATTTTACCTCATGGAAAGACAGTAAACGATACAAGAAGGGATTTGGAAAAGGCAATCGGTGATCCCACTTTCAATCTAAGTGAAAATAGATATATTCCCACAGATGAAATTGGACAAAATGTGGACGATAACTTAAACGGTTGCAGCCGCGCTGTGAGAACATGGATTAGTAGAATTCGGCAATCAGCAGAGGAAGTTGCTGAAATAGGAAGAGAAAGCAACGGATTCTATAGCAAACGGTTTACCGATGACTTTTTAAAACAAGTGCTTTGGAATTTCCTCTTTGGTCAGCAGCTTGTCTACCTGGACAGCAGGGCCATGCCAGTAAAAGTTAGGCTGAGGCTTATTTTAATGACAAGAAGCATAGAGTACTGTCGGGATACAAAAATCTCTTACGAGCTGATAAATTCTTCAAAATTGAATTTCGAGACCATCACGGAGGATCAGCGATATTAAATACGCACTTGCTAAACGAATATCAAAAAATAAGTAAAGAAGCCATCGTAGAAAGAGAAGCGAAAGGAGCTGAACTTCAAGTTACCAAAGTTATCAACGAAGACGCAAATTCTTATGACAATTGGAGAAACAAATCTAAAAGGGAGAGAAACGACTTTGAGGAACCTATAGAGGAGTATGTTTTAAAGAAGGAACCCAAGCAAAAGAAACTCGGCTATTACTTCCAAAGTCAGCCCAGCATATCCTTCATTAATATGCATGCAGATGCTAAAGTAGCAGTTAAAAAAATCACAGTATTAGAAAACGGAAACTCACTCAGAGCAGTTCTTATATTTGATACTCACTACAGCATTAAAAATAGCTGTCCATTTGACTCCATTATACAAATACTGGTAAAAGCAGCAACGGATCACACATCTTACTACTCTTTCGCGAAATCGAGTACGTCCAACATTATGAAATTTATTGTTTACTTCATCACCGCATCAAGAGTAGGTACAATTTATAAGGTCCGCGCAAGGATACTCGTAGACTATTTTCAAGACAAACTAAAAGATAAGTCATCAAAATGTTTTTTTCCGCTTTTTCCCAAAGTATTAAATATGTACTCAACGTTATCAGAGGTATGGTCAAAACGTTTTTTTGATTACCCCAGTGGACATGGCACCTACAACTGCGAAAATTGTGGTCAATATTCAAAAGAAGTATCGACACTATGGATTAAGGACCACAAAAGGTTGTGTGAAGAAGGTTATCAGTCACTAGGAACTCACCTTGCCGAAATATCCACAAATTTTACTTCGCAATGCTCCAAATGTAGTGAAGAATGTTATGTAAAACGATCATTCAACACTCATGTATTCGTAGAGTTGGAGCTAAGAAAAGACTTAGCATCAGAGCTGCAAACATGCAAGTTGTCGGAAATTGAAAAAAGTGTAAACTTTTCAATCGAAAATAATAAATTCAGGTATATAAACATATCAGCGTTAAATCTAAGCCTCATACAAAATTAACAAAACTTAACAAATATTTTCTTTTTTATCTCTTCCTTCAGTTTGAAAGGTATAATTGATTATGTATCCGGACACTTCCGAGCGTATTGCCGAAGAAGCAATGGAAAATGGGAATTACATGACGATTTATGCAACAAACCGGTATCAATCGTAAATCACCAGAAGTTAGCTCCAAGTGGAGCAATTTTTATAAAAGATTATACTGAAAATTAATAAATCTTTAGATAGTTATTTCTATGTAAACCATTACCACTTAGCGTTAACATAAGAATTATGTGATAATAAAATTATAAAGAATTAAAATTAAAACTTTTGTGCATTAATTACATTCGCCTCGATGTAGATACAATAGGAAGTAGATGGCACAGTGTGAGTATGTATCAAAGAAATGCATTACATATAATTTATCTCTAAGTAAACTTAATTTCATAGCAGAGACTTTCAAATTGTTTAGGAATTTTTTAAACATTTATTATAAATTGTTACGTATGTGCGTACAACAAAACCATAGTCCAAAAGCGAGATGGCACGCAAAGTAATTCCAATTTCGAGTTGGCTTTTATTGTACAGATTCCATAGCAATTTTCCAAACATGAAAATCTTTTATTTTTCAAAATAATAAAACTTTAGCACCACTAGTGAGAGCTTATTAAATGTTAGCCAAAAACATACATATGTACATCCAATGTAGACCCTTTTCTATTCAACTCTTTAGACGAAGATTATACCCACACGTATACATGGATACATACAATTATTTCGTAAGATTGACAATCCTCAATGTCATAGAAAGGCTGTTTTTTCGCAAATAATAATGAATGCTATAATTTGCATCAAACTTACGCAAATTACTACAAATATAATGTTTTATACTTGTGTCGCGAGATCGATTGTCTAAATTCCGTTATTGTGCTTGTAGCAGAAAAACTAAGAGACTAATGTAACTACCTGTGTAAATGGGTAGCTTACGAATAATACTCCTACGGCTGGGCATGCCGCACATTGGGAAACCGTATAATAAGGACATCCCATCTTGTGCAGTATTCAATTCCTTAATCAGGCAAACTATTATAAATCACGCTTGATGAATACACCTGTTGTTTAAATTTTGTTATGATTGCACACTAGCTGAAATTGAATTTGTGCCTGAAATAAATCTGATAACAGCACTACGTGGTAGACAAGTTTTGAATATTTTGGTTATTTTAAAATTAAAATAATAAAACCGTACTTTTGTTTTGGGAAAATTGTGAATTAGTGCAGTAAGGACATTTACAAGTTTTATTTGCTTCAAATGAGTAGGTTATGTTTTTGTTATGTTATTAGTATCACTGCTGTAGCAACAACGTTGGTATGGGAGTGCCACGAAATCCCCCAAAAAAAATACACAAACACATAATCCCCAAATTCAAAATCCCCGAAATCAAAATCCCCAAAATCAAAATCCCAGTGCTATGATAAACATCATGACCGTGTAAAAAATAGCAATATCTCTTTCCTCTTTCATTCATATTTATGTATGTATAACTATATATTCACGTATTGGCAATACATATTTTTACTTATCCATATATAGGACTGCTAATCGCTCTTATTCGAACAAGCTAACAGAAGCGTGTACTACGCAGAAGGACATCACCGTGGCGGTAGCCACGGTTATACCACACACCCGGACTAGGCATGGCGTAGCCCAGGGTTATTTTTTATAAGCGCGGCCGAAGGCTGCCTATGCAGAAAGTTGGTATGGATTATTAGCCTTTTTTGGTCGCTGCGATTTTAAACCTAATTTGAATTTATTTCACACATAAAATGGGGATTTTGTGTTGGGGATTATGAGCTTGGGGATTTTGGTTTTGGGGATTTTGATTTTGGGGATAACGTTGTAGACCCCGTTAGTACCCGTACATATCTATAAATCTATAAGGAAAATAATTACTAATAATAACCGATTTTAAACATATTCCTTATTATATTTTGTGTTTATATTTCATAGCTTTTTGCCGTAAAGCTAGAATCTTTTATCTATAATAAATATCTTATTTGTTCTTTTACAAAAAACATATACATATTTTGAACTGAATCTGATCCTAAGATTAGGTTTTGAAGCGGCAGGTAGTCTGCGCATGCTAGCCTTAGGTGTATTATGTATGTGCAAGAGATTACGTGCAAAATATTACGCTAGGCTAATACACATATACATATGTACATAAGTCCCTTCACCAACAATTTGCATGTTATGGAAATACCCATACTAATTTAGCCCCTGTACGCTCACATTATCGCCAGATGCACGCTAAATGAAAGTTTAAATATGTCATAAAGAACTAAACAATACGCCCACTTTACGCAAATAAGTATAACAAAGAACATCATAATATAATGGTACTTAGTGAATTCAGTTAATAGACGAAGATTAATTTTCTTTGTTTGGTTATGATGTTAGTTTTCGTTTAGCAACAAACTGCGAATACACTTACTAAAAAATATGTATGTAGCTGCATTTCAGATTAGAGAAAAACCAGTAAAGGAAACGGGGCAGTGATTTTTTATAACGTATATAAAATTGAGTACCAATCACCCAGAATAGATAAACCATGTTAAAGAAAAAAAAGGTCCTTTCTATGAAATAATTATTTAATAATGGACATTCGCAATATTATTCCATCCCATTCCAGTAATTAAAAAATGGATTTATGCATGGAAGTTTTCTCGCTAAAACATAGTTAACTCATTGCTAATCCTAGTTATTAGCTGCATTTTTTTACATCTGTATACATATACGCTTAAATCTTATATGTGTAACAGCAGCCTTAACAAATAATAAAAATGTCACCCTGTTTCCAAATTGCTGCAACACCCATTGTCTACTGTGAACGAACAAGAGGTGTTGGAACAACTTGAAAACAGAGCAATTCGGCTCGGCAGAAAAAGACCGGCATTAATATAAATTTGCACGACACCAGGAAAACACGGATTAAGTGAAAAAGTTAAAATCAAACTAAATACAAACAACAACAAATATGTGTCTTATGTGGAGTGCATTGCGACGTGCAAAGCGAACATCAATTTGGCAGAGGTTCCAGGAATGGAACCTCACATGGCGACCGTGAGGCTGGAGCGCGGTCATTTTTTCAATTTCGGCGAGTGGTGGGTAGAGTGGTGTAGGAAAAGTGGCAATGGCAGTGAAATAAACATTTTTTAATACAAAGAGTTCACATTTTTAATACAAAAAGAAAATTATTGTAAAATAAAACTAATACGACAAATAATGCTAACATTTAAAAGAATAAGAGATAATAGAACGAAAGGACATTATCTAAATAATAAAACTACATAAAACAAAAATACGAATAAATTAATCGGAGGTAATACGAAACTAAAGACTTTTATAAAAGAAAATTTTTAACAACGAAACTAATACTACGAATAAATCCAACAGAAATAATACAAAATCTGTAATTTAATAAAACTAACTAAAAACTACAATAAACATAAAGGGGATAATATAAATTAAAAATGGAAAAATTTTCATACAATATAACGCTATTAACTAACGGAAATTTAAAACCCGCGCCACTAGCCAACAGTAAAACATCGCCATTTTTAAATACCACCACCACCGCCAACAGCAACAACACCGGCAGCGACTTCGGCAGCATAAACAACTCCGGCAGAAGTAGCATTGGCGACATCAGCGGCAGCCATCATTTTAGCGGCAGCGAAGCAGTACCATAAGTATAATATATATGTATTTAATAAATTTTTGCCTACGTTTTTTTTTTATAACACATATATATATGTATAGAAAACAGAAAATTTTTTTTATGCGGTGCGTTACAATATATATATACATTTTGGATTTTTTTACTAAAACGATAAAGTGGTGTGTTCTAAATTTAACTATTTCAGTTTCTAACAATTTTTAAATTGCGAAGCATCTTATAAAGTCAAACACTTTCAGCAATTTCTTCAAATTTGTCATGTTTTCAAAATTCTAAATTAAAAATTCATCAATCTATTTTACAAATTCATATATTTTCAAGCTTCAATTCTTCAAATTTGCAATTCATTTCACAAACCTTCTATTTAAAATTTCAAATTTCGGATTTTCCATTTTTCAGATTTTTATACCTGTAGTAAGGTAAAAGGAAAATTTTTTGGAATTTTGATATTAACCAATTAAATTTTTTTTTTGAAATATGCGGTGGTTCCGTTAAAAACCAATTAAAATCTTTTTATATAAACGGTGGTTCCGTGAAAAGCCAAGTGAGATTTTTTTTATATAAAGCGGTGCGTCCGTGAAAATATACGAATTTTATTACAAAGCGGTGTGTCTGTGAATATAAATGGATTTTTTGAACAAGTTACAACAATTTTGAAATTTTTACCAATTAATACCTATATACTTTTGTGCAAAGTTTAAATTCAATTACTTCTTAAAGATTTTTCTATACAAGTATAATGCAGTTTTCATTAATCTTTCAAATAAATTGTTAAATATTTCTTTAGCGACTATTCACCTGTAAATGAGTTCACTTTTACAATTTTTTTTTTCTTTTTCCTCAGTATTTCAACTTAGATATAAATTCAGACATTCCAGCAAGTACTTCATTAATTTCATAGTTTGAACTGAATTATTTTTGCTATTCTGATAACTACATATGTACCTTAGAAGTGGTAAGCAAGTGTAAAAAAATTCAGACCCAGAATCCGATTCCGATAATTCAGCCTCAAGCTACGAAAGTTTAGCTTCATCCTCGACCGAAGAAGTAACAAACCAGGAAAATAGATTATCTTTGTCAACAGATTTTCCAGGCTTCGAAAATTCTTCCATTAAAAATTCAACTTATGATTTCAAATCAGATCTTAACGATCCAAATAGTGCTAACGTGGCCTCACCTTCTGCTAATTCAGCTTCAGGTCTTAACGATCAAATCATGGCAACACCTGAGGAAAAGAGAATTTTCATTAACACATGTGCTAATTCTATTAGAGAAAACTACAGTGGTGATCCTGTAGCACTTGATTCTTTTATAGACAAAATTGCATTACTTGAACAATTCGCTACTGCAGATTTAACTGATACTTTTATAGCGTTCTTAAAATCAAAACTAGAGGGTAAAGCCCGTGAAGCAATACCAAGGCAAGTAAATTCAGTTAACGAAATTAAAACAGCTCTACGTAGTAGGATCAAACCGGACAACTCGAAAGTTTTAGCAGGGAGAATTGCAGCGTTGCATGTTAACAATAACAATTATACAGATTTTCCCAAAAAAGTCGAAGGTTTAGCTGACTCACTTGAGCGGTCTCTTATCATTGAAGGGATCACTCAAGCGAAAGCTCATGAAATAGCAATCGAACAAAACTGTTAACGTGTGTCGTTTAAAAGCAATTTAGTCAAAACCATTTTAGCCTCAACGGCATTTACCGATCCGAAAGACGTAGTAGCAAAATTAATTGTAGAACAAAACAACGAAGTAACTGAACGTCAGGTTCTAGCTTTTCGATCACGTGGTAACAACACATTTAGAAATTCACGTGGTAGTTATCGAGGCTTTTACCCAAACCGCGGCTATACTGATTATAGAAATAATAATAGTTAATTTTCATACAATAGTAACTATAACGGCAACAATAATCAAAGATATAGGAATTATAATGGAAATTGATACCAGAATAATAACAATAATAATACGCGTTCAAATACAAATCCTAATTCAAACAATAGAGGTAACAATTCGAGATCAGCCAATGGTAGAGGTAGAAATGCAAACGTACGCGCTTTAAACGCGAGTGCCCCTCGGGATCGAACACTGGGGGAGGACGAACTAACCAAGTAAGCGAATTTCCCTCACCAATAGGCATCTATTGTTTAAACCTAAATTATTCAGATTTCATAGAATTACAACTTAACGAGTCACAAAAATTGTGTTCTTTTTTTGTAGACACTCAAGCAGACATTTCTTTAATAAAAATATTATGTATAGACAGTAACATTTCCTTAAATACAAACGACATATTAACATTACTTCTAATTCAGTTTCTACTTTAGGTAAAATTACAGCAAATTTAAATTTTTCAAACTTTTCTATTAAACATACTTTACATGTAGTAAATGAAGACTTTAATATTCCATCCGATGGCATACTGGGTAAAGATTTTCTGAAAATTAACAAATGCATTATTAATTATGAAAGAAACAGTATTTCCTTTTGGGTAGGTAATGAAAAAGTCGCGTTACCAATCCTACACGGAACAGAAAGCGACAGTTGTATCATTCCTCCCAGATGTGAAATATTCAGACTTTTTGATTTAGAAGATTCACCCGAGCAACTTTTCGTGGACTCGCAGGAAATTGGAAAAGGTGTTTTCACAGCTAGGTCATTAAAGTCATAAATACCACGGATTATGTCAAGAATGTAAAAAGAAACAGTATTCGAACAGAACGTCTTTCAAACTACAATGTTTATACAATCAACAAGACAGAAACAAAAGACAAATGTACGAAAAAACTGATTTTAATTTTAAAAAATCAAATACCTCAACATGCTCATAGTAAATTAATTGACTTTTGCATTGATTATGCTCACATTTTCGCTCTTGACACGGATAAAATGACTTTAAATAACTTCTACGAGCAAAAATTAAGGCTGACAATAAACCGGTATATGTTAAAAACTATCGATTGCCATACTCTCAACGCGAAGAAATAAATCGCCAAGTAAATAAATTGTTAGACAACGATTTGATTGAACCCAGTTATTCCGATTACAATAGTCCCTTGATTGTAGTCCCAAAGAAAGATACTAATGGTCAAAAAGCTTATCGTATGTGCGTAGATTTTCGCGCAGTAAACAAAAAACTCATTGCTGATAAATTTCCACTAGCTAGAGTTGACGATATTTTAGATAATCTCGGTAGAGCAAAGTATTTTTCCACATTAGATCTTTTTTCGGGATTTCATCAAATCCCCTTGCATCCTGACTCACGTGACATTACGTCTTTCAGAACTGACCGAGGTGCATTTAGATGGAAAGTGCTTCCATTCGGTTTAAATATAGCACCTAATTCATTCTCACGAATGATGATAATAGCTTTTTCGGGTATACCACCCAACGTCGCATTTCTATACGTCGACGATATTATCGTCATAGGTTCTAGTGAAGCACACCGTATTAAAAATCTTTCAAAAGTTTTCAATACTTGTAGGTCTTTCAATATCAAACTTAACCCAAATAAATGCAACTTTTTACGACCAGAAGTTACATTTTTAGGTCATAAATGTTCAGCCAAAGGTTTATTGCCAGACGACTCCAAAATAAACGCAATTAAAAAGTATACAAAATCGACTGATAAAGACGCGGTACGACGATTCGTCGCGTTTGCAAACTATTACAGACGGTTTATACCTAATTTTGCATCTCTGGCAGCGCCTCTAAATCGCTTAAGCAGAAAAAGAGTTGAATTTGTATGGGATTTAGAGTGCGAAAGACCATTTTTATCTTTGAAAACAGCGTACTTTCACCAAAATTACTTCAATATCCAGATTTTACTAAACAATTCATTATTACCGTTGATGCTTCCACAACTGGATGTGACGCTATTTTAAGTCAAGAACAGCAAGGTAGTGATTTACCAATTTCGCTTCTAAAGCATTTAATAAAGCAGAGCAGAAAAAACCAATTATAGAATTAGAACTTTTAGCTAATTACTTTGCAATCAAGCAATTTCGACCATACGTTTATGGCACCCATTTAATTTTAAAATCCGATCATAGACCTCTAGTATACCTTTTCAATATGAATGACCCATCTTAAAAACTTTCAAGAATAAGGCTGGAACTAGCTGAATATAATTTCACTATTGTATATATTAAGGGAAAATCAAACGTTGGCGCTGATGCACTATCGCGCATTACAATCGATGAGATTAAAGAATCGAACAAACAAATTTTAGCAGTACAGACAAGGTCAATAACAAAACGACAAAACGACAATAACCTTCCTATTAAAACAGACAAAAACGACGAAAAACAACTTACTTTACACGTCTACGACAAATTTTCATTTAATTTTTCGAAAAAAGTTCAACGAATAAGATCTGCAATTACATACGATAAAAATAATAAAACAACTAGTTTAGGAATTTTTGCTCATATTAAACATAAGAAACTGGAATTACTTAGTTTTGAGCTTGTTAACGAAATAATGACTTTAGAGAAATTACTTTCGAGGCTTTAATTAGAAGGCGGAAAACGCAAAATTAAGCAGATTGAATGGCCTAAAAACGATATTATGTTCGAAAATTATACTATTACAAATTTCAAAAATATTGGAAATAAGATTTTAAAATCATTAGAAATTATTTTAACAGATCCAGTGGAGACAGTAACAGATGAAGATACAAAATTAAAACTAATTAAAATTTACCATAATGATCCCATTTCTGGTGGACATTGCGGAATGAAAAGACTTTACGCAAAACTGCGAACAAAATTTTTTTGGAACGATATGACTCGCGATATATCGAAATATACCAAAAATTGTAATGATTGTCTTTTAAACAAGGTTAAACCTAAAACAAAAGAAAAACTTGTTTTAACACCAGCTCCTTGTAAGCCATTCGATATACTAGTAATTGACACAATAGGACCCCTACCTGAGTCCAAATATGGTAACAAGTTCGCACTTACCATGATTTGCGACATGACTAAATACCTGGTAACAGTCGCTGTACCAGACAAATCGGCAAAAACAATTGCTTCAGCAATTTTTGAAAGATTCACTATTTGGCATATATATTTTTTCAAACATGTAACTATACAGAGTGTCTGGACAAGTAATTTGATACCTCGATCAAGTTTAAACCTTAATTAAAAATCTTCTATGGATGATCAGTTTGTGAAACTTCAATTCTCTAACCAAATTAAACAACATTTCATATTGTATTCTCTGTTTAGCTGATTTTTTATTGTTAAGTGCTTTTGTAACATTTTTAACAATACTTGTACTTGCTTAATGTCTACAAATGATTGTTATTTTGAGATTAAGCTAAAGGTATTTAATTTGGTGTTGTAAGCAGGTTTGTGTTGTATACGTCTATAACATATGATTGTTATATTTAATTTGGAAGTATAATAATATATTTTAAATAAAAAAATACTTAAATAATACAATTATTAATAAAAAAAATATGTTAAAATTATTAAATGAAAACAAGTAAGGAAGGCTAAGTTCGGGTGTAACCGAACATTACATTCTCAGTTGAGAGCTATGGAGACAAAATAAGGGAAAATCACCATGTAGGAAAATGAACCTAGGGTAACCCTGGAATGTGTTTGTATGACATGTGTATGAAATGGAAGGTATTAAAGAGTATTTTAAGAGGAAGTGGGCCATAGTTGTATTGGTGAACGCCATTTAGGGATATCGCCATAAAGGTGGACCAGGGCTGACTTTAGAATTTGTTTGTACGATATGGGTATCAAATGAAAGGTGTTAATGAATATTTTAAAAGGGAGTGGGCCTTAGTTCTATAGGTGGACGCGCTTTCGAGATATCGCCATAAAGGTGGACCAGGGGTGACTCTAGAATGCGTTTGTACAATATGGGTATCAAACGAAAGGTGTTAATGAGTATTTTAAAATGGAGTGGGCCTTAATTCTATGGGTGAATGCCTTTTCGAGATATCGCCATAAAGGTGGACCAAAGGTGACTCTAGAATTTGTTTGTATGGTGTGGGTATCAAATGAAAGGTGTTATTGAGTATTTTAAAAGGAAGTGGGCCTTAGTTCTGTAGGTGGACGCCTTTTCGAAATATCGCCATAAAGGTAGGCCAGGGGTGACTCTAGAATTTGTTTGTACAATATGGGTATCAAACGAAAGGTGATAATGAGTATTTTAAAAGGGAGTGGGCCTTAGTTCTATAGGTGGACGCCTTTTCGAGATATCGCCATAAAGGTGGACCAGGGTGACTCTATAATGTGTTTGTACGATATGGGTATCAAATTAAAGGTATTAATGAGGGTTTTAATAGGGAGTGGTTGTAGTTGTATATGTGAAGGCATTTCCGAGATATCGACCAAAATGTGGACCAGGGTGACCCAGACCATCATCTGTCGGGTACCGCTAATTTATTTATATATATAATACCGCGAACAGCATTCCTGCCAAGATTCCAAGGGCTTTTGACTCCGGCTTGCAGAACTTCTTCATTTTCTTCTACTTAATATGGTAGGTGTCACACCCATTTTACAAAGTTTTTTTCTAAAGTTATATTTTGGGTCAATCAACCAATCCAATTACCATGTTTCATCCCTTTTTTCGTATTTGGTATAGAATTATGGCCTTTTTCATTTTTCGTAATTTTCGATATCGAAAAAGTGGACGTGGTCATAGTCGGACTTCGGCCATTTTTTGTATCAATACAAAGTGAGTTCAGATAATTACGTGAACTGAGTTTAGTAAAGATATATCGATTTTTGTTAAGTTATGGTGTTAACGGCCGAGCGAAAGGACAGACGGTCGACTGTGTATAAAAACTGGGCGTGGCTTCAACAGATTTTGCCCATTTTCAAAGAAACCAGTTATCGTCATAGAATCTATGCCCCTACCAAATTTCACAAGGATTGGTAAATTTTTGTTCGACTTATGGCATTAAAAGTATCCTAGACAAATTAAATGAAAAAGGGCGGAGCCACGCCCGTTTTGAAATTTTCTTTTATTTTTGTATTTTGTTGCACCAAATCATTACTGGAGTTGAATGTTGACATAATTTACTTATATACTGTAAAGATATTAACTTTTTTTTTTGTAATTTGACTTAAAAAAATTGTTTTTTTAAAGTGGGCATGGTCGGCCCCGATTTTGCTAATTTTTATTAAGCATACATATAGTAATAGGAGTAACGTTCCTGCCAAATTTCATCATGATATCTTCAACGACTGCCAAATTACTGCTTGCAAAACTTCTAAATTACCTTCTTTTAAAAGTGGGCGGTGCTACGCCCATTGTCCAAAATTTTACTAATTTTCAATTCTGCGTCATAAGGTTAACTCACCTACCAACTTTCATCGCTTTATCCGTCTTTGGTAATGAATTATCGCACTTTTTCGATTTTTCGAAATTTTCGATATCGAAAAAGTGGTCGTGGTTATATTCCGATATCGTTCATTTTAAAGATCTGAGATGAGTGCCCAGGAACCTACATACCAAATTTCATCAAGATACCTCAAAATTTACTCAAGTTATCGTGTTAACGGATGTACGGACGGACGGATTCCTTTATACCTGTACAACCAACCGTTATCCAATCAAAGTTAATATACTCTGTGAGCTCTGCTCAGCTGAGTGTAAAAATAAATAAAATAGACGCATTCGAACCTGCGAACGAATCCATTTAGGCGGGAGTCGTACTATCTCTGCTATTGCATCTTTTCTGCAAATTTAAGCAATGTTGTATTTAAGTTTTACGCCTTCTGTTCGCATTTTTCGACTGTGATGCCACGTAAGATAAAAATAATTATTAAGAAAGCATTATGGAATAGCCAAGTTTTTAGTGCAACCGGAAAAAGTTGCTGAAAAGGCTAACCGCATTTTCTTTATGGTTAGGGGATAAATAATTGACCTACTACTGAAAATGTATAAGAATAAGTTAACCTTTAACTGGCATAATTTTTTTTGGAAATTCCATGTGCACAGGGTGTCTAGACAGGAAAAATATTTTTCCCTTGGAAAATTTTAAATGTCCATAAAAAATTTCCTATGGCTGACCAATTAGAGGGGCCCACTGCTCAATTATGACCAATTAGTGATCAATTATTTGGCATACTTTTCAATTTGGAAATCCGCCGATGGGTGCTAACATCCGATAACAGAGTAACATCCGATAACCCGATAACAAAGAAAACTTTAAAAATTAATTAAAAACTTTCTATGGCTGACCAGTTAACGCAACCTACTGACCAATTATGGCCAATTAGTGACCAATTAACTGGCAAAATTTTTTTTGGAAAATTTATGTATATAGGGTGTTTAGACAGGAAAATTTATTTTTCCCTTGGAAAACTTTAAATGCCCATTACAAATTTTCTATGGCTAACCAATTAAGAAAACCTGCTGACCAATTAGTGACCAATTAATTGGCATAATTTTTTTTGGAAAATTTATGTATACAGGGTGTTTAGACAGTGTTTCCCTTGGAAAATTTTAAATGGCCATAAACAATTTTCTATGGCTGACCAATTAGTCGGACCCGCTGACCAATTATGACCAATTAGTGAGCAATTATTTGGCATACTTTTCGATTTCAAAATCCACCGATGGGGTGCTGGCATCCGATAACACGATAACATCCGATAACAAAGAAAACTTTAAAAATTAATTAAAAAGTTCCTATGGCTGACCAATTAAGGAAACCTGTTGACCAATTAGTGAACAATTAGTTGGAATATTTTTTTTTGGAAAATTTATGTATACAGGGTGTCTAGACAGGAAAATTGTTTTTCCTTGGAAAACTTTAAATGGCCATAAAAAATTGTCTATGGCTGACCAATTAGGGGGACCCACTGACCAATTATGTGGCATACTTTTCTATTTGAAAATCCACCGATGGGGTGCTAACGTCCGATAACAGGGTAACATTCGATAACAAAGAAAATTTTAAAAATTTATTAAAAAGTTCCTATGGCTTACCAATAAACGAAACCTGCTGACCAATTATGACCAATTAGTGACCAATTAATTTGGCATAATTTTTTTTGAAAATTTATGTATACAGGGTGTTTAGACAGGAAAATGGTGTTTCCCTTGGAAAATTTTAAATGGCCATAAAAAATTGTCTATAGTTGACCAATTAGTGGGATCCGCTGACCAATTATGACCAATTACTGACCAATTATTTGGCATACTTTTCGATTTGAAAATCCACCGATGGGGTGCTGGAATCCGATAACACGATAACATCCGATAACAAAGAAAACTTTAAAAATTAATTAAAAAGTTCCTATGGCTGACCAATTCACGAAACCTGCTGACCAATTATGACCAATTAGTGACCAGTTAATTGGCATAATTTTTTTGGAAAATTTATGTATACAAGGAGCCTAGATAGGAAAATTGTTTTTCCTTGGAAAATTTTACATGGCCATAAAAAATTGTCTATGGCTGACCAATTAGAGGGACCCACTGACAAATTAGTGACCAATTATTTGGCATACTTTTCGATTTCAAATTCACCGATGGGGTGCTAACATCCGACAACAGGGTAACATCCGATAACAAAGAAAACTTTAAAAATTATTTAAAAAGTTCCTATGGCTGACCAATTAACGAAAACTGCTGATCAATTATGACCAATTAGTGACCAATTAATTTGCATAATTATTTTTTGGAAAATTTATGTATACAGGGTGTTTAGACAGGAAATTTTTTTTTCCCTTGGAAAACTTTAAATGGCCATAAAATTTTTCTATGGCTGACTAATTAGTGGGACCCGCTGACCAATTATGACCTATTAGTGACCAATTATTTGGCATACCTTTCGAATCGAAAATCCACCGATGGGGTGCTAACATCCCACACCCAACTATGAAAATTTTAAAATTTCCATACAATTTTTTCTAATGCTGACCAATTACTGAAACCTGCTGACCAATTATGACCAACAAGTGACCAATTATTTGGCATATGTTTTGTTATAAAATTCCAGAAATGGGATGCTAACATCCAAGAGCCTCAAATTTCCTACATTATGCAGTATTACATGTTAGAAAAAGAAAAATTTTTACAGTTTTATTTTAGCATTCAAAGTGATAATTTCCTACTTTTTGTACATTTTTTGTCAATTTTTCGTGCTTTTTGCGAGACATATTGCTTGTAGAAAAAAACTAATGCCGGCATCATGATCAACGACCCCAAAACCATATAGCTAGCCTATTATCGGATAAATTTTTTATCGTCAAATATCCACGCCTTCTCTGCAAGGAAGCTCTAAAATGGAGTGGTAAAAAACGGACACTCGCATTGGGTAAATTTTCGAGATTCGCCTCCAAACTCTGGGAAATGACATCTGAGACCTATTCGAAGGTTAGCATTCAGCATCAAAAATATAAAGATATGATGCAAAATCGGGTCAGTCTAAGGTGCATGCATTAAAAAAACATTAAAAAACTTTCTTTCGTTTTCTCTTAATTTCACTTTAATTTTATGTTAAATATGTTTAGTTTTATTTTATTTCGAACCTATTTTATTTTAAATGGACTCCCTTTAACTTAAACCCTATTCTAATTTTATTTTCCGTAAATCATATTTGAAATGAACTTTTTAATTTAATTTATTTTTAGGTAAATTTTACTTTAATTATATTTTTATCATAGTAAAATTTTATCTAAGCTCGATTTTATCTCAATTTCGTTTTAAGTAGAAATTCCGCCTGTATTTGACGTAAATTTTTCATTTAATTTTATTTTGCACAAATTTCAAATATAACTAAAATACATTTTTTTCATTTCCATTTCATATACCTAAATTTTTGAACACATTTTATCTTCAAATGTACTTCATCTCATTGAGACTTTATTAAATTTAAGTTAAAATAATTTTTGTTGGGTTTTTTTCGACCAGTTCAATAATTTTTATTTTTTATGATTTGTAGGCTAGTCTGATCTAATTTATGCTGGTGCAAATAAAACGATTAATTCATCTTACGCCCGACGTTTCGCTGAATATTACAGCATCCTCAGGGGCAACACTATTTATTTTCAAATTAAATAAACAAACAAAAAATATTTTATGTTGAAAAGCACATACATGTAAATTAACACATTAGTTTTAAAGTGAACAAAAATTCTACACTTACAACAATATCGGATAATATTAACATTTACTTATCAGTACCACTTTGTGTGGTAGTCTTGTCATAACTAATTTATTTTCTATTTAGACAAAGCATGTCTGTTGCGGCAATATTATCGCTATCTTACTTCTTGTTCATGATCCTTTCTCTCTTTTCTAAAATGTGCAAGCTTTCCAAGGTATATCTCGTCATTTCTCTTTTCTCCTTATCAATAATTGTCGTGTTGGTAAAAATCTGCTGTATGGCTATTGCTGATCATATGTTTTGATAGGGCTGTAGTGGGTTTTTGTTTTTTTATGTCTGCTTCGTGTTCGGCAATGCGAATACCTAGTGCGCGCTTTGTCGTTCCAGCAATGCCATAAAGCATACATTGGAACGACAAAGCGCGCACTAGGTATTCGCATTGCCGTACACGAAGCAGACATAAAAAAACAAAAACCCACTACAGCCCTATCACAACATATGATCAGCAATAGCCATACAGCAGATTTTTACCAACACGACAATTATTGATAAGGAGAAAAGAGAAATGACGAGATATACCTTGGAAAGCTTGCACATTTTAGAAAACAGAGAAAGGACCATGAACAAGAAGTAAGATAGCGATAATATTGCCGCAGCAGACATGCTTTCTCTAAAGAGAAAATAAATTAGTTATGACAAGACTACCACACAAAGTGGTACTGATAAGTAAATTTTAATATTTTTCGATATTGTTGTATGTGTAGAATATTTGTTTACTTTAAAACTACTGTGTTAATTTATATGTATGTGCTTTCCAACATAAACTATTTTTTGTTTGTTTATTTTATTTGAAATAAATAGTGTTGTCTCTGAGGATGCTGGCATATTCAGCGAAACGCCGGGCGTAAGGTGAATTAACCGTTTTATTTGCACCAGCATAAATTAGATCAAACTAGCCTACAAATCACAAAAAATAAAAATTATTGATTTGATAATCGGGGACGGCCCGTAATGCTTTTTTTAAATGTATGAAACATTTATTTCAAGCAATTTTTTTAATTTTATAATTTGTTTAATAATTTGGAAAAATTTGAACAACGTGACATCAGGACGGACAAGGCGACAGCTGTTTCGATTATACCTTGTAAATCTCTTCAAAGCCTTTTCTCCCAGGAGTGGGGGTCGAACCCGCACTCCTACGATAGTTTAAATGGTTATAAACGCATTCAGCTACGTCATGCCTTAGTTGTTGTAAAGTTTTTCCCAATTGCCTTCTTTTTGCATATTTTAATCTTTTACACATTGCATACTTCGTACGAAAACATTTATTTCAAGCAAATTATTAAATAAATTATAAAAATTATTGAACTGATCGCAAAAAACCCAACAAGATTTAATTTCGGAAGGCCTGCCGATTTACCGCACACTATTATTTTTATTCTAAAAAACAAAACAGCAACATTGGTTCAAAATGAAAGACTTCTACAAACATATGAAGTTCAAACACGGAGAAGATACATGCATTACATTTAAACACTACAGCAAACAAAAACATAAATTGGCAAAACAGACGGAACAGCTGAAATTTCTCCTGCGTTGCAAGCATTACGGCTAATACCTAACTATCGCACGAACTCAATGACGAAGGTAACAATTAGCACAACATCGGAAAAAATTAGGAAACAAATGGAACATTGTAAACGTTTATTTCTAACAAAAGAACTTAATATTGACATAACACAAATATCAACACAAAAGTAACGAAAGATCTACTACGCAATGCACAACAACGGCTAAAAACAAATTTAAGTCCCTTAGAGTATGAGGCTTTCATAAGTAAACAGCGCATACAATGTCAGAAGACTGCAACAGAAACAGCATCGACACATAATACAAAACTACAGAGACTCAAACAAGATCAGATGAGAAAACTAGGAATAGGCAAGAACAACAACTGGTTCGTGAATAAAACCAACGTAAGTTTTCCTGAGGAGGTAAGGTAGCTACTTTCGCTCGGAAAAAAGTTCGCTGTACAAACAACAAGCAAAAGTTTCTCGCCAATACGTATTATAGCGGAAATGGAACAGGTAATCAAGGGCATAAAAGACAAAAAGGTTAAAGATATAGCGCGAAACAAGGTGAGCAATAGTATACTACTTTTCAAACGCAACATTACACACAACTCAGCCGAAAAATTCATACTTGCGGCGTTTAATCAAACGAAAGCGTTCCCTAAAGCTCACACTAATATTGTTATACCAGATGCGGAAAAGGGAAATAAGACTGTAGTAATGTACAAATCTCAGTACACAGATAAAATGAACGAATTATTAGAGGATAAGAATACATATAAATCTATTAGAACAGATCCAACTAGTACGCTACAAAGAAAAAACTACAAAATAAAGGAGGAACTTTACAAAACAAAACAAATAAATAAAAAAGAGAACAGCAATTAGCTTGCACGGCCGCAGCAGTGCCGAGGCTGTATGGGCTACCAAAAATCTATAAGAAACAGATACCTTTAGCCGTATTGCTTCATCAATCATGGTACCCTGTTATAACCTGTCAAAATTCGTTTGACAAATACTTAAACCTCTTATTTCAGACGAATATAATGTGAAAAATGCGTTCATCTTGAAAGACCGATTGAATAATATCAATGTGTGTGACGAAGATGTTTTAGTTTCCTTTGATGTTGTGTCCTTGTTTACGAATATACCTACAATGTTAGCCACTAAAATTATAATAGGGGGACTCATGTAACCGTATAAATGCCTTATAAAGTGTGTAAACGTATAAATTTATCTAGTGCGTAAACGAGCTGTCAATATTTGTATGAAAAATCATTTACACAATTTGTATAAATTTACGCGCACATTTCATTGTGTAAACGCGGTAAACTCAAAGGAATGCAACCTTGCAGACATTACAGCCGGCATTTTCATCAGAAATCTCCAACATCAGCAAGTAAAGGCGTTTTAGTTTTGATTTTTCACTTAATCTTGGTATTTTTTAATTTGTATAACAATCAAAAAATTTTTTTTGGCAATAATACAGCTGAAAAACAATCAAGTTTATCAAGAGTATTACTAGGTGCGTTCATACAACCGCGTGTGTTAATGGATATAATTTTACACCTTATAAGTTTATATGCTATCATGAGTCCCCCTAATGAGGAAATGGGAAAAAAAATACAAAATACATAAATAACAAGTAAGGAAGGCTAAGTTCGGGTGTAACCGAACATTACATACTCAGTTGAGAGCTGTGGAGACAAAGTAAGGGAAATCACCATGTTGTAAAAGGAACCTAGGGTAACCCTGGAATGTGTTTGTATGACATGTGTATCAAATGGAAGGTAATAAAGAGTATTTCAAGAGGAAGTGGGCCATAGATCTATAGATGGACGCCATTTAGGGATATCGCCATAAAGGTGGACCAGGGCTGACTCTAGAATTTGTTTGTACGATATGGGTATCAAATGAAATGTGTTAATGATAATTTTAAAAGGGAGTGGGCCTAAGTTCTATAGGTGGACGTCTTTTCGAGATATCGCCATAAAGGTGGACCAGGGGTGACTCTAGAATTTATTTTGTACGATATGGGTATCAAATAAAAGGTATTAATGAGTATTTTAAAAGAGCGTGGGCCTAAGTTCTATAGATGTACGCCTTTTCGAGATATCGCCATAAAGATGGACCAGGGGTGACTCTAGAATTTGTTTGTACGATATGAGTATCAAATGAAAGGTGTTAATGAGTATTTTAAGAGGGCGTGGGCCTTAGTTCTATATGTGGACGCCTTTTCGAGATATCACCATAAACGTGGACCAGGGGTGACTATAGAATTTGTTTGTACTATATGGGTATCAAATGAAAGGTGTTAATGAGTATTTTAAAAGGGAGTGGGCCTAAGTTCTATAGGTGGACGCATTTCGGAATATCGTTATAAAAGTGGACCTGGGTTGACTCTAGAATGCGTTTGTACAATATGGGTGTCAAACGAAAAGTGTAATAAGTGTTTTAAAAGGGAGTGGGCCTTTGTTCTATGGGTGTACGCCTTTTCGGGATATCGCCATAAACGTGGACCAGGGGTGACTCTAGAATGCGTTTGTACAATATGGGTATCAAATGAAAGGTGCTAATGAGTATTTTAAAAGGGTGTGGGCCTTAGTTCTATAGGTTGACGCCTTTTCAAGATATCGCCATAAAGGTGGACCAGGGTTTACTCTAGAATTTGTTTGTACGATATGGGTATCAAATGAAAGGTGTTAATGAGTATTTTAAAAGGGCGTGGGTCTTAGTTCTATAGGTGGACGCCTTTTCGAGATATCTCCATAAAGGTAGACCAGGGTGACTTTAGAATTTGTTTGTACGATATGGGTATCAAATGAAAGGTGTTAATGAGTATTTTAAAAGGGAATGGGCCTTAGATCTATAGGTGGATGCCCTTTCGAGATATCGCCATAAAGGTGGGCCAGGGGTGACTCTAGAATTTTTGTGTACGATATGGGTATCAAATGAAAGGTGTTAATGAGTATTTTAAAAGAGCGTGGGCCTTAGTTTTATAGGTGGACGCCTTTACGAGATATCGCCATAAAGGTGGGCCAGGGGTGACTCTATAATTTGTTTGTACGATATGGGTATCAAATGAAAGGTGTTAATGAGTATTTTAAAAAGGAGTGGGCCTTAGTTTTATATGTGGATGCTTTTTCGAGATATCGCCATAAACGTGGACTAGAGGTGACTCTAGAATGTGTTTGTACGATATGGGTATCAAATTAAAGGTATTAATGAGGGTTTTAAAAGGGAGTGGCCCTTAGTTGTATATGTGAAGTTAGTTGTTATTTGTTTTCGAGATATCTACCAAAATGTGGACCAGGGTGATCCAGAACATCATCTGTCGGGTACCGCTAATTTATTTATATATATACGTACAGTATTCCTTCCAAGATTCCAAGGGCTTTTGATTTCGCCCTGCAAAACTTTTTCATTTTCTTCTACTTAATATGGTAGGTGTCACACCCATTTTACAAAGTTTTTTTCTAAAGTTATATTTTGCGTCAATAGACCAATAAAATTACCATGTTTCATTCCTTTTTTTGTATTTGGTATATAATTATGGCATTTTTTTCATTTTTCGTAATTTTCGATATCGAAAAAGTGGGCGTGGTCATAGTCGTATTTCGGCCATTTTTTACACCAATACAAAGTGAGTTCAGATAAGTACGTGAACTGAGTTTAGTAAAGATATATCGATTTTTGCTCAAGTTATCCTGTTAACGGCCGAGCGGAAGGACAGACGATCGACTGTGTATAAAAACTGGGCGTGGCTTCAACCGATTTCGCCCTTTTTCACAGACAAGAGTTATCGTCCAAGGAGCTAAGCCTCTACCAAATTTCACAAGGATTGGTTAATTTTTGTTCGACTTATGGCATTAAAAGCATCCTAGACAAATTAAATGAAAAAGGGCGGAGCAACGCCCATTTTGAAATTTTCTTTTATTTTTGTAATTTGTTGCACCATATCATTACTGGAGTTGAATGTTGGCATAATTTACTTATATACTGTAAAGATATTAACTTTTCTTTTAAAATTTGAATTAAAAAAAAATTTTTTTTAAAAAGTGGGCGTGGTCGTTTTTCGATTTTGCTAATTTTTATTAGGCAGACATAAAGTAATAAGGGTAACGTTCCTGCCAAATTTCATCATGATATCTTCAACGACTGCCAAATTACAGCTTGCAAAACTTCTAAATTACCTTCATTTAAAAGTGGGCGGTGCCACGCCCTTTGTCCAAAATTTTACTAAGTTTCTATTCTGCGTCATAAGCTCAACTCACCTACCAAGTTTCATCGCTTAATGCGTATTTGGTAATGAATTATCGCAATTTTTCGATTTTTCGAAATTTTCGATATCGAAAAAGTGGGCGTGGTTATTGTCCGATATCGTTCATTTTAAATAGCGATCTGAGATGAGTGCCCAGGAACCTACATACCAAATTTCATCAAGATACCTCAAAATTTACTCAAGTTATCGTGTTAAAGGACAGACGGACGGACGGACGGACATGGCTCAATCGAATTTTTTTTCGATGCTGATGATTTTGATATATGGAAGTCTATATCTATCTCGATTCCTTTATACCTGTACAACCAACCGTTATGCAATCAAAGTTAATATACTCTGTGAGCTCTGCTCAACTGAGTATAAAAATAAATGTAAGGCGCGATAACCTCCGAAGAGATCTAAGGCCGAGCTTCTCTTCCAATTTGCGCCGTGCTCCTCTTGATTTTCCCTACAAATTGGCCGGACGGGACCTACATATTTTATGCCGACTCCGAACGGCATCTGCAAGGCAGATGAGTTTTCACTGAAGGCTTTTCATGGCAGAAATACTCCCGGAGCGCTTGCCAAACACTGCCGAGGGGCGACCCCGCTTAGAAAAATTTTTTTGTAATTGAAAAACCTTATTTCTAAAATTTTGATGTTGCTTTGCCCGGGGTGCAAATCCAGGGCATACGGTGTGGCAGTCGAAGCACGCTACCATCACACCACGGTGGCCGCCAACATACACCAATACCAATACCATATACCAATACAAAATACAACTGAGATTAATAAAGCCAAGTTCCAACAAATACTAGATTTTTGTCTCAGAGAGAATAATTACTTTATGTGCAATAACAAAATATACACTCAGACTTTTGGAATGCCAATGGGAAACCCACTTTCACCTACAATCGCCGATATTATTATGGACGACCTTTTTGACTACACCATCTCGGAGCTTAAACAACAACACAATATTGACATAAAACTTTTGACCAAATATGTAGACGATGTTTTTGCAATAGCAAAACGTAATGACGTGAATAAAATTCTAGAGATTCTTAATAATTACCACCACAAACTCCAGTCCACCATGGAAATGGAGGAGAATGCGAGCATCCCTTTCCTCGATGTTCCTATATACAGAGATAACAACAAAATCAAATTAAATTGGTACTCGAAGCCAACATCCTCTGGTCACCTGATCAATTTCTTTTCGTCCCAACCGGCCAAGTACAAAATTAATACAGCGAAGAATCTTATACACGCACTACTAACGCTAAGCCACCGAGATTTCCATGACGCTAAATTAGAAAAGATACACGCAATATTGAAAAATAATAACTACCCCGACCACCTTATACACGAACTAATCAACCAAGAAATCATGAAAAATAGCAACCAACACAACATACCTTCTAACGCAGTAACAACAGATATAATGAAATACTACAGTGTGACAAACATACCGAAATTAAGGGCAAGCATCGATCACAATATACTCGAACAACAAAACTTCACACTAGCCTACAGGTCCAACAATACATTATCCAATTTATACACAAGAACAAAATCTCCAATAGACAAGCAACAAAAGAACAACGTCATATATAAAATCGAATGCATGGGAAAAGAAAACCAGCAATGCGATAAAGCATACATTGGGACGACAAAGCGCACACTAGGTATTCGCATTGCCGAAAACGAAGCAGACATAAAAAAACAAAAACGCACTACAGTCCTATCACAACATATTATTAGCAATGGCCATACAGCAGATTTTACCAACACGACAATTATTGATAAGGAGAAAAGAGAAACGACGAGATATACCTTGGAAAGATTGTACATTTTAGAAAAGAGAGAAAGGACCATGAACAAGAAGGGAGATAGCGATAATATTGCCGCAGCATACATGCTTTGTCTAAATAGAAAATAAATTAGTTATGACAAGACTACCACACAAAATGGTACTGATAAGTAAATGTTAATATTGTCCGAATATTAAGTGTAGAATTTGTGTTTACTTTAAAACTACTGTGTTAATTTATATGTATGTGCTTTTCAACATAAAATATTTTTTGTTTGTTTATTTAGTTTGAAAATAAATATTGTTGCTCCTGAGGATGCTGGAATATTCAGCGAAACGTCGGGCGTAAGGTGAATTAATCGTTTTACTTGCACCAGCATAAATTAGATCAGACTAGCCTAAAAATCATAAAAAATTAAATATTTTTTTTTTTGTGTTAAATATGTTATATTTGTATTCCAAATAATTGGCGGCCACCGTGGTGTGATGGTAGCGTGCTCCGCCTATCACACCGTATGCCCTGGGTTCAACTCCCGGGCAAAGCAACATCAAAATTTTAGAAATAAGATTTTTCAATTAAAAGAAAATTTTTCTAAGCGGGGTCGCCCCTCGGCAGTGTCTGGCAAGCGCTCCGATTGTATTTCTGCCATGAAAAGCTCTCAGTGAAAACTCATCTGCCTTGCAGATGCCGTTCGGAGTCGGCATAAAACATGTAGGTCCCGTCCGGCCAATTTGTAGGGAAAAATCAAGAGGAGCACGACGCAAATTGGAAGAGAAGCTCGGCCTTAGATCTCTTCGGAGGTTATCGCGCCTTACATTTATTTTTTATTTATTCCAAATAATTTTTGAGTTTTTTTTTGTGAAAAATTTCATTTTAACCTGGTTTTCCTATTACTCATCCAAACAAAATACTAATTTTATTTTAAGTAAACTTTATTTTATTTAACTGTTTTCTCTTTCTTCAAATTATAGAATTTTAAATAAATTTATTTTCATTTTTATTTAATTTTTGAATATTTTATTCTGCTTTAATTTTTAAATACCTATTTTATTTCCACTTCAATTTTATTATACTCAGTTGAGCAGAGCTCACAGAGTATATTAACATTGATTGGATAACGGTTGGTTGTACAGGTATAAAGGAATCGAGATAGATATAGACTTGCATATATCAAAATCATCAGTATCAAAAAAAAAAATTTGATTGAGCCAAGTCCGTCCGTCCGTCCGTTAACACGATAACTTGAGTAAATTTTGAGGTATCTTGATGAAATTTGGTACGTAGGTTGCTGAGCACTCATCTCAGATCGCTATTTAAAATGAACTATATCGGACTGTAACCACGCCCACTTTTTCGATATCGAAGATTTAGAAAATTCGAAAAAGTGCGATAATTCATTACCAAAGACGGATAAAGCGATGAAAGTTGGTAGGTGAGTTAACCTTCTGACGCAGAATAGAAAACTAGTAAAATTTTGGACAATGGGCGTGGCACTGGCCACTTTTAAAAGAAGGTAATTTAGAAGTTTTGCAAGCTGTAATTTGGCAGTCGTTGAAGATATCATGATGAAATATGGCAGGAACGTTACCCCTATTATATATATTGAAACCACGCCCAGTTTTTATACACAATCGACCGTCTGTTCTTCCGCTCGGCCGTTAACACGATAACTTGAACAAAAATCGATATATCTTTACTAAACTCAGTTCACCTAATTATCTGAATTCACTTTGTATTGATACAAAAAATGGCCGAAAACCGACTATGACCACGCCCACTTTTTCGATATCGAAAATTACGAAAAATGAAATAATACCATAATTCTATACCAAATACGAAAAAAGGAATGAAACATGGTAATTGGATTGGTTTATTGAACCAAAATATAACTTTAGAAAAAAACTTTGTAAAATGGGTGTGACACCTACCATATTAAGTAGAAGAAAATGAAAAAGTTCTGCAGGGCGGAATCAAAAGCCCCTGGAATCTTGGCAGGAATACTGTTCGTGGTATTACATATATAAATAAACTAGCAGACCCGTCCGACGTACATTTGATAAGCTTTTTCCGTCTAACTCTGCTCCCCCCCACACTTTTTCTTAATCCTTTTATTCACTCCTCCCTCCGTCTTTTGGCTTCATCTATCTCTATCTTCGGCTCACTCTATCTCTTTATCAGTCTCCTTCTGCTTCCATCTTTTCTCTTCTCTCAAATTTTTCCCATTCTTCTTATATAAATAGTTATGTGGGTATTATTAATTTATGTCTTTATTTCGGCTTCGCATGCATATTTATCAGTTTTGCCAGGTTGATGCGACTAAGTCGAACATCACAATGAAAACTACTTTAAAGCTCTCAGCAACAGTTTCCATTTGATATTCCTATTACATACACATTCGAGGGGTATCCCGGTCCAGGTTTTGGCCAATATCTTGAGACCCTAGTCACCCAGCTGTATAAAAATTGCGCTGTACTAAAGCACTCATAAACAGCTTCAATTTGATAACCATAATGTAAAACGACATCCTTGTGTTACCGTGATCCACTATCGGGACCCTTCACAAATAGGTATGAAAACTACCCTGTACTAAAGCACTTATCAACAGCTTTCATTTGTTATCCATATTGTATAAACACATTCTAGGGGTACCCGCGACCACGTTTTCGCTTATATATCGATACCCTAGTTACCCGCGGGTACGAAAAATACCCCGTATCAAAGTACTCATAAGCAGCTTCCATTTGATACTCGTATTATACAAACGTATCCCAGGATTACCCAGGTCCACGTTTTGATCTCAATACCCTAGCCAGAACGAGATAAAAGTTATCCTGTGTCTGTCTCCTGGTTCTACGCTACCCCTCCACCAATTTTCAGCCAAATATGTTCATCCGTTCCTTCCTCTTCAATCAGTCTTTATCTATTAAAAAAAAGCGCATCAAAATCCGTTGCGTATTTCTAAAGGTTTAAGCATTCAAAGGGACATAGGGACAGAAAAAGCGACTTTGTTTTATACTATGTAGTGATGTAAATCCATACATACCTACAAACCTATGCCCGAAGTTAGATAACGCAGCGAATGCTATATATGTACGTGTGTATGTGTCGCATCATGCCTCACTCAAAAGCGATTAGTGCACACGGTTCACAGCGAAAAACCACACAAGCACATTTTTTGGTAAAAATGTTACTTTTGTTTAAACAATTTGGCTGATACAAGAAAGGAATCAAGTGTTTTGTTTGATGCAGATCGAAGGTAAATATTTTAAAGTTTTACTGAAAAGTAGAATGTTTTAAATCCATCCATCCGTTTATGAGTTACAGCTGTGTAAACAAAAATTTTATGATTTTTTACTACATTTTGGCAATTTGCCACGCCCTTATAATATATATCTTCAAATTATATTAACGGATGGTACAGTTAAGCTAAGCTTTCAAATAAAAAAATTGTTTTAAAATCGGAGCATTCTGTGTGAAGTTATGTGCATACATGGCATTTAGCGACTTTATTTTATAAGATTTATAGATAGATTAGCGGTACCCGACAGATGATGGTCTGGGTCACCCTGGTCCGCATTTTGGTCGATATCTCGAAAATGCCTTCACATATACAATTACTACCACTCCCTTTTAAAACCCTCATTAATACCTTTAATTTGATACCCATATCGTAGAAACACATTATAGAGTCAACCCTGGTCCACCTTTATGGCGATATCTCGAAAAGGCGTCCACCTATAGAACTAAGGCCCACACCCTTTTAAAATACTCATTATCACCTTTCGTTTGATACCAACAAAAAATTATAGAGTCCCCCTGGTCCACCTTTATGGCGATATCTCGAAAAGGCATCCACCCATAGAACTAAGGCCCACTCCCTTTTAAAACCCCCATTAATACCTTTAATTTGATACCCATATCGTACAAACACATTATAGAGTCACCCCTGGTCCACCTTTATGCCGATATCTCGAAAAGGCGTCCACGTATAGAACTTATCACCTTTCATTTGATACCCATATTGTACAAACCCATTCTAGAGTCAACCCTGTCCACCTTTATAACGATATCACGAATAGGCGTCCACCTATAGAACTAAGGGCCACTCCCTTTTAAAATACTCAGTAATACCTTTCATTTGATACCCATATCGTACAAACAAATTCTAGAGTGACCCATGGGCCCCCAGCGGGTAAGGCGGTCAGAATATACCCGTGGTAGGTATGCCTGTCGTAAGAGGCGACTAAAATACCAGATTCAAGGGGTGTGTAGCTTGGAGAACTAAGGCCCACGCCCTTTAAAAAAAACTCATTCAACACTTTTCATTTGATACCCATATCGTACAAACAAATTCTTGAGTCCCCCTGGTCCACCTTTATGGCGATATCTCGAAAAGGCGTCCACCTATAGAACTAAGGCCCACGCCCTTTTAAAATACTCATTAACATCTTTCATTTGATACCCATATGTACAAACAAATTCTAGAGTCAGCCCTGGTCCACCTTTATGGCGATATCCCTAAACGGGGTCCACCAATACAACTATGGCCCACTCCCTCTTAAAATACTCTTTAATACCTTCCATTTGATACACATGTCATACAAACACATTCCCGGGTTACCCTAGGTTCATTTTTCTACATGGTGATTTTCCCTTATTTTGTCTCCGTAGTTCTCAACTGAGTATGTAATATTCGGTTACACCCGAACTTAGCCTTCCTTACTTGTTGTACTTCAATTTACAAAGAAAATGGGTTTTACAAAAACTTGTGTCACGCCGGGATGGATATTTTTCGCGAATGGTAAAAATTAAATGTCAAAACATTGTATATATACGTATTCTAACTAACTAAGATACGTTTAAATTCAAAATATGTTTAAATTCAATAGAACATATGCAACAATTCATATTGAAGCGTATAGTAATTCAAAATTGTTTATAAATCCAATGTTCTTAAAATAAAAGGGTTGGTTGTTGGCGACTACGACAGTCGCTCAAACATCGTCCCCGCCCTAGGCGCGTTCAGCGGCTAGAGCCTCTTGCAGCTCTGGGAGAGTCCGTAAACCATCGCGTACGAGGAGGTCTGACACCTTTCCCCTGGAAATGGGAGTCTGCAGCCCTAGAGCAGTGCACCGAACGGTGCGTCGGGCGGCAGTGGACGCCGACGGTGGTGCGACGATAGCTGGACGAGACCGAGAGGGAATTGGGCGAGAACGGTGTCGCACGGTGGGCGCAGAGGGTACCTGAGGTGGCACAACTTGGCGAACAGACCGGGGTGTCTGGGTATGACGTGGGATTCTCGGGGTTGCATCCCGTCGATGCAGCAGAGAGTGATGTCGTAAGCCGCAAGTTCGGCAGCGATCACGCGAGCTGAATTTATGCGCCCTCGCGAGAATCCATCGCTGTTGTGGTTTCATTTTCCTAAAGACGCTGCAATTCCGAAGAGCGTGGCTGCATGTGGATATGCGGCATCATCGATGGTCGATTTGCAGCGACGGGCTGCGCGCTACAACTTCTGACCGCAGAGAAGTTCGGGGTGCCGGTTGCTGATCGCGATCCATGACAATCTAAAATGACATGTTTACAGATATTTTAGGCGACAGAACTGCTAATTGGAGAATGTTCAGATTGCTTGAGTCTACGAAGTGTCATACTGTTGCGACGGGAATGCGGTAGGAGTGGAAGAGGTGGTTCAGTGGTAGCTTGGTGGGCTTTCCGTGCTATTCCGCGCTTTCCTGTATAAGTTTCGCTTTGAGGGAGGAAACATAACTTTACAAGTGGGCGTTTGAGGGTGCCGGTTTGGGTGCGAACGTCGACAACGCGTATATGACCATCTGGGCCGGGATATATTTTCACAATGCGTCCTGGACGCCAGTCTGTCGGGGGGGAGTGAGTCGTCGTGAATACAAACGCATTCACCGACTTTGGGTTCAGCTTGTGGATTTTTCCACTTTTGCCGTTTCTGCAGATCCTTTATGTAATCTTCTTTCCATCTTTTGCTGAATTGGTGATGGATGCTTTTTACCCTTTCCCAACGGTTCATAAGGGACATATCTGCATGATCCACTTCCGGCATGGCCAGGAGAGGGCAGCCTTTTTTCTGGAAGTGGCCGGGTGTGAGAGCAGTGAAGTCGGAGGAGTCTTGAGAAAGGGGTGAAATCGGGCGAGAGTGTATGACGGCCTCTGTCCTCACTAAGAGAGCAGTGAATTCCTCAAGGGTGAAGGTATGAGTTGCTGCAGTCCTTCTAAAATGGAATTTGAAACATTTTACTACGGCCTCCCACAGACCACCCATATGGGGAGCACCGGCGGGAATAAACTGCCAATTAATACCTTGAGAGGAGTATTTCTGGATGACTTCTTGGGGGCAGTTTTCAGAAAGTCGACAAATTCCTTTTCGGTTGCCCTTTCGACTCCTATAAACGTTTTTCCATTATCGCTCATCATTTTGGCTGGGTATCCGCGACGTCCGACGAAGCGAGCGAACGCTGCGAGAAAAACGTTAGTTGTGAGATTGGAGCACAACTCAAGGTGGACAGCTTTTGTAGAGAAACATACAAAAACGGCCACGTAACCTTTTAGTAGGGTGTGAGACCTTAGCATAGAGGCTTTTACGCGAAAAGGCCCCGCAAATTCAACACCGGTGATAGTAAAAGGCGGAGCATAAGTGTACCGTTGCGGGGGCAACGCTGCCATGGTTTGCGAGCACTTCTTATGGAGGGTACAGATTTTGAATTGGAGGATACATTACTTTATAAGGGGTTTGAGCCGGGGGATATAGACTTCCAGCCGTAGGCATTGTTGCAAGAAACGCACTTCGGCGTGGAGAAGTAGCTCATGCAAGAACTTAATATAGAGAGTCGCGAATCGCGATTTTTCAGGGATGATGATAGGGTGTCGTTCATTAAACGGCATGTTCGACGTGTGCCTCCTGTTCGATGATTCAGGTTGCGGATGAATTTTAAGACATATGCCATTACCCTAAGGGCTCGTGAAAACGAGTACAATCGGTCGAGAAAATCCGGTTCATCTTCCGTGGCGAGTAGAGCTTCGACTCAGCGTACCTCCGGTGGGTTGGTGTTTCGTATAATGCGTTTTGGTCAGGCTTCCGGGGGCAAAGTCAGCCACTCAGGGCCATTCCACCATAACGAAGAACTAGCCAAATCTATGGATTTATATCCTCGAGTGCCCATGTCTGCTGGGTTGTCGCGAGTACCGACATGTTTCCATGACGCATTTCCGACGAGATCCATTATTTCAGCGGTGCGGTTAGAGACAAAGGTCTTCCAAGTGTGGAGGGTTTTTCCAACCATGCTAAGACTATTTCCGAGTCAGACCACAGTATTACTTTTGTAATGGAGAGGTTGAGGTTTGACTGTACGACAGCGACGAGACGTGCCAAAAGAAGAGCCGCGCATAGTTCTAGCCTTGGCAGGCTGGAAGTGCGAAGGGGTGCAACTTTACCCTTAGAAACCAAGAGATGGGAGGAGGTACTGGTATCGTGAGTGGTCCGAACATATATATTGGCGCAGTATGCTTCTCCGATGCGTCACAGGATCCATCCAGTTCTACTTGCTGGTTGGGTTTATAGTTGACCCATGGGGCGATATTAATATTCGAGATACCGTACACATTTTTTGTAATTGAAACCACTTTCACAGACGGAGGGGTTTAACTTCTTCATCCCAGTCGCTTCGGTCTATCCACAACTCTTGGAGGAGAATCTTTGCCTGAATCATTATCGGCGTAAGCCACCCTGTGGGGCCAAAAAGTCTAGCGACAGAGGAGAGGATCTGACGCTTTGTTCTAGTAGACGACAGGGGTATAGAGTCGACTGTGTACGAGAAGGTGTCGGTGAGGGCGTTCCATTGAATGCCGAGAGTTTTGGCGTTACTTGTTTTCTCGAACTCTAGGAGAATTGTGTCGAGCAAGTCCTCTTTGTCGTCATCTTTCAGAATACTTGGGTGGTTGGCCGTTATTTTTCGTAATGGGAATCCTGCTGAACCTAGCGCTTGGATGACTTGAGAGAGAGAGACTGTTCAGCCGAGAGAATATCATGGCTACCAGAGAGAATGTCATCTACATACGTTTTTTGGTCAAGACAGGGACGGCTTTGGGGAAAGTTTCTTCTACATCTTTGGCCAGTAAGAGTACGTATGGCGAGTTAGGGGGCACAGTTCACACCAAATGTGACTGTTTTCAGACGATACTCTTTTATGGGGTCGCTCAGAGATGAGCGAAAGGTGATCCTCTGATAGTCTGTCGTCTTCATGCATTATGATTTGACGATACATTTTTTTTACGTCTCCGTTAAAAAAAAATTGGTATGTCCTCCATTTGAGAAGAAGGAGCATCATATGGAGCATCATATGGAGGGTAGGTCCGGTATAGAGAACATCATTAAGAGTGCCGATTTTTTCGAGGCGCTAAATACGACCCTTACTTTTGTGGTTTTTTCTCGGGCTTTATAACCGCATGATGGGGGGATAAAACGAGGCGCATTTGCTTTCGTAAAATTTTTCATGGGAACCCGTTTCTTCCATATGATCGAGTGTGATGTATTCTTCTAATACACTGTCATATAGTTCCTTGAGATTTCCTTTTCTGGGGAGAGTTTTTTCCATCCCTAAAAATTGGCTGAGGGCCGAGGGCGCGAATTGGATAAGGAGATCGCGTCAGTGAAGCTAGGCTTAAAGGGGAGCCTGACCACATAACGCGGGTAGTTGTGCCTGTGTAATAATTTTCACAAAACTCATTTTCAGGAGTTTTGTCATTGAAGCGGGGTATTTCTTCCAATTCCGAAAACTTCCTTAGTAGGTTGCTTAGTTCGTTATTTGTTGCCTCTGATACTTGGATGGAGTTGGAGGTTACTTTCACGGGCGCCTTGCCGCTGATGATCCATCCAAATGTCGTGTTTTGGGCTAATAGGTGGGGTGAGAGCTTTTCAACGCCTTCCTTAATTATTTGGGGGATTATGTCACTACCTGGAACAAGGTCTATTTGGGATGGAGAGTGACAATTCGAATCCGCGAGGTTAAGGTGCGCCCATTTTGCTTGGAGTTCGTTGGTCAATTGGAAGTTGGGGAGCATTTGCGTCAGCCGAGGTAATACTGTCGCTTCCGCATTGATTTTTGTTTGCATATTGGCGGAAACAAGGGTTAGGGAACACAGTTTATTTGAGGTTTGAACTACTTTCCCTCCCATGCCAGAGATTTCAAACTTGGAAGGTTTATAAGGGAATCTGACACTGTCTTGGGCTTTTGTGGAAATGAAGGTTCGTTCAGATCCCTGATCTACGTGAGCTCTAAACTTGAATATCTCCCCTCAATGTTCTACCGAGACGATAGCCGTGGGCAAAGTTATTTTACAATCAGTTTCTGCACAGAACGATTGTACTTGGCTTTTCTGAGAGCAGGAAGGTTCTTCATCCATAAGATCGGCTTGATCCGGGGTTTTATCGGATGAGTTAATGGGGTTTGTCGTTGTGGTTTGGGAGGTTGTCCTTTGCGATCAGTAGGGTTGTCTCTTCGGCGTGGGTGAAGTGTCTTCATGAAGCACTGAGTTGTGCCGATCTCGACATTGATTGCAGGTTTGACCGCAAGGACAATCTTTCAACATGTGTGACTGGGAGAGACAATTGAAACACATATTGATTTCTTTGACAAACTTCCTGCGGTCAGAGGTAAACAATTTCTTAAATTTGAAACAATTTATCAAGGGATGAGAGGAGGTTTTGCACATTAAGCATTTGTACATTGTTCGATGCTCTGTTGCGTGAGACTGAGTCTGAGCTGTCGATCTGTTTTGGAACGAATTTGACGGTTGAGGTTTAAATGGCGGTCTAGTTTGAGGAGGAGGGAATTTACTTTTACTTGGGCGCCATTGATCAACTCTTTCTACCACTTCGTATCGCGTTGTGAGGAACTGGTTCATTTGGGCCCAGTTGGGAAGTTCTTTACTGGAGGTTGGAGACTGTTCCCACAGGGTTACCGTGTTTTCCGGGAGTTTAGAGGTAACGAGGTATACAAGAATTGGGTTCCAGTTATCTGTGGAGACTTGTTGCGTGGCGAGAATTTGAAGGCAAATATTTACCGACGATTGCAACTTTTGAATGTCTTCACTGTTTTCCATGGTGATCGGTTTTAAATTCATCAATGTCCGTATTTGATTATCTACGAGAACTCGTCTGTTCTTGTATCGGAACTTTAGGGCTTCCCACGCTAAGGCAAAGTTGTCATCAGTCAAGGGAAATTGGTTGACTATTTGAGCTGCCTTTCCTTGGGTTTTGTATCTGAGGTGATACAATTTTTGCGCTTGGGAGAGTTTGGGATGGTTAATGTAAACAGCTGTGAACATGTCACGAAATGAGGGCCATTTTTCATAACCACCATAAAATATTTCGGTATCGCACGGAGGGCTTTTTAGCGAAATACCGGAGTTGTCGGATGGACCTGGTGTGACGGTAAGAGGCGCGGGGGCATTTGCTTGTTTAAGCAACTAAAGCTGGTCTTCGATCTGGGCTTTTGTGTCTTCATACGCTATGACACAGGACCTGTGTTTGCTATTAGCAGATGTTGGAAAATCTTCGGGCAAGTCCTGATCTGGGGTTTCGACAATTTTATCAAAGGCGTGTTGGACTCGATTCCAGAATTTCTATATTCGAGTTTTTTATGTTAAGAGAGGACTCAGTATTATCTTCGAGGGGCGTTGACTTAAACCGTGCACAATATTCTATGAAATTGTCCGTTTCGGATATGAATTTTTTTTGGGGCGGACGAAAGCTTGAATTTTTTGACCGTTTTACTTTGTCTGGCTTTCTCGTCACTCATTTTTGAGCTTAGTTTTATGACGCTTAGAGTTGAGAATTAATAAAATTTAACTTGGAGAGAAAAAATTTTATATTTGTTTTTGAAGATAGAGTATTTGCTTTTAACATTGTGAGGGAGTTACGTTTAAATATTCACGTTAAATAGCAAGAGAGGATAATTTTCAAAATCAAAAAAAAGTTTTTGAGTTAAATTTTATTTGAGGGGGTGACCGATCGAGTTTGACCACTGTCCCGCGTTTGCACTGTATTTACAGCGTATATATGGGGGAGAATTAAATATACGTGGGAACAAGTAAGGAAGGTTAAGTTCGGGTGTAACCGAACATTACATACTCAGTTGAGAGCTATGGTGGCAACATAAGGGAAAATAACCATGTAGGAAAATGAACCGAGGGTAACCCTGGAATGTGTTTGTATGACATGTGTATCAAATGAAAGGAATTAAAGAGTATTTTAAGAGGGAGTGTGCCATAGTTCTATAGGTGGACGCCATTTAGATAGATAGATAGATGTTGTGAGGTTAAGCACTGCGACCTATTGGTCTATTGTGCCCTCAATTCTTTTTACAACACTTCATCCAAGCCGAGTTCCCTGAAAAAATCCAGAATGGTTCCCGGCTTCAGAGAGTGTATGTGACTGTTTCCTAGTTTGGATGATCCTAGGATTCTAAGTCTTCGTCTCGCGACTGCCTCACATTCCTTCAGGATGTGTTCTGCAGATTCATCTTCGACATCACAGAAGCGACAGAGGCTACTAGCTGATATGCCCAATTTACGCATGTGGCTCTTTAGCCTACAGTGACCTGTGAGTATACCTGTTACAATCCTAAGGCTACTTTTTGGGAGGTTAATCATAGCCTTATATCGCTTCGAGTTGTACCCTCCTATTAGTGCCTTTGCCTGCCGAAGTCCTGGACTCTCGCGCCAGTGTTGTTCTCTGAGGCACGCCTCCTTTTGTATAAAGTCCTCCCTTATTGTATGTGACCCTATTGGCACCATAGGCTCGGGTCCTATTGGCTTTCCGGCCGCTGCCAACTTGGCAAGCTCGTTGGCTCGCTCGTTACCATCCACTCCTCTGTGTTCAGGTACCCATGCCAGACGGATGGTGTTGTTGACTCCTAGATTGTTTAACCTCTCCACGCACTCAAGGACTGTTGACGATTTGATCTCAACCGAAGCTAATGCCTTGAGTGCAGCCTGACTGTCGCTGAGTATAACGATTTTCTCGTTGGTATATAAATTTATCTCTGCACACCGGCTTATGGCAACAACTTCGGCCTGGAAAATGCTCAAATATTTTCCGAGTGGTAGGGATATTTTGGTTCGGGGCCCGAAGATCCCCGCTCCTATGCCCTCCGGTGTCTTCGAGCCGTCGGTGTACCATATTATAGTGTGTTCCCGGTGAAGCGCTTCAATCCTGGAGGTGTCCCACGTACATTTGTTCCCCAGCTCTATTTTGAAGCGCTTCTCAAACTTAATTATCTTCCTCGTATCATCTCTAGGAAGTTGGATAATTGTAATCTGCTCCTGCAGCTTCGCCATGCTCCGTGACTGTATCACTTTGCCTCTTCCACATCCCTCTTTAGCTATGTTTACTAAAGTACTCCTGGCTGCCTGCTCAATTATTATATGTAGAGGCGTTAACTCAAGCAGCACTTCTATTGCTGCCGTCGGGCATGTTCGCATGGCTCCCGTAATGCAGACACACGCTAAGCGTTGAAGCTTCGTGAGCGATTTTTGTACGGTCACCATGGTTGCTCTTGATGCCCACGCAACTGCTCCGTACACTATGATAGGTCTCACTATCATAGTGTACATCCATCTTAGGATCCTTGGGCTGCATCCCCAGGATCTTCCTGCAATACGTCTGCACACCATTATTGCTCTTGTAGCCTTTGATATGGTGTTGTCGACGTGTTTCTTCCATAAGAGCTTAGAGTCAAACGTGACTCCCAAGTATTTCACCTCAGACGTGTACTCCATTTGTACTCCATCCATTGTGATTTGCCTAATCCCTTCCAGTTTCCTTTTCCTGGTAAAGGGCACAATGGATGTCTTGTTAGGGTTGATGCTTAGCCCTACCTCAGTACACCATTCTTTCGTTAACCTCAATGCCCTTTGCATTATGTCGCAAAGGGTGCTCTCAAATTTGCCCCTTACAATGATAACAATATCACCCGCGTACCCCTGACATCGGATTCCGTTGTCTGAGAGCCTCTGTAGAAGTTCATCTACTACCAGGCTCCACAGCAGGGGTGACAGGACGCCCCCTTGTGGACATCCTTTCGTGGTTTTAATCTCTACTGTACCGTCCCCACTTGAGGTTTCGGCAATCCTCGTGCGCAATAAGGCGTTTATCCACATACGGATTGGACGCTGTATCTCTCTTCTCTCGAGTACCCGTTTCACACTTTCGTGTGTCGTGTTGTCGAAAGCCCCCTCTATGTCCAAAAATGCGCATAGAGTTATCTCCCCGCACTCGAGCGCACTTTGGATTTCTGTGGACAGCTGATACAGTGCAGTTTCTGTCGACCTGCCTGTTCTGTATGCATGCTGATCTTTATGTAGTGGCACTCTAACGAGAGCCTTTGATCTAATCTCATGGTCTACAATCTTCTCCATTGCTTTGAGAGCAAAGGATGTCAGGCTTATAGGCCTAAAGGACTTAGGACTGGAGTAGTCCTTTTAGCCACCTTAGGTATAAAGACCACTTGTGCTCTTCTCCACACCGTCGGGATGTATGCCAGTGCGAGGCTATCCCTCATAATCCTGACCAGGTGTGGGATCAATTCCTCGCCCTGCTGCAGAAAGGCTGGATATATACCATCCACTCCCGGAGACTTGTAGCTCTGGAAAGACTTTACTGCCCACTTAACTGTGCCATCGTTGAAGAGTTCTTTAGCGAGGTTCCAATCTGTGGGTGTTGGTCTCCCTTCTCGAGCCTCTTCCGTTGAGGTATCCGAGGATGTGTCCGGGAAATGAGCTGCAAGCAGGGCACGTGCTCTTTCTTCCTCAGTCCTTGAGTAGGTTCCATCAGGGAGCTTAATTGATAGTCGTGTCTCCCTTTGGTCCTTGGCTAGGGCTTTGTGGAGCCTTGCCGCCTCTGGAATCTCCGAAATACCCTCACAAAATTTCCTGAAGCTCTTTCTTTTAGCTTTTCTAATCTCTTTGTTATATGCTGTTAGATTCGCTGTATATTGCTCCCAGTTTCCCGTGCGCCTCGCTTGGTTAAAGAGTTTGCGCACGGTTTTCCTCATTTCCGAGAGTTTCCTCGACCACCAGGGGGTTTTATTTCCTGGGCCTTTGGATTCTCGACAGCTAGAGTTAAACGCTTCAATAATGACACGGTTGAAGTTATTAACTCTTGTCTCTAATTCCATATAACTTGTTCCTCTGTTCCTACTATCTATGATAGGAAGATTTCCCTGTATTATGTTCCTGAACATGTCCCAGTTTGTGTTCCTGGGGTTTCGCCTTGGTGGTCCTTCTATGGGCATAGCCCCGATGACGAACTGGATAATAAGATGGTCCGACATTGAGGGTTCAGAGGAAACCCCCCATCCAGAGACCAGCTCATCAGCCAGATCGTTACCCAGGGCTATGTCCAGGACTTCTTCTCTAGACCTAGTGATGAAGGTTGGTGAATTCCCAACGTTGTATATGCTTAGGTCATTACTAATAATAAATTCAAGAACGGACTCACTCCTCGAATTGGTGTCTGTACTGTTCCATACCTCGTGGTGCGCATTCGCGTCGCATCCCATGATCAACGGTATTTTTGCCCATCTGCAGTATTCCGTCAGTTTCTTCACACCCTCTGGAAGGACCTCGTAGTTGTCTCCCGCAAAGTAGGCCGCTGCGAAGACGATGTCTGTTGACTCTCCTTGTATTACCATCGTCGCCTGAATTGCTACGAGGTCTTGACTCATAAACTCTGTAATGCAAAAATAGTTAATGGAGTTGTTAAGCACTACACACGCTCTTGGTCTTTCTTGAGAAAGATCCCAAATTACCTTAATATTTCTCTCTTTTAAGCCTCTCACCTGACCTTTGTACACCCAAGGTTCTTGGATGAGTGCTATGCCCAGATCTTCCGAGGCAAACCTGCGTGCTATTACTGCCGAAGCAGCTTTAGCATGGTGCAGGTTGATCTGGGCAACCTTTGTGTATGGGCCGGTCAGTGCTCAAGCCTTACCGGCTCGTCCTCATCGGACAGCCGCGGGGTTTCCTCTCTTCTGTCCTCCAAACCTAGGTCTTCTAAGTTTAGACCTTCCAGGAGCTCCTCTGTTGATGGAGCTTGCGTGTGCTCTTTACCGGTGATTAACCCGGTTGTTGACCCTGTGGCTGACGAGACACTAGTTGGGCACTGGTTGGATGTTGCTGCCCTGGATGTTGTTGCTACCTCCTCGCTTTGCTCCCCAGTGCTCTGGACTTGTCCTGGAACGTGGGGTTGTTCCACACTGGCTGGGGCTTTTTGCTTCCAAGGTCTGACCGGGACAAAGCTGAACCGGTAGTTCACCTTGAAGCTAGCTTCCTTTATTTTAATGAACGATGCCTCGTCAATTGCCATGTTTACCCGCAAGCCCCCTCCTCAGCACTGCTGCTGATTATACGCCACATCCCAACATTTAAGAAGGTGTTCTGTGCCTTCAGCAGTTTAAGTGCGAATTCTTTGTCGCTACTTCTGGGGAGATACATAGTGACGGTGTGCGTCGGCGGTATATCATCCCCTTTCCTCGTAATAAGGGCAGGGCCCTCCCAACTATGCAGAGTTGGTGTGACTCTGGTCAGCCATTCGGCTGTTTCCTCATCCTTGCAGTCTACAAGGAGTAATCCTGGCCTAAAGTACACGCCGCAGAAAGCCAGAGATTGCTTTCCCCATCCCTTCGATACCTCGATCATTATCGTGTCTTGCAGCCGCGTCAGTTCTTCCTGGCTCAAGACCTCCGCCGGGTATTGCTTTGGAAGCACCGCCATCCGTATGCCCTTTAAGGCATCCGAGTAGCCCTGCATTTTTGGCCTCCCCTGCGCAGTTGATGTACCAGGTGCTGGCAGCGGCGCATTCGCTCTTCTTGAGGTAGACGGTGTGGGGTAAGCTCTCTGTCCCCTGGTCTGCGTTGCGTCCTCCCGTCGTGCCTGACCTCTTCTTCGGTTGTCAGCGGGAGCGCTTTGCTTCTCATTACGGCTTTTTTGTTGATTCCCGCGGTTATGTGACCCGCGGTTATGTGACCCGCGGTGATGCGATGCGTGCTCGCCTCTTGCCGTTTCCCTCTCACCCCGCCTTGATTTCCAGGCGGATGGGTTCTTCTTGCTCGGCCTCATGTGTTGCAGTGCCTTCTCGCGTGCACTGTCCGGGGTCCTTCCCTGCTTCAGGTATCGAAGGTACCACTTTTTTCCTGCGCCACTTAGCCCGATTCTTCTTGGGTCGTCGAAGCCACCTGGCTCCCCCAGTTCGGGCCTGCTCGCACCATGGCGATGCTCTGTGCCAGAGTCCTCGAACGACGATGACCTTGCTCTGGCATTCGCACTTTCCTTTGGCGATCGTCTTCCGCGATCTAAACTCGACCTCTTCCTTCCTCCGTCACGTTCGGCTTTGTCGTCCCTTGACTTGGACCGTCTTCTTTCCCCTGGGTACTGGCGATCATGCACTTCACCCAGGTGTCTCTTAGCTGCTGACTCCCTGCTGCTATGGCAATGTCTCTCCCTTGAGGGTGAGCGTTTGCGGTTTCGACTTTCCCGCTTCTCTTGCGTCTCCTCTCGGGGTCTCCTTTGCTGGGTTTCGCAAAGGCTGTTGCTGGCTGCAATTTTTGCCTCTGCCCGGCTTGGCCCACTGGTGGTGATTAACCCACCATGCTGTTGTTTGACGCTGCTCTCCACTTTCGTGGTGCTCTGCCCACTGTGCTGCTGATTTCTGCTGGCTGTGTTAGTCTTCACGGTGGTGATTAACCCACTGTGATGTTTGCCTTCGCTACTCGTCTTGGTGGTGCTCTGCCCACTCTGGTGCTGGCTCTTGCCTGCCGTGTCTTTTTTGACCTTCTTGACCGTCTAGCTTCCGGACGTTTGGTCATCGTCGTCCCTGGCATGCTCCTCAAAAAGGGCAAGTTCTTCTGCAGTCAGGTTTAGGTGGCTTAGGGAGTAGGTTCTCTCGCCATGCTTTTCCCTCCGGCGTTTGTTGTTACCGCCACTCTTTGCTGTCAACTTGCTCTCCCTCCCTTCAATTTGTTTTTGTTGATTTTTGTTGTTGTTGTTGGTTTTATTTGTGTTTGTATTCATCATCTTGTTCGTACGATCACATGCCTGCCGTGGCAAGCGTAGTGATCTATTCGGTATAAAAGGGGAACTCGGTTCGTCCACCGCGGCAGAGCCCCTTGACGCGGTAAGGCCATAGTTACTCCCCAAGGTGGCCCGGTGTCAGGGAGGCGCCGTTATAATACAGCCGGTATTGTAAACCTCCTGGCTGCAAACCAGTCCAATGGGCACGGTGTCGCATAACACCCTGGATTAGGAGGTGACAGTTCCTAGTTACCGCTCGCATGCGCGACGAATCAGTCGGATGTGAGTAGCGAGGCTGCTCCCATCCGGCCGACTCGCGACAACTTGTGATCGGCGTAAGCCCCTGCACCACTACAAGGTGCCTGTCCTCGCAGGGACGCCATTTAGGGATATCGCCATAAAGGTTGATCAGGGTTGACTCTAGAATTGCTTGTACGATATAAGTTTCAAATGAAAGGTCTTAATGAGTATTTTAAAAGGGAGTGATCCTTATTTCCATAGGTTGACGCCGTTTCGAGATATCGCCATAAAGGTGGACCAGGGGTGTCCCTAGAATTTGTTTGTACGATATGGGTATCAAAAGAAAGGGGTTAATGAACATTTTAAAAGGGAGTGGGCCTTAGTTCTATAGGTGGACGCCTATTCGAGATATCACCATAAAGGTGGACCAGGGGTGACTCTAGAATGCGTTTGTACAATATGGGTATCAAACGAAATGTGTTAATGAGTATTTTAAAAGGGAGTGGGCCTTAGTTCTATAGGTGGACGCCTTTTCGAGATATCGCCATAAAGGTGGACCAGAGGTGACTCTAGAATGTGTTTGTATGATATGGGTATCAAATTAAAGGTATTAATGAGGATTTTAAAAGGGAGTGGTGGTAGTTGTATAGGTGGTGGCCTATGGACGCCGTTTCGAGATATCGCCATAAAGGTGGACCAGGGGTGACCCTAGAATTTGTTTGTACGGTATGCTTATCAAATGAAAGGGGTTAAGGAGCATTTCAAAAGGGCGTGGGGCTTAGTTCTATAGGTGGACGCCTTTTCGAGATATCGCCATAATGGTGGACCAGGGGTGACTCTAGAATGTGTTTGTACGATATCGGTATCAAATTAAAGGTACTAATGAGGGTTTTAAAAGGGAGTAATGGTAGTTGTATAGGTGGTCGCCTTTTCGAGATATCGCCATAAAGGTGGACCAGGGGTGACCCTAGAATTTGTTTGTACGATATGGGTATCAAATGAAAGGTGTTAATGAGTATTTTAGAAGGGAGTGATCCTTATTTTCTAGATATCGAGATATTTTCGAGATATCGCCATAAAGGTGGACCAGGGTGACTCTAGAATGTGTTTGTACGATATCGGTATCAAATTAAAGGTACTAATGAGGGTTTTAAAAGGGAGTGATGGTAGTTGTACAGGTGGTCGCCTTTTCGAGATATCGCCATAATGGTGGACCAGGGGTGACTCTAGAATGTGTTTGTACGATATCGGTATCAAATTAAAGGTACTAATGAGGGTTTTAAAAGGGAGTAATGGTAGTTGTATAGGTGGTCGCCTTTTCGAGATATCGCCATAAAGGTGGACCAGGGGTGACCCTAGAATTTGGTTGTACGATATGGGTATCAAATGAAAGGGGTTAATGGACATTTTAAAAGGGAGTGGGCCGTAGTTCTATAGGTGGACGCCTTTTCTAGATATCGCCATAAAGGTGGACCAGGGGTGACTCTAGAATGCGTTTGTACAATATGGGTATCAAACGAAAGGTGTTAATGAGTATTTCAAAAGGGCGTGGGGCTTTGTTCTATATGTGGACGCCTTTTCGAGATATCGCCATAAAGGTGGACCAGGGGTGACTCTAGAATGCGTTTGTACAATATGGGTATCAAACGAAAGGTGTTAATGAGTATTTCAAAAGGGTGTGGGGCTTAGTTCTATATGTGGACTCCTTTTCGAGATATCGACATAAAGGTGGACCAGGGGTGACCCTAGAATTTGTTTGTACGATATGGGTATCAAATGAAAGGTGCTAATGAGTATTTTAGAAGGGAGTAATGGTGTTGTATAGGTGGTCGCCTTTTCGAGATATCGCCATAAAGGTGGACCAGGGGTGACTCTAGAATGCGTTTGTACAATATGGGTATCAAAGGAAAGGTGTTGTGTTAATGAGTATTTCAAAACGGCGTGGAGCTTAGTTCTATAGGTGGACGCCTTTTTAAGATATCGCCATAAAGGTGGACCAGGGGTGACTCTAGAATGTGTTTGTACGATATCGGTATCAAATTAAAGGTATTGATGAGGGTTTTAAAAGGGAGTGATTGTAGTTGTATAGGTGGTCGCCTTTTCGAGATATCGGCATAAAGGTGGACCAGGGGTGACTCTAGAATGCGTTTGTACAATATGGGTATCAAACGAAAGGTGTTAATGAGTATTTCAAAAGGGTGTGGGGCTTAGTTCTATATGTGGACTCCTTTTCGAGATATCGACATAAAGGTGGACCAGGGGTGACCCTAGAATTTGTTTGTACGATATGGGTATCAAATGAAAGGTGCTAATGAGTATTTTAGAAGGGAGTAATGGTGTTGTATAGGTGGTCGCCTTTTCGAGATATCGCCATAAAGGTGGACCAGGGGTGACTCTAGAATGCGTTTGTACAATATGGGTATCAAAGGAAAGGTGTTGTGTTAATGAGTATTTCAAAACGGCGTGGAGCTTAGTTCTATAGGTGGACGCCTTTTCTAGATATCGCCATAAAGGTGGACCAGGGGTGACTCTAGAATGCGTTTGTACAATATGGGTATCAAAAGAAAGGTGTTAATGAGTATTTTAAAATGGCGTGGGGCTTAGTTCTATATGTGGACGCCTTTTCGAGATATCGCCATAAAGGTGGACCAGGGGTGACTCTAGAATGCGTTTATACAATATGGGTATCAAACGAAAGGTGTTAATGAGTATTTCAAAAGGGCGTGGGGCTTAGTTCTATAGGTGGACGCCTTTTCGAGATATCGCCATAATGGTGGACCAGGGGTGACTCTAGAATGTGTTTGTACGATATCGGTATCAAATTAAAGGTACTAATGAGGGTTTTAAAAGGGAGTGATTTTAATAGTATAGGTGGTCGCCTTTTCGAGATATTGCCATAAAGGTGGACCAGGGTAGAATGCGTTTGTACAATATGGGTATCAAACGAAAGGTGTTAATGAGTATTTCAAAAGGGCGTGGGGCTTAGTTCTATAGGTGGACGCCTTCTCGAGATATCGCCATAATGGTGGACCAGGGGTGACTCTACAATGCGTTTGTACAATATGGGTATCAAAAGAAAGGTGTTAATGAGTATTTTAAAAGGGCGTGGGGCTTTGTTCTATAGCTGGACGCCTTTTCGAGATATCGCCATAAAGGTGGACCAAGGGTGACTCTAGAATGTGTTTGTACGATACCGGTATCAAATTAAAGGTACTAACGAGGGTTTTAAAAGGGAGTGATGGTAGTTGTATAAGTGGTCGCCTTTTCGAGATATCGCCATAAAGGTGGACCAGGGGTGACTCTAGAATGCGTTTGTACAATATGGGTATCAAACGAAAGGTATTAATGAGTATTTCAAAAGGGCGTGGGGCCTAGTTCTATAGGTGGACACCTTTTCGAGATATCGCTATAAAGGTGGACCAGGGGTGACTCTAGAATGTGTTTGTACGATATCGGTATCAAATTAAAGGTACTAATGAGGGTTTTAAAAGGGAGTAATGGTAGTTGTATAGGTGGTCGCCTTTTCGAGATATCGTCATAAAGGTGGACCAGGGGTGGCTTTAGAATGTGTTTATACGATATGGGTATCAAATTAAAGGTATTAATGAGGATTTTAAAAGGGAGTGGTGGTAGTTGTATAGGTGGTCGCCTTTTAGAGATATCGGCATAAAGGTGGACCAGGGGTGACTCTACAATGCGTTTGTACAATATGGGTATCAAAAGAAAGGTGTTAATGAGTATTATAAAAGGGCGTGGGGCTTTGTTCTATAGGTGGACTCCTTTTCGAGATATCGCCATAAAGGTGAACCAGGGGTGACCCTAGAATGTGTTTGTACGATATCGGTATCAAATTAAAGGTACTAATGAGGGTTTTAAAAGGGAGTGATGGTAGTTGTATAAGTGGTCGCCTTTTCGAGATATCGCCATAAAGGTGGACCAGGGGTGACTCTAGAATGCGTTTGTACAATATGGGTATCAAACGAAAGGTATTAATGAGTATTTCAAAAGGGCGTGGGGCCTAGTTCTATAGGTGGACGCCTTTTCGAGATATCGCCATAAAGGTGGACCAGGGGTGACTCTAGAATGTGTTTGTACGATATCGGTATCAAATTAAAGGTACTAATGAGGGTTTTAAAAGGGAGTGATGGTAGTTGTATATGTGGTCGCCTTTTCGAGATATCGTCATAAAGGTGGACCAGGGGTGACTCTAGAATGTGTTTGTACGATATCGGTATCAAATTAAAGGTACTAATGAGGGTTTTAAAAGGGAGTAATGGTAGTTGTATAGGTGGTCGCCTTTTCGAGATATCGTCATAAAGGTGGACCAGGGGTGACTTTAGAATGTGTTTATACGATATGGGTATCAAATTAAAGGTATTAATGAGGATTTTAAAAGGGAGTGGTGGTAGTTGTATAGGTGGTCGCCTTTTAGAGATATCGGCATAAAGGTGGACCAGGGGTGACTCTAGAATGCGTTTGTACAATATGGGTATCAAAAGAAAGGTGTTAATGAGTATTTTAAAATGGCGTGGGGCTTAGTTCTATATGTGGACGCCTTTTCGAGATATCGCCATAAAGGTGGACCAGGGGTGACTCTAGAATGCGTTTATACAATATGGGTATCAAACGAAAGGTGTTAATGAGTATTTCAAAAGGGCGTGGGGCTTAGTTCTATAGGTGGACGCCTTTTCGAGATATCGCCATAATGGTGGACCAGGGGTGACTCTAGAATGTGTTTGTACGATATCGGTATCAAATTAAAGGTACTAATGAGGGTTTTAAAAGGGAGTGATTTTAATAGTATAGGTGGTCGCCTTTTCGAGATATTGCCATAAAGGTGGACCAGGGTAGAATGCGTTTGTACAATATGGGTATCAAACGAAAGGTGTTAATGAGTATTTCAAAAGGGCGTGGGGCTTAGTTCTATAGGTGGACGCCTTCTCGAGATATCGCCATAATGGTGGACCAGGGGTGACTCTACAATGCGTTTGTACAATATGGGTATCAAAAGAAAGGTGTTAATGAGTATTTTAAAAGGGCGTGGGGCTTTGTTCTATAGCTGGACGCCTTTTCGAGATATCGCCATAAAGGTGGACCAAGGATGACTCTAGAATGTGTTTGTACGATACCGGTATCAAATTAAAGGTACTAACGAGGGTTTTAAAAGGGAGTGATGGTAGTTGTATAAGTGGTCGCCTTTTCGAGATATCGCCATAAAGGTGGACCAGGGGTGACTCTAGAATGCGTTTGTACAATATGGGTATCAAACGAAAGGTATTAATGAGTATTTCAAAAGGGCGTGGGGCCTAGTTCTATAGGTGGACGCCTTTTCGAGATATCGCCATAAAGGTGGACCAGGGGTGACTCTAGAATGTGTTTGTACGATATCGGTATCAAATTAAAGGTACTAATGAGGATTTTAAAAGGGAGTGGTGGTAGTTGTATAGGTGGTCGCCTTTTAGAGATATCGGCATAAAGGTGGACCAGGGGTGACTCTACAATGCGTTTGTACAATATGGGTATCAAATTAAAGGTACTAATGAGGGTTTTAAAAGGGAGTGATGGTAGTTTTATAGGTGGTCGCCTTTTCGAGATATCGCCATAAAGGTGGACCAGGGGTGACCCTAGAATTTGTTTGTACGATATGGGTATCAAACGAAAAGGGTTAATGAGCATTTCAAAAGGCCGTGATCCTTAGTTCTATAGGTGAACGCCTTTTCGAGATATCGCCATAAAGGTGGACCAGGCGTGACTCTAGAATGCGTTTGTACAATATGGGTATCAAACGAAAGGTGTTAATGATTATTTCAAAAGGGCGTAGGGCTTAGTTCTATATGTGGACGCCATTCGAGATATCGCCATAAAGGTGAACCAGGGGTGACCCTAGAATGTGTTTGTACGATATCGGTATCAAATTAAAGGTACTAATGAGGGTTTTAAAAGGGAGTGATGGTAGTTTTATAGGTGGTCGCCTTTTCGAGATATCGCCATAAAGGTGGACAGGGGTGACCCTAGAATTTGTTTGTACGATATGGGTATCAAATGAAAAGGGTTAATGAGCATTTCAAAAGGCCGTGATCCTTAGTTCTATAGGTGAACGCCTTTTCGAGATATCGCCATAAAGGTGGACCAGGCGTGACTCTAGAATGCGTTTGTACAATATGGGTATCAAACGAAAGGTGTTAATGATTATTTCAAAAGGGCGTGGGGCTTAGTTCTATAGGTGGACGCCTTTTCGAGATATCGCCATAAAGGTGGACCAGGCGTGACTCTAGAATGCGTTTGTACAATATGGGTATCAAACGAAAGGTGTTAATGAGTATTTCAAAAGGGCGTGGGGCTTAGTTCTATAGGTGGACGCCTTCTCGAGATATCGCCATAATGGTGGACCAGGGGTGACTCTACAATGCGTTTGTACAATATGGGTATCAAAAGAAAGGTGTTAATGAGTATTATAAAAGGGCGTGGGGCTTTGTTCTATAGGTGGACGCCTTTTCGAGATATCGCCATAAAGGTGAACCAGGGGTGACCCTAGAATGTGTTTGTACGATATCGGTATCAAATTAAAGGTACTAATGAGGGTTTTAAAAGGGAGTGATGGTAGTTTTATAGGTGGTCGCCTTTTCGAGATATCGCCATAAAGGTGGACCAGGGGTGACCCTAGAATTTGTTTGTACGATATGGGTATCAAATGAAAAGGGTTAATGAGCATTTCAAAAGGCCGTGATCCTTAGTTCTATAGGTGAACGCCTTTTCGAGATATCGCCATAAAGGTGGACCAGGCGTGACTCTAGAATGCGTTTGTACAATATGGGTATCAAACGAAAGGTGTTAATGATTATTTCAAAAGGGCGTAGGGCTTAGTTCTATATGTGGACGCCATTCGAGATATCGCCATAAAGGTGGACCAGGGGTGACTCTAGAATGTGTTTGTACGATATCGGTATCAAATTAAAGGTACTAATGAGGGTTTTAAAAGGGAGTGATTGTAGTTGTATAGGTGGTCGCCTTTTCGAGATATCGGCATAAAGGTGGACCACGGGTGACTCTAGAATGCGTTTGTACAATATGGGTATCAAACGAAAGGTATTAATGAGTGTTTTAAAAGGGAGTGAGCCTTACTTCTATAGGTGGATGCCTTCTCGAGATATAGCCATATAGGTGGACCAGGGGTGACTCTAGATTATGTTTGTTCGATATGGGTATCAAATGAAAGGTGTTAATGAGTATTTTAAAAGGGCGTGGGGCTTAGTTCTATAGGTGGACGCCTTTTCGAGATATAGCCATATAGGTGAATCAGGGGTGACTCTAGAATGTGTTTGTATAATATGGGTATCAAACGAAAGGTGTTAATGAGTATTTCAAAAGGGCGTGGGGCCTAGTTCTATAGGTGGACGCCTTTTCGAGATATCGCCATAAAGGTGGACCAGGGGTGACTCTAGAATGTGTTTGTATGATATCGGTATCAAATTAAAGGTACTAATTGGGGTTTTAAAAGGGAGTGATGGTAGTTGTATAGGTGGTCGCCTTTTCGAGATATCGGCATAAACGTGGACCAGGGGTGACTCTAGATAGCGTTTGTACAATATGGGTATCAAACGAAAGGTATTAATGAGTATTTTAAAAGGGAGTGGGCCTTACTTCTATAGGTGGATGCCTTCTCGAGATATAGCCATATAGGTGGACCAGGGGTGACTCTAGATTATGTTTGTACGATATGGGTATCAAATGAAAGGTGTTAATGAGTATTTTAAAAGGGCGTGGGGCTTAGTTCTATAGGTGGACGCCTTTTCGAGATATCGCCATATAGGTGAACCAGGGGTGACTCTAGAATGTGTTTGTATAATATGGGTATCAAACGAAAGGTGTTAATGAGTATTTCAAAAGGGCGTGGGGCCTAGTTCTATAGGTGAACGCCTTTTCGAGATATCGGCATAAACGTGGACCAGGGGTGACTCTAGATAGCGTTTGTACAATATGGGTATCAAACGAAAGGTATTAATGAGTATTTTAAAAGGGAGTGGGCCTTACTTCTATAGGTGGATGCCTTCTCGAGATATAGCCATATAGGTGGACCAGGGGTGACTCTAGATTATGTTTGTACGATATGGGTATCAAATGAAAGGTGTTAATGAGTATTTTAAAAGGGCGTGGGGCTTAGTTCTATAGGTGGACGCCTTTTCGAGATATCGCCATATAGGTGAACCAGGGGTGACTCTAGAATGTGTTTGTATAATATGGGTATCAAACGAAAGGTGTTAATGAGTATTTTAAAAGGGAGTAGGCCTTAGTTCTATAGGTGAACGCCTTTTCGAGATATCGCCATAAAGGTGGACCAGGCGTGACTCTAGAATGCGTTTGTACAATATGGGTATCAAACGAAAGGTGTTAATGATTATTTCAAAAGGGCGTGGGGCTTAGTTCTATATGTGGACGCCTTTTCGAGATATCGCCATAAAGGTGGACCAGGGGTGACTCTAGAATGTGTTTGTACGATATCGGTATCAAATTAAAGGTACTAATGAGGGTTTTAAAAGGGAGTGATTGTAGTTGTATAGGTGGTCGCCTTTTCGAGATATAGCCATATAGGTGGACCAGGGGTGACTCTAGATTATGTTTGTACGATATGGGTATCAAATGAAAGGTGTTAATGAGTTTTTTAAAAGGGCGTGGGGCTTAGTCTATAGGTGGACGCCTTTTCGAGATATCGCCATATAGGTGAACCAGGGGTGACTCTAGAATGTGTTTGTATAATATGGGTATCAAACGAAAGGTGTTAATGAGTATTTCAAAAGGGCGTGGGGCCTAGTTCTATAGGTGAACGCCTTTTCGAGATATCGCCATAAAGGTGGACCAGGCGTGACTCTAGAATGCGTTTGTACAATATGGGTATCAAACGAAAGGTTTCAATGAGTATTTTAAAAGGGAGTGGGCCTTACTTATATAGGTGGATGCCTTCTCGAGATATAGCCATATAGGTGGACCAGGGGTGACTCTATATTATGTTTGTACGATATGGGTATCAAATGAAAGGTGTTAATGAGTATTTTAAAAGGGAGTAGGCCTTAGTTCTATAGGTGGACGCCTTCTCGAGATATAGCCATAAAGGTGGACCAGGGGTGACTCTAGAATATGTTTGTACGAAAAAAAAACCTTCGCGCTGTTCGGACGTGTTTCTAAGCGCTCGCTTGTATTTTTGTAAATTTTAAATCATTTTTGATTTTTTTTGTTTGAGTTCAATACCTAATACAAAATGCCGTGTATTTGTGGAAATAGGGTCGATCGCGGTCAACCTAAAATTCAATGCGCTAAGTGCAGTGAACTTTTTCATTTGCATTGTACCGGTGTTTTGCCTACTGATCTCGAATATTTGAGTGAAACCAATAGTGCTTTCTATTGCAAGGTTTGTGCATGTGAACGACGTCGCTCTATTCGCTCGCCACCCCCCACTGTCAGTGCTACATCAACAATAAATACAACTGAAAATACAGTAATTGATTTGTCTGCGCTGTGCAATGACTCAATTGTCGATACTGTAAACAATGATAATGAGCGAAGTGTTGTTAATAATGTTAATATTGAACAACCACTAGTATCTTTAGGGAGTGAAATTAACCTGCTTAAAGCTAAGAATGCAGAGCTCATAACCGCTATAATGGCCATCGTTTGCGTGATCAAATTAGTGATTGGCAAGCAGAGATTCGCTCTGATTTTAAATACCTTTATGACAACAACACTGCTGTAGCAAATGATGTGAAAGTCTTGAGAGAAGATTTTGCGAAGTTTCATGTTAAACAGCCATTGCCTTTGAACAGCTTTCGTTTTTGCTCTTTGTCTGACACTCATCTTCATGGCGCTTCATCAACACCTTCTAACATACATAGAACATCATTAAATATTAATGAGATAAATTCTGCTCCTGTGTCTAAAGCGGTGGTCAACCTATGCTTCTTCTTTAGTTAAAAATAATAATAACAATGACACGCACAAAAAAACCGCAAACAATACTACATTAAAAACCAATACCACAAAGCATGCTGTTGAGTCACAGTATGTTGATGAGGGTAATAAAGGCAAACGTACAGGTGTTAGCAAACGTCGTAAGAAGTCGACCACAGTGGGTTCGTCAGCTGCATCTACATCAACTTCTGCATCTACATCAACTTCAACATCAATTTCTGCTTCGACAGTGGGCTCATCACCTGCATCTACGTCAACTTATGAATCTACATCAACATCTACTTCTGCTTCGACAGTTTCCGTGGTGCAACCTGTTGGTCCTAGGGAGGTGACTGCTGTTCCGCCTCGCAGAGCAATTTTTGTTTCTCGGTTGCCTGCTTCATTGACTGTCGACGATATTTCAAATTATATATGCTCTAAACTTAATATTAATAATTCTAGTGTAGAAGTTTTCAAATTTAACTTTAAATATGAAAGGGAAATTTCATCTTTTAAAATAACTGTGCCACACCTTTATGTTGATAGTGTTCTTGACAGTTCTTTTTGGCCGGAGCACTCTGTGGTGCATTTGTACAAGAGAAATACCAATATAGTGCCAAAAAACTCTATTACCTTCACCGCGGGTACAGCAAAAAAGTAGTCACCGACTCACTCTCTATAGTCGTTCATTACCAAAATGTTCGTGGTTTACGATCTAAATTAAATACCTTTTTTCTTAACAGTTTCGCTTTTACAGCGCAGGTTGTTGCTTTCACCGAGACCTGGTTAAAACCTGACAATTTTAACGCTGAGATTTTTTCAAGTAACTACGTCGTTTACCGGCGTGATCGTATATCTAGAGCAGGCGGTGTTATTATTGCTGTGGACTCAAGCCTTTCATCCGAGTTGCTGTTGTCGGACAACGCATTTGATATTGAGTTTATAGCAGTAAAGATTTCAATGCGATGTTTTAACTTATATATTTGTTGCTCATATATTCCGCCCCGGTCGGATATGTATGTTTACAATTGCCATAATTTAGCTATTCGAAACTTGTACTCTCAGTTGCGAGACAAAGATCGCTTAGTCGTTCTTGGTGATTTCAACTTACCCTCGGTAAATTGGATTAGCTTGAGCGACTCAAACACTTTGACTCCCACCTGTCAGCATGATTTCGTTAAGAATATTTTAGATACATCTCTCGTACAGATCAACAATGTTTTAAATTGTAAAAACAAGATTCTTGACCTGGTATTTGTGGATGAATCAGTGGGTATTGCTCTCAATCGTATTTCTCCTTTATCTTTTCCAGAAGTTCCCTTACACCCTACGTTTGATATAGAAATTGATATTATTCAGCCTCCTATGGAGCTGTGCTTTACAAAATTAAAATCTCGACCCGCTCATGATGTTTTTATAAGGCGGACTTCATAAAACTCAACGAATTGATTGCTACTCATGACTGGTCAGATCTTTATTCGAGTAATGACGTCGACTCAGCGACTTCATTATTTTACGGTATTCTTGATGGCTTATTTGAAAGCTGTGTCCCCCTTCGACGTGTTAGTGCTGGAACAAGTAAACCACCTTGGTTCACAAAACAACTTATAAGACTCAATAATGTTAAATCTAGGCTTTATAAACGTTTCAAGAGATCAGGATCGTCTGCCGATTTTTCTAAATATTCGGTTGCTCGTTGCAACTTTCATTGTCTAAACCAAAAATGTTATAAGTTGTACTTAAGCAGTTGTAAATTTCAATTCTTCAACAATCCGAAAAGATTTTACAGTTTTGTTAATTCCAAGAGGAAAACATCTGGGTTTCCAGCTACTTTTTCTTTTGGTTGCAAGAATGCTAGTTCTGATAATGATATTGCGGAATTATTTGCAGAATTCTTCAAGTCGACCTACTCATCTAAACGTTTTCAACCCGGTCCACACTCCTACAACTTGGAAAGTTTTAATTGCATTCCTAATCCAGTAATTGATAAGAATACTGTTCTTCAGAGCCTTCTCGGTTTGAAACCGATTTTTTCTCCGGGTCCAGATGGTGTTCCTAGTTGTGTACTCAAATGCTGTGCAGTTAACTTATCTGAGCCGATACATAAATTATTCCAATTATCTGTGGAATCTGCCACTTTTCCATTCATTTGGAAGAAATCATTTATTATACCTTTACACAAAAAAGGTAGTAGGTCTAGTATCGAGAACTATAGAGGTATAGCTAAACTTTCAGCTATTCCCAAAACATTTGAGCGAATAATTACATGTCAACTTCAACACATGTGTAGCTCCATATTATCGCCCTGCCAGCATGGGTTTGTGCCGCGTAGATCAACTACTACCAACTTGCTAGAGTTTACTTCTTTTGTAATGGATGGATTTTTAAACAATAGGCAAACGGATGTGATCTATACCGACTTCAGTAAAGCGTTTGACTCTGTCAATCATGAGCTTTTAGTTTACAAACTTTATTTACTTGGATTTCCGAAGCATTTACTTGCATGGCTCGAAAGCTATCTCACGAATCGGACTCAACAAGTTTTGTTTAAAAACAGCCTTTCTAGGTTGTTTGATGTAACGTCTGGTGTGCCTCAGGGTAGTCATTTGGGTCCGTTACTTTTTACCTTGTTTATAAATGACTTACCACAAACTCTCATATATTCCCGAACTCTTATGTATGCGGATGATGTTAAACTTTGTTACTCATACTTGCCTTAGGAGTCTTCCCGTGTGGAGTTTCTTCAGGCAGACTTGGACTCATTTCAATGTTGGTGTACTGCAAATTTACTAGTTTTGAATTGCTCGAAGTGCAAACTAATGACATTTCACCGAGTGAAGCCAAGTTTGACATCGTATACGTTAAACAGCACGCCTTTGGAGCGTATATCTGTCGTAAGTGATCTAGGCGTTCTTTTTGATCCTAAACTGACTTTTAATACGCATATTTCATCAATGGTAAGCAAAGCAACGGGTATACTCGGTTTTGTGAAGCGATGGGCTAAGGAGTTTAATGATCCGTATCTGACTATGACCCTCTACACATCGTTGGTACGACCAATCTTAGAGTATTGTTCGTGTGTCTGGTGCCCAGGGTATCAAAACTTTATAAAGCGTATTGAGTCAGTACAGAAGCAATTCATTATATTTGCACTACGTGGTCTTAACTGGGATTCTAGTGTGCATTTGCCACCATATAGAAATAGGCTTCTCCTTATAAATCTGCCAACTTTAGAAAATCGAAGAACTTTACTCGGGGTATTGTTCATTCACAAGCTCATTATGGGCGAGATCGACTCATCTGATCTTGTTAGTCGACTAAATTTTGCTGTTCCTGGTAGAACGTCCAGGCACTTTGTGCCTTTTTATTTACCACTTTGCCGGCAAAATTTTGCCAAAAATAATCCACTGCGAAGTTGGTGTTCGCACTATAACAACTTGTATAACTGCATCAGTTTTGAATGTTCGTTTTCCGAGTTGCATAATTCAATACTGTCACGTCTGGCCTAATATTTTGTACTTTCTTTCCTATGTATGGTTGAATTTAAATATTTTTAAATCTAACATTAATTTTATGTTTTATATATCTTAGTAGTCGACCGCATTGTGTCTGTGTCGACTTTAATCCAAATAAATTAAAATTAAAATTAAAATATGGGTATCAAATGAAAGGTGTTAATGAGTATTTTAAAAGGGCATTTTTTTCGTTTTTCGTAATTGTCGATATCGAAAAAGTGGGCATGGTCATAGTCCGATTTCGGCCATTTTTTATACCAATACAAAGTGAGTTCAGATAAGCACGTGAACTGAGTTTAGTAAAGATATATCGATTTTTGCTCTAGTTATCGTGTTAACGGCCGAGTGGAAGGACAGACGGTCGACTGTGTATAAAAACTGGGCGTGGCTTCAACCGATTTCACCATTTTTCACAGAAATATGTTATCGTCCCAGAATCTAAGCCCCTACCAAATTTCAGAAGGATTGCAAAATTTTTGTTCGACTTATGGCATTAAAAGTATTCTAGACAAATTAAATGAAAAAGGGCGGAGCCACGCCCATTTTAAAATTTTCTTTTATTTTTGCATTTTGTTGCACCATATCATTACTGGAGTTGAATGTTGACATAATTTACTTATATACTGTAAAGATATTAGATTTTTTGTTAAAATTTGATTTAAAAAAAAAAATTTTTTTTAAAGAGGGCGTGGTCGTTCTCCGATTTTGCTAATTTTTATTAAGCATACATATAGTAATAGGGGTAACGTTCCTGCCAAATTTCATCATGATATCTTCAACGACTGCCAAATTACAGCTTGCAAAAATTTTAAACTACCTTCTTTTAAAAGTGCCACGCCCATTGTCCAAAATTTTACTAATTTTCTATTCTACGTCATAAGTTTAACTCACCTACCAATTTTCATCGCTTTATTTGTTTTTGGTAATGAATTATCGCACTTTTCAGTTTTTCGAAATTTTCGATATCGAAAAAGTGGGCGTGGTTATAGTCCGATATTGTTCACTTTAAATAGCGATCTGAGATGATTGCTCAGGAACCTACATACCAAATTTCATCAAGATAGTTCAAAATTTACTCAAGTTATCGTGTAAATGGACGGACGGACGGACGGACATGGCTGAATCTAATTTTTTTTTCGATTCTGATGATTTTGATATATGGAAGTCTAAATGTATCTCGATTCCTTTATACCTGTACAACCAACCGTTATCCAATCAAAGTTAATATACTCTGTTAGCTCTGCTCCGTACTGGGAAGTGGGTCTTAAATTTGATTAAATACTCACGGTTTTTGGCAAACGGGTATTTATTCTGTCGCTGGCTGCTTGATGGCGACGATGGACCACTTTTTAAGGGGGTGTGGTTAATACACAATTTACCTGTTTTTCCTGGCGGGATGTAGCTGTGGTGGTGATGGCGAGGATTGTGGCGACAGTAGCAGCGCTTTGTCCTTTTATGGTGCTGCAAGTGCTCTTCCCTTTGTTTGGATGTGGGTGTGGCTGCTTCGATAGCGGCGGTGATGGCGATGTGATGGGTATGACAATGGTGGTATGATGTGGTGGCGGTGCGTTGGTGGTACAGCGTCGTTGTGTTGAGGACGTTCTGCGGCGTTTAGTTGCTGAGACCTTGCACTTTGCGCAATTTGCAATAGAAAAGCTTTGATAGGAGCGCAATTCTGATTTCACAATAGGAACTTAATTGTGTATCCAATTTAACACAAATTTTTTAAAGAAAAAAGAGAACTGGTGTTTACTTGTACACAGTGGTAAACATTTCTTAAATTATATATTTTTGTACTTCAATTTACGAATTACAAAAACTTTTGTCACTCCGGGATGGATATTTTTTGCGAATGGTAAAAATTAAATGTCAAAACATTGTATATACACATGTGCATATGTTTCGTCAACCAATGGTTGGGGTTGCCAGAGGGGCGAAATATGGTCAAGCACTCATTTTGCAATTTTATGAGTGATAATCCGAGTTTCCGTGAGTATTACGTTTAAGAATTAAACGTATTCTAACTAATTCATAAAGATATGTTTAAATTCAATAGAACATATGCAATAATACATACTGAAGCGTATAGTAATTCAAAATTGTTTATAAATCAAATGTACTTAAAATAAAAGGGTTGGTTGTTGGCGACCACGACAGTCGCTTAAACAGTGGGAGAGAGACTTTGTCGCCAAGTAATGGCGTTCACGCCTGTGGACGAACGTCTCGCCCCTATCCGAATAAAAGCAAAATTTTTTAAGATACGATTCATCTGCGCCCATGCACCGACAGAGGAGAAAGACGATGAGGTGAAAGACGCTTTTTATGAACAATTAGAACGCACATACCAGCGCTGCCCCCGCCATAATATAAAAGCCGTGTTTGGCGACTTTAACGCCAAGGTGGGAAAAGATGGTGTTTCTGGCCCTACAGTCGGAAAGTTCAGCCTAGACAATGTAACTTCTCCTAACGGACTGAGGCTGATTGACTTTGCCGAAACATGGTCATATTCAGCACGAGGTTCATGCATAAAAAGATACATCAAGCTACATGGCTGTCCCCCGATCGAAATACTCCCAATCAGATCGACCAAGTTGTGCTAGACGGACGGCATGCCTCCATTATTTTAGATGTGCGCGCGATCCGAGGACTTAACATCGACTGGACCACTATCTAGTCGCAGCCGAAATACGCATCCGCTTCTGCGCGGCTAAAGTCCAGGAGCAAAAAGCACAATGAAAGCTAGTCGTCGAAAGGCTGCAATTGCAACAGACTGCCAATGATTTCGCAACTCGACCCTCACACCTGCTCTCTGAGAGCTTAACTCAGCCTGAATGAATGCAGGAGCAGTGAGAGCATATCTCCAAAGCACTTCGCACTGTCCCGAAGAAAAAATTGGTTACCGGCGGCCACGGTTGCAACCGAAAGAAAAGACGCTGCCTACAGGGCTACGTAAAAGCGAGCGCAACAAGAGGAGTGTGTGAAGCTATCGCGAGTTAAAAGGTAAGCGAGACGCCTTTTCATCACGAATAGTGCCCGAAAATTTTACCAAAAATTTCGGCGACAGACGGAAGGTTTTAAGACCGGGGCAAACTCCTGTTGGAACGAAAACGGCGACCTTGTAACTGATGTCCAGAGAGTGCTTAGATCATGGAGGGAACACTTCTCTGTTCTCCTAAATGGGGGCAGCAATTCAGCGTACAGAGATGAAGAACCCGATCCCGCAATCGATGATGATGGAATATATGTCCCCCCGCCCGATTATGGCGAAGTTAGAATAGCAATAACCGGATTGAAAAACAACAAGGCCGTGGGCGCTGATGGATTGCCTACGGAGCTATTCAAGTGCGGCGGCGAGGAGTTGGTAAGGCGCATGCAGCAGCTTCTTAGCAAAATATGGGCGGAAGAGTGTATGCCCGACGGCTGGAATCTAAGTGTTCTTTGCCCAGTCCACAAGAAGGGGGATACTGCTAAATACCCCAACTATCGTGGAATGAGCCTTCTCAATATCGCATATAAGTTCCTTTCAAGTGCATTGTGCGAAAGATTGAAGCCCACCGTGAACTGGCTGATTGGACCTTATCAGTGCGGCTTCAGACCTGGTAAATCTACCATCGACCAGATTTTCACAATGCGCCAAATCTTGGAAACAACCCGTGAAAAAAGAATCGACACACATCACCCCTTCGTCGACTTTAAAGCCGCCTTCGACAGCACGAAAAGGAGCTGCCTATATGCCGCTATGTCTGAATTTGGTTTCCCCGCAAAATTTATACGGCTGTGCAAAATGACGTTGAGCAACACCATCAGCTCAGTCAGAATTGGGAAGGACCTCTCCGAGCCGTTCGAAACTAAACGAGTTTTCAGACAGCGTGACCCCCTATGGTGCGATTTCTTTAATTTGATGCTGGAGAAAATTGTACTAGCTGCAGAACTTAACCGCACTCGAACAATATACTATAAAAGCGTGCAATTACTGGTATATGCTGATGACATTGATATCATCGGCCTAAACACCCGCGCTGTTAGCTCTGCTTAATCCAAACTGGAAAAAGAAGCGATAAAGATTGGTTTGATGGTGAATGAGGACAAAACGAAGTACCTGCTGTCATCGAGCAAAGAGTCAGCGCATATGCGCCTTGGCAACCACGCTACTGTTGGCAGCCATAATTTCGAAATAGTAAAACACTTCATTTATTTGGGAACCAGCATCAACACTAGCAACAACATCAGCACTGAAATCCAGCGAAGAATCAGTCTTGCCAATAAATGCTACTTTGGACTAGGTAGGCAATTGAAAAGTAAAGTCCTCTCTCGGCGAACGAAAATCATACTCTACAAGTCACTTATCGTACCCGTCCTGCTATATGGGGCAGAAGCATGGACCATGACAAAGCAGATGAAGCGGCTTTGGAAGTGTTCGAGAGAAAAGTTCTTCGAAAGATTTATGGACCTCTACGCGTTGGCGATGGCGAGTACTGAAGAAGATTTAATGTTGAGATGTACGAGCTATACGCAGAATTAAAACGCAGCGGCTGCTCTGGCTAGGCCATGTTATGCGAATGAAAGATGAGGCTCCGGCCAAGAAAGTGTTTCTATCGGAACCCGCTTATGGAAGCAGAGGTAGAGGGCGGCCCCCACTCCGTTGGAAAGACAAGGTGGAAAACGATTTAAACTCCCTTGGTGTGACCAATTGGCGCCGGTTGGCGGAGAGAAGGAGCGACTGGCACACCTTGTTGGACGGCCATAACCGTTTAGACGGTTAAGCGCCAATTAAGTAAGTAAGTAAGAATAATATGTCGATTAGAGCCTGACAAATGACTGAACGTAAATATCAGAATCAAACTATTTTATCCAAAGTGGTGGCGCAGGCAGCATCAGTCGCAGTTGATAATATTGTTGCATTTGTCGCATTTGCTGTTGTTTATCATTCATTTCAAAACATTGTTGTTGTTTACTACTTTACTTCAATATTGCCATGCGCACCTTCACAGACATAGCGTCAGCGTTTTGTGTGAACGGAATGTTCACATTAAATGCATTAGTAGGTTTCATATTTGGCATTCATTTGGGAAGATACTGTTTTGCATGAATCTGCTTAGCAGGTGTTATCGTGTGAACGGAACGTTCACATTAAATGCATTAGTAGATTTCATATTCGGCAATTCATGTGGGAAGATATTCTTTCCCCTAAATCTGCTTAGCAGGTGTTAACTTATAGTATATATCTCATACAACCGATTGTTCAGATAAGAAACTTTTCGCAATTTCTACCCCTATAAGCTTCAAATTTCACCAATTGCTTACGTATATAGTATATATTGTTCTGTGAAAAAATCATAGAGATCGGTGATATATATAATATATATATATGATGATATATGTAGTATATGTATATAGTATATATATATATATTTTTTTGTTGCAATTCAGCCCCATTTTAACAGCTAGAAGCATCAAATTTCACCAAATGCCTACGTCTATAGCATATATTGTTGTCTGAAAAAGTCATAGAGATCGGTGGTATACATAATATATATTTCATACAACCGATTGTTCAGATAAGAAACTTTGCGCAATTTCTGTCCCATTTTAACAGCTAGAAGCTTCAAATTTCACCAAATGCTTACGTATATAGCATATATTGTTGTCTGAAAAAATCATAGAGATCGGTGGTATATATATTATATTCCCCATATAAAGTGTCATTTTGGCCCCTTTTTTTACGGCTAGAAGATTCAAAATTCATCAAATTTCATCTAATCCTTACGTTTACGTCATATATTGTTGAAATACGTGATTCGTAGTCATAGTTTTTACATGCAGACCACAAAAAACGTGAAGCTTTGCATCGGCACACAAAGTACCTACCTATTTTTTATTTAAATTTATCTTAAAAATCGTTAAGATATGTTCAAATTTCACCAAATGCTTACGTGTATAGCATATATTGTTGTCTGAAAAAATCATAGAGACCGGTGGTATATAGTATATATCTCATACAACCGGTTGTTCAGATAAGAAACTTTTCGCAATTTCTACCCCATTTTGAGCGGTGTGAAGTTAGCCCCCCCAACTAAAAATTTTTAATTTTTTAAAACGTTAATCGTTTGATAGTCGTTTGATAATGATTGATACACATCGATATTCGTTTGATAGTTATTCGTTTGTTAGAAAAACGAAATTTTTTAAAATATCTATGTGAAGTTAGCCCCCCCAACTAAAAATTTTTAATTTTTTAAAACGCTAATCGTTTGATAGTCGTTTGGTAATGATTGATACACTTCGATATTCGTTTGATAGTTATTCGTTTGTTAGAAAAGCAAAATTTTTTAAAATATCTATGTGAAGTTAGCCCCCCCAACTAAAAATTTTTAATTTTTTAAAACGCTAATCGTTTTATAGTCGTTTGATAATGATTGATACACTTCCATATTCATTTGATAGTTATTCGTTTGTTAGAAAAACGAAATTTTTAAAATAATTATGTGAAGTTAGCCCCCCAACTAAAAATTTTTAATTTTTTAAAACCCTAATCGTTTGATAATGATTGATACGCTTTTATATGCGTTTGATAGTTATTCGTTCGTTAAAAAAAATTTAAATATCTACATATGTCAAATTGCCCCCAGTTGATAATGTTTCAGGCTCTAGAGGCCTAGGAGCTCGAAGCGATGTCTATGTCATTCTCTGGTTGATAATACGTGATAATGCAACTGGCTGCACTCCCCTCGTTGCGGCTCTTAAGTTAGAAGGGCATACAAATTTTATGTCATTTTTATATATAGGAAGAAGATAAACATTAATTTCAGGGTACCTCTTATCCGTAGTTTTGATTATATCTGTTAAACGGCTTTAAATAAACCAAATAGTTTACTTTTATGTCATCAGCATCTTTATTTGATATCCATTTTGTACAATTACATAAAAACAATTACAAAAGAAGTTCTGGAGTTGCACACGGTTACAACGTCACAGAAAAGACTTGCTTTCATCACCCACTACTCTGTGCAATATAATCTATTTGACCCTGACATTCGCTACGGTTGTCGCCAAGCTTATCTTTATTGTGGTTGTAGTCTGTAGACGCCGTGTTGAATGTGATCAGCCCTAATTATTCAACTTAATGGTCTACAGTATGTTGATTTTCGTCGGCGCCGACGTGGCTATCACTTGAAGTTAACGGTACAACAATCAATACAAAAATATAGGTTTAAATTTTAATATATGTATGTAGTTTTGAATTCTACTGCATTATATTGTTGCCACAACGCGTTTATTTTTGGGACCAAAATTCGTTATTAAAAAATACCAAAACTCAGAAAAATATGCATACATGTACCCAACTCGAAAAAATTATAACTTATCAATTGGGGGATTAACTTCACATGAAATTTTAATATTTTTAACACTCTTTTATTAATTGAACCTGTATGTAAGTTTGTACATATGTAACTCTCCTTATAAAATTCTCGTGGCCCAATTTTCGTTACCATACTCCTCCGAAACAGCTGGACCGATTCTCATGAAATTTTGTATACCTATTGGATATGACAATCGGCTAAAGTCTTTTTTATTATTATTGCCTATGGTGTCGAGACCCATATTAGGGACCCCGGAATTTTTTTATATAATTGTACAAAATGGATATCAAATAAAGATGCTGATGACATAAAAGTAAACTATTTGGTTTATTTAAAGCCGTTTAACAGATATAATCAAAACTACGGATAAGAGGTACCCTTAAATTAATGTTTATCTTCTTCCTATATATAAAAATGACATAAAATGTGTATGCCCTTCTAACTTAAGAGCCGCAACGAGGGGAGTGCAGCCTGTTGCATTATCACGTATTATCAACCAGGGAATGACATAGACATCGCTTCGAGCTCCTAGGCCTCTAGAGCCTGAAAAATTATCAACTGGGGCAATTTGACATATGTTGATATTTAAATTTTTTTTTAACGAACGAATAACTATCAAACGCATATAAAAGCGTATCAATCATTATCAAACGATTAGCGTTTTAAAAAATTAAAAATTTTTAGTTGGGGGGGCTAACTTCACATAGATATTTTTAAAAATTTCGTTTTTCTAACAAACGAAAAACTATGAAACGAATATCGAAGTGTATCAATCATTATCAAACGACTATAAAACGATTAGCGTTTTAAAAAATTAAAAATTTTAGTTGGGGGGGCTAACTTCACATAGATATTTTAAAAAATTTCGTTTTTCTAACAAACGAATAACTATCAAACGAATATCGAAGTGTATCAATCATTATCAAACGACTATCAAACGATTAGCGTTTTAAAAAATTAAAAATTTTTAGTTGGGGGGGCTAACTTCACATAGATATTTTAAAAAATTTCGTTTTTATAACAAACGAATAACTATCAAACGAATATCGAAGTGTATCAATCATTATCAAACGACTATCAAACGATTAGCGTTTTAAAAAATTAAACATTTTTAGTTGGGGGGGCTAACTTCACATAGATATTTAAATTTTTTTTCTTTCTAACAAACGAATAACTATCAAACGAAAATAGAAGCGTATCAATCATTATCAAACGACTATCAAACGATTAGCATTTTAAAAAATTAAAAATTTTTAGTTGGGGGGGCTAACTTCACACCGCTCCCATTTTGACAGTTATAAGCTTCAAATTTCAACAATTGCTTACGTATATAGTATATATTGTTGTGTGAAAAAATCATAGAGATCGGTGGTATATATAGTATATATATATACTATATAGATATTTTTATTTGCAATTTCAGCCCCATTTTAAGAGCTAGAACCTTCAAATTTCGCCAAATGCTTACGTGTGTAGCATATATTGTTGTCTGAAAAATCATAGAGATCGGTGGTATATATAGTATACATCTCATACAATCGATTGTACAGATAAGAAACTTTGGGCAATTTCTGCCCCATTTTAACAGCTAGAAGCTTAAAATTTCACCAATTGCTTACGTATATCGCATATATTGTTGTCTGAAAAAATCATAGAGATCGGTAGTATATATATTATATACCCCATATTATTACTGTCATTTTTGCCCCTTTTTTACGGCAAGAAGCTTCAAATTTCAACAAATTTCATCAAATACTTACGTTTACGTCATATATTGTTGAAAAACGTGATTCGTAGTCATAGGTTTTACATGCAGACCACAAAAAACCTGAAACTTTGCATCCTCACACAAAGTACCTACCTATTTTTATATCTTTCATGAAAATGAAATAGTATATTAATTTCGTACCGATCCCAAAATTGTAAGTCCTTAAAGGAAAATAGTCAGTATGAAGAGCTGAGTTGATTTTGCCATGTCCGTCTGTCTGTTTGTATGCAAACTAGTCCCTCACTTTTTGAGATATCTTGATAAAATTTGGTAAGCCGGTGTATTTGGGTGTCCGATTGTCGGAACAGGCCGGATCGGACCACTATAGCGTATATCCTCCATACAACCGATTTTTCATAAAAAGATTTTTGTCATATCTTCCTCAATTTATCAGATAGAAGCTTCAAACTTCACCATATACTTTCGTATATTGCACATATTGTTGTCTCAAAAAAGTGATGAGATAGGTCGTATATATAGTATATATCCCCACAACCGATTGTTCAGATAAGAAACTTTTCGTAATTACTGCCCTAGCTTAAGAGCTAGAGGCTTCAAATTTCAACGAATTCTTACGTATATAGCATATATTGTTGTCTGAAAAAATCATAAAGATCGGTGGTATATATAGTATATATATTGTGGTATATACCTATATATATAAAAATTAAATGATGTTCGTTCCTGTCCACGTTTTGGGGCCGATACAAGGCCAATTTTATTCGTTCTTTTTTCATTAGAGGGATCAAATAGAGGAAGGTTTTTGGCAAAAAAAAATTAAAAGTTTCTAGGGTTGAGATAGAGGTCAAAATGTGGACCCGGAAAACCCTACGATGTGTTTGTATATTATGGGTATCAAATGGAAGCTTCTGATAAGTACTTTAATATGGGGTACCTTTCGTACCCCTAGGGGACTATGGTCTCGAGATATAAGCCAAAGTGTGGACCCGGGTACTCCAAGAATGTGTTTATATAATATGGATATCAAATGAAAGCTGTTGGTGAGTGCTTTAGTACACAATAATTTTTCGTACCCCTGGGTGACTAGGGTCTCGAGATATAGGCCAAAACGTGGACCCAGATACCCTAGAATGTGTTTATACAATATGGATATCAAATGAAAGCTGTTGGTGAGTGCTTTAGTACATGATAATTGTTCGTACCCCTGGGTGACTAGTGTCTCCAGATAATGCCCAAAACTTGGACCCAGATACCCCTAGAATGTGTTTATACAATATGGATATCAAATGAAAGCTGTTGATGAGTTCTTTAGCAGAGGGTAATTTTCATACATCTGGGTGACTAGGGTCTCGAGGTATTGCCCAAAACGTTATCGATATTGAAATAGTTACCGCTATCAAAATCGATATCAAAATCGTTGTCGACATTATTACCCGTGTCCATCCATACCCTACATCTTACATCTTACATCCTACATCTTACATCCTACATCTTACATCCCTCATATCCATACCATCCTACATGTACATACCCATACCCACCCATACCTTACATCGTACATCTTACATCTTACTTGTTACATCTTACACCTTACACTTACATCTTACATATCACATTCAACATTCCCCCATACCGTGAGCAAATATGTTTACACATCAAAAATATTCACATATGATAATAATAATCACACAAATGTGATTTGTGAAATGTGAAGAATCCTATATCAATACCATCCTACATATAATTTAATTATAATTTACGATTAAAAATTGGAGCACCGATTATTATGCTGCGCACCATTAATGTGCCACGACTTTGCAATGGTACCAGACTCGCTGTGAAGAAGCGAGTAACGTTATCGAAGCAACAATTTTGAAAGGGAAGTACAAAGAAGAAGATGTTTTGATACCCAGAATTCCACTGATTCCGACGGATTTACCATTCGATTTCAAACGTTTGCAGTTCCCTATTCGCCTTACCTTCGCTATGACAATTAATAAGGCGCATGGACAATTGTATGTAGCGAAAGATGGAAAAACCAAAAGGCTTGTTTACCAAAAAGCGTTACAAGAAAGTTCGAATGAAATTATATCAAAGAACTTGCTTCGTTTCGTATTAATTTTAGTCAGCAAATCATTGAATTTATCGCCTAGCGAAGTGGGCGAGGGTACGCTAGTGGTATATATATAGTATATATATATTTTTTTTTTGCAATTTCAGCCCCATTTTAACAGCTAGAGGCTTCAAATTGCACCAAATGCAAACGTGTATAGCATATATTGTTGTCTAAAAAAATCATAGAGATCGGTGGTATACATAGTATATATCTCATAAAACCGATTGTTCAGATAAGAAACTTTGCGCAATTTCTGCCCCATTTTAACAGCTAGAAGCTTCAAATTTCACCAATTGCTTATGTATATAGTATATATTGTTGTGTGAAAAAATCATAGAGATCGGTGATATATATAATGGTATATATAGTACATATATATTTTTTTGGCAATTTCAGTCCCATTTTAACAGTTTGAAGCTTCAAATTTCACCAAATGCTTACGTATACAGCATATATTGTTGTCTAAGAAAATCATAGAGATCGGTGGTACATATAGTATATATCTCATACAACCGATTATTCAGATAAGAAACTTTTCGCAATTTCTACCCCATTTTAACAGCTATAAGCCTCAAATTTCACCAATTGCTTACGTATATAAATTTTGAGGTACCTTGATGAAATTTGGTATGTAGGTTTCTCGACACTCATCTCATATCGCTATTTATAATGAACGAAATCGGACTATAACCACGCCCACTTTTTCGATATCGAAAATTTCGAAAGACCCAAAAAGTGCGATAATTCATTACCAAAAACGGATAAATCGATGAAACTTGGCAGGTGAGTTGAACTTATGAGGCGGAATTGAAAATTAGTAAAATTTTTTACAATGGGCGTGGCACCGCCCACTTTTAAAAGAAGGTAATTTAAAAGTTCTGCAAGCTGTAATTTGGCAGTCGTTGAAGATATCATGATGAAATTTGACAGGAACGTTACTCCTATTACTATATGTATGCTTAATAAAAATAAACAGTATCGCAGAATGACCACGCCCTCTTAAAAAAAATTTTTTTTGAAGTAAAATTTTAACAAAAAATTTAATATCTTTAAAGTATATAAGTAAATTATGTCAACATTCAACTCCAGTAATGATATGGTGCAACAAAATACAAAAATAAAAGAAAATTTCAAAATGGGCGTGGCTCCGCCCTTTTTCATTTAATTTGTCTAGGATACCTTTAATGCCATAAGTCGAACATAAATTAACCAATCCTTGTGAAATTTGGTAGGGGCTTAGATTCTAAGACGATAACTATTTTCTGTGAAAAAGGGCGAAATCGGATGAAGCCACGCCCAGTTTTTACACCGTCCTTACGCTCGGTCGTTAACTCGATAACTTGAGCAAAAATCTATACATCTTTACTAAACTCACTTCACGTATTTATATGAACTCACTTTGTATTGGTATAAAAAATGGCCGAAATCCGACTATCACCACCACCACCTTTTCGATTTCGAAAATTACCAACAATTCAAAAAATGCCATAATTCTATACCAAATACGAAAAAAGTGATGAAACATGGTAATTGGATTGGTTTATTGACGCAAAATATAACGTTAGAAAAAAACTTTGTAAAATGGGTGTGACACCTACCATATTAAGTACAAGAAAATGAAAAAGTTCTGCAGGGTGAAATCAAAAGCCCTTAAAATCATGGCAGGAATACTGTTCGTGTTATTAAATATATAAATAAATTAGCGGTACCCGACTGATGATGTTCTGGTCACCCTGGTCCACATTTTGGTCGATATCTCGAAAACGCCTTCACTTATGCAACTAGCACCACTCCCTTTTAAAACCCTCATTAATACGTTTAATTTGATACCCATATCTTACAAACACATTATAGAGTCACCCCTGGTCCACCTTTATGGCGATATCTGGAAAAGGCGTCCACCTATAGAAATAAGGACCACTCCCTTCAAAAATTCTCATTATTCCCTTTTGGTTGATACCCGCACCGTAACAACACATTCTAGAGTCACCCCTGGTCCGCCTTTATGGCGATATTTCGAAAAGGGGTCCACCCATAGAACTAAGGCCCGCTCCCTTTTAAAATACTCATTAGCACCTTTCATTTGATACCCATATTGTACAAACGCATTCTAGAGTCAACCCTGGTACACCCTTATAACGATATCTCGGACAGGCGTCCACCTATAGAACTAAGAACCACTCCATTTTAAAATACTCATTAACACCTTTCATTTGATAGCCGTATCGTACAAACAAATTCTAGAGTCACCCCTGGTCCACCTTTATGGCGCTATCTCGAAAAGGCGTCCACCTATAGAACTAAGGCCCACTCCCTTTTAAATACTCATTAACACCTTTCCTTTGATACCCATATTGTACAAACGCATTCTAGAGTCACCCCTGGTGCACCTTTATGGCGATATCTCGAAAAGGCTTCCACCCATAGAACTAAGGCCCACTCCCTTTTAAAATACTCATTAACACCTCTCGTTTGATACCCATATTGTACAAACGCATTCTAGAGTCACCCTTGGTCCACCTTTATGGCGATATCTCGAAATGGCGTCCACCTATAGAAATAAGGCCCACTTCCTTTCAAAATACTCATTAACATCTTTCATTTGATACCCATATCGTACAAACAAATTCTAGAGTCAGCCCTGGTCCACCTTTATGGCGATATCCCTATGGCGCCCACCTATAGAAATATGGCCCACTCCCTCTTAAAATACTCTTTAATACCTTCCATTTGATACACATTTTCCTACATGGTGAGTTTCCCTTATTTTGTCTCCATAGCTCTCAGCTGAGTATGTAATGTTCGGTTACACCCGAACTTAGCCTTCCTTACTTGTTTATTTTATATTTATCTTAAAAATCGTTTCGGTATGTACATCTGTTCACTATATATTTCTTATCTTATACATCTGATTATTTTGAGATTACGAACGGGATAAGATTATTGTTCAGCCCCGTTCATGAAAAGTATGAAATCTTCGGCACAGCCGACGACAGTCGTTTAGGTATGTACATCTGTTCGCTATATATTTCTTATTTTATACATCCGATTATTTGGAGATTACGAACGGGATAAGATTATTGTTCAGCCCCATTCATGAAAGGTATGAAGTTTTCGGCACAGCCGAAGAAAGTCCTTACTTGTTTTTTTTTTTTCACTTAAATTGTCACTGCCCGAGACTTTAAATTTTCCGCGGCACGCCCACGCACTTCAGATTCAACTATTGTAATGATCTTCTGAGCTTCAGTTAGATCGTGCGCACACCCCCATTCATATCTAAACGGAATTTCCTTTCATTCAAATTCACACCCACGCATGCGCAGTTGATTTCGTAAAGATACTTTGCTTCTACTAGAAAATATTGTCACATATTTCCTTTCAAAAATTATCCAATAGATATGTACATATGTATACATATAAAAAAAACTAAATATATCAAAATTAACATGCGGGGACCTGTGAGGGAGTCAAATTTACATATATATGGCTCTTCCCTCTCACAAAAATAACATTGCCTCACGACGCACTGGAGGTGCTTAATCATTTGCTTTTTTTCTAGAAAACTTCAAAAATGATTAAAAAAATACAATATCGTAATTATTAACGAATTAAAAGTTTAAAAGAATTAACCTCAAGAGTCCATTCCCAACATCATTGACCCGATTACACGTAATATTACTGTTTTTCGTACTATGATCATTTAAGTATTTTGCTCATATCTCGAAGCGAGTTGAATCAAATTGAGCCGCCTTGTTTGCATCTCAAAGCTCTTCAAATTTCTTACGTTATGCAGTATTACATGTTGGAAAATGAAAATTGTTTAACAGTTTCATTTTAGCATTCAAAGTGATAATTTCCTAATTTTTGTACATTTTTGTCAAATTTTCGTGCTTTTTGCGAGATATATTGCTTGTAGAGAAAAACTAATGCCGGCATCATGTTCAGCGACCTCAAAACCATATAGTTAGCCTATTATCGGATCGATTTTTTATCATCAAATATCCACGCTTTCTCTGCAAGGAAGCCCTAAAATGGAGTAGTAAAAAACGGACACTCGCATGGGTAAATTTTCGAGATTCGCCTCCAAACTCTGGGAAATGACTTCGGAGACCTATTCGAAGGTTTTTAGCATTCAGCATCAAAAATATAAAGATATGATGCAAAATCGGGTCAGTCTAATGTGCATGTATTAAAAAAACCTTTAAAAATTGTCTTTCTTTTTCTCTTAATTTAACTTTAATTTTATATTAAATAGTTTAGTTTTATTTTATTTCGAACCTATTTTATTTCAAATGGACTCCCTTTAACTTAAACCCTATTCTAATTTTACTTTCCGTAAATAAAATTTGAAATGAACTTTTTAATTTAATTTATTTTTAGGTAAATTTTACTTTAATTATATCTTTATCATAGTTAAGTTTCATTTAAGCTCGATTTTATCTCAATTTAGTTTTAAGTAGAAATTCCATCTGTATTTGAAGTAAATTTTTCATTTAATGTTATTTTGCGCAAATTTCGAATTTAATTAAAGTACATTTTTTTCATTTCCATTTCATATACATACTTTAATTTTTGAACACATTTTATCTCCAAATGCATTTCATCTCATTGAAACTTTATTAAATTTAAGTTAAAATAATTTTTTTTGTGTTAAATATGTTTCATTTCAACTCCATTTTAAGGAAATTACTTTTGAGTCTTTTTTTTGACAAAAGTCTCATTTTTAACCTGGTTTTCCTATTACTCATCCAAATAATATATTAATTCTATTTTAAGTAAACTTTATTTTATTTAACTTTCTTCTCTTTCTTTTTTTTGACAAAAGTCTCATTTTTAACCTGGTTTTCCTATTACTCATCCAAATAATATATTAATTCTATTTTAAGTAAACTTTATTTTATTTAACTTTCTTCTCTTTCTTTTTATTGAATTTTGAATATTTTATTCTGCTTTAATTTTTAAATAGCTATTTTATTTCAACTTCAATTTTATTTTTAAATTAATTATGCCTTGCTGTAATTAACTTCCTTTTATTTAAATTTTAGTTAATTTCAATTTAATTTAACAGAATTTTTACTTCAATTTAAATTAACTTCGGGTGCACGTTTCATTACTTAACCTTTTTTCCAAGTCAATTTATATTCAATCTTCAAATCAAAATTTAAATTTTACACAAATTCTGACTAATGTAGTTTTTTCATGATTTTAGGTGCTTTTAATTAATTAAATTTTCGGTTTTACACCAATTTTGTTTTATTTCATTTCTAAATTCGCAAATATTTTATTTTATTATACTTCCCGTTTTCAACTGATTTTTCTTTTATTTATTTTTTTTCTTGTCACCATTCACCAGGGTTTAATATCCTAGTAATTAACTTAAATCTTTTTTGTACAACTTTTATTTAGTTTTAGCCTTCATTTTAAAGAAATCTTATTTTATCTTCAATTTAAAAAAAGAAAAAATTAAATTAAAATTTAGGTTTATGTTAAAGGAAAATAAGATGAATTTTGATTTATGTGAACTGAGAGATTTTATTTAATTTTACAATGCGAAAAATAATTTTGGTAAAATTTACATGTCGGCTCAAAAAAATTCTATTGAGTCATATGAAATTGATATTAAAATTAATTTTAATCAATTTTACATTTATGTCACAAAGGAACTTTCGCTCAATTTAGCCCAGATATGCCGAGCTTACCACATGTACTACACCTGTTATTTTCAAAATATTTCGTAAACAGTAAATTAAACTAAGTAAAAAACCTGTCGCTGTGCTACTGTACAAAACAGGCATCATAGTTGGATTTGAAAAAAATTTCTGTTGGAATTCCTTTATTGCTCTTTTAATATCAAAAATGCGGGTTTTGTGAAATTGTCAAAGTGTGAAGATGTCGCGTAATCGGTAAGAAAAAAATATTTAAGCCTATTTTGTTTTGTTCTGTTTTTTGTATATTTTTATTAAAAATAGTTGTAGAAATTGAGGTACACCAGTAGTGGAAGTGTAAAACCCTATTATATGTGCTATTTGTGGATTTATTTTCTGGCGTACTACAAGTTAACACACTGGCGGCACACAACATATTAATGGTAAAAAAGCTTCTTTTCTTATTTACTATCCAGGACAAGTTGACCCTTTAATTTTTTTTTTTTTTTTTCCCAATTAAGATTTAACAACTTTATTTAATATTCAATAATTAAGTATGATAGTGGTTAGTATGAAAGCCCCGACGCAACTGCTCTCTGCGTGCACTGCTGCTTCCTTTTATAAAATTTCGTGCAGCTACATTCTGTAGCCAGACATATGCGACGTCTGGGTGTGAGTGTGGCCTTGACTTCCAGCAGGTGTCTTACTTAGCTGGCATGTGCAATGCAAAAGTCTCACAACATTGTGAAATAGAAATATGCTGACTCCGCAGCAATGTGCATAGGTACTGACTTGGTTCCCATAGGTTTGCGCAATATTGTCATCGCGCGATATGATGAAATGCACTTGGCCTTGAAGCAGGTGTTAGGTTGGGGCTATGCTGCTTACAATATTTATGCTTGCGCAGCTGCAGGTGGCCCATGGGACTGTGGGAAGATTGATTATGCTGCCACAGCGGCAGGTGGCTATGGGATTGTCGGAAGAATGATTATGCTGACACAGCGGCACGTGTAAACTTCAGCTTGTGGGAATCCAACATGTGGGGTGCCGCCAGTGTGTTAACTTACATGTAGTACGCTCGGCACTAGAGTACAAAAAAAAAATTTAAAAAACAACACATTTTCTGTTTTCAGTTTTTAACTTTAAATGAAAAAACAAGTAAGGAAGGTTAATTTCGGGTGTAACCGAACATTACATACTCAGTTGAGAGCTATGGTGGCAACATAAGGGAAAATAACCATGTAGGAAAATGAACCGAAGGTAACCCTGGAATGTGTTTGTATGACATGTGTATCAAATGAAAGGTATTAAAGAGTGTTTTAAGAGGGAGTGTGTCATAGTTCCTTAGGTGGACGCCATTTATGGATATCGCCATAAAGGTGGATCAGGGTTGACTCTAGAATTTGCTTGTACGATATGAGGATCAAATGAAAGGTGTTAATGAGTATCTTAAAAGGGAGTGATCTTTATTTCCATAGGTGGACGCCGTTTCGAGATATCGCCACAAAGGTGGACCAGGGGTGACCCTAGAATTTGCTTGTATGATATGGGTATCAAAAGAAAGAGGTTAATGAACATTATAAAAGGGAGTGGGCCTTAGTTCTATAGGTGAACGCCTTTTCGAGATATCGCTATAAGGTGGACCAGGGGTGACTCTAGAATGCGTTTGTACAATATGGGTATCAAACGAAAAGTGTTAATGAGTATTTTAAAAGGGAGTGGGCCTTAGTTCTATAGGTGGACGCCTTTTCGAGATATCGCCATAAAGGTGGGCCAGGGGTGACTCTATAATGTGTTTGTACGATATGGGTATCAAATTAAAGGTATTAATGAGGGTTTTAAAAGGGAGTGGTGGTAGTTGTACATAGAGTGATGCTTAGTTCTATAGGTGAACGCCTTTTCGAGATATCGCCATAAAGGTGGACCAGGGGTGACTCTAGAATGCGTTTGTACAAAATGGGTATCAAACGAAAGGTATTAACGAGTATTTTAAAAGGGAGTGGGCCTTAGTTCTATAGGTGGACACCTTCTCGAGATATAGCCATAAAGGTGGACCAGGGGTGACTCTAGAATATGTTTGTACAATATGGGTATCAAATGAAAGGTGCTAATGAGTATTTTAAAAGGGCGTGGGGCTTAGTTCTATAGGTGGACGCCTTTTCGGGATATCGCCACAAAGGTGAACCAGGGGTGACTCTAGAATGTGTTTGTATAATATGGGTATCAAACGAAAGGTGTTAATGAGTATTTCAAAAGGGCGTGGGACTTAGTTCTATAGGTGGACGCCTTTTCGAGATATCGCCATAAGGGTGGACCAGGGGTGACTCTAGAATGTGTTTGTACGATATCGGTATCAAATTAAAGGTACTAATGGGGGTGGCGGCGGCCACCGTGGTGTGATGGTAGCGTGCTCCGCCTATCACACCGTATGCCCTGTGTTCAACTCCCGGGCAAAATTTTAGAAATAAGATTTTTCAATTAGAAGAAAATTTTTCTAAGCGGGGTCGCCCCTCGGCAGTGTCTGGCAAGCGCTCCGATTGTATTTCTGCCATGAAAAGCTCTCAGTGAAAACTCATCTGCCTTGCAGATGCCGTTCGGAGTCGGCATAAAACATGTAGGTCCCGTCCGGCCAATTTGTAGGGAAAAATCAAGAGGAGCACGACGCAAATTGGAAGAGAAGCTCGGCCTTAGATCTCTTCGGAGGTTATCGCGCCTTACATTTATTTATTTTTAATGGGGGTTTTAAAAGGGAGTGATGGTAGTTGTATAGGTGGTCGCCTTTTCGAGATATCGGCATAAAGGTGGACCAGGGGTGACTCTAGATAGCGTTTGTACAATATGGGTATCAAATGAAAGGTATTAATTAGTATTTTAAAAGGGAGTGGGCCTTAGTTCTATAGGTGGACGCCTTCTCGAGATATAGCCATAAAGGTGGACCAGGGGTGACCCTAGAATATGTTTGTACGATATGGGTATCAAATGAAAGGTGTTAATGAGTATTTTAAAAGGGCGAGGGGTTTAGTTCTATAGGGAGACGCCTTTTCGAGATATCGCCATAAAGGTGAACCAGTGGTGACTCTAGAATGCGTTTGTACAATATGGGTATCAAACGAAAGGTATTAATGAGTATTTTAAAAGGGAGTGGGCCTTAGTTCTATAGGTGGACGCCTTCTCGAGATATAGCCATAAAGGTGGACCAGGGGTGACTCTAGAATATGTTTGTATGATATGGGTATCAAATTAAGGGTATTAATGATGCTTTTAAAAGGGAGTGGTGGTAGTTGTATATGTGAAGGCGTTTTCCAGATATCGACCAAAATATGGACCAGGGTGACCCAGAACATCATCTGTTGGATACCGCTAATTTATTTATATATATAATACCACGAACAGTATTCCTGCCAAGATTTCAAGGGTTTTTTATTTCGCCCTGTAGAACTTTTTCATTTCATTCTACTTAATATGGTAGGTGGCACACCCATTTTACAAAGTTTTTTTCTAAAGTTATATTTTGCGTCAATAAACCAATCCAAATACCATGTTTCATCCGGTTTTTCGTATTTGGTGTATTCGGCCGAGCGGAAGGACAGACGGTCGACTGTGTATAAAAACTGGGCGTGGCTTCAACCGATTTCGCCCTTTTTAACAGAAATATGTTATCGTCCCAGAATCTAAGCCCCTATCAAATTTCACAAGGATTGGTAAATTTTTGTTCGACTTATGGCATTATAAGTATTCTAGACAAATTAAATGAATTGTTCCACCATATCATTACTGGAGTTGAATTTTGACATAATTTACTTATATACTGTAAAGATATAAAATTTTTTTTTAAAACTTGACTTTAAAAAAAAATTTTTTTTAAAAGTGGGCTTGGTCGTTCTCCGATTTTGCTAATTTTTATTAAGCATACATATAGTAATAGGAGTAACGTTCCTGCTAAATTTCATCATGATATCTTCAACGACTGCCAAATTACAGCTTGCAAAATTTTAAATTACCTTCTTTTAAAAGTGGGCGGTGCCACGCCCATTGTCCAAAATTTTACTAATTTTCTATTCTGCGTCATAAGTTCAACTCACCTACCAAGTTTCATTGCTTTATTCGTTTTTGGTAATGAATTATCGCACTTTTTCTGTTTTTCGAAATTTTCGATATCGAAAAAGTGGGCGTGGTTATAGTCCGATATTGTTCATTTTAAATAGCGATCTGAGATGAGTGCTCAGGAACCTACGTACTAAATTTCATCAAGATACCTCAAAATTTACTCAAGTTATCGTGTTAACGGACGGACGGACGGACATGGCTGAATCAAATTTTTTTTCGATCCTGATGATTTTGATATATGGAAGTCTATACCTATCTCGATTTCTTTATACCTGTACAACCAACCGTTATCCAATCAAAGTTAATATACTCTGTGAGCTCTGCTCAACTGAGTATATTAAGTACTCTAGAAGAACAAAAAACGGTTTTTCCTATATAACGTAAAATTACTACTTTTTCCTTGTGTATGTGCCGAGCGTACTACATATAGTACACCCTACAAAATCGGGTATAAAATATTTTTTTTTTATTTATCTTAATTTCTGTACTTTTTGTTAAAAGAACGTTATTAAAAAAAGATTGTGGAAATTGCTTCACCAGGAGGTCCGTCGGCATATCTGGGTTAAGAGTAAAAAAATTAAATAAAATTGAAAATTGTAGGTCTTTTAAATTTTAATAAACTAACTTTAAGTTCAAAAGTGAACCTTTTTCCGAAAAAATTTAATTATTTTTAACTTTAATTTTGACGAAAAACACAAAAAGATTTTTTTTCAAGGAATTCAATTAGATAAGCTGTACATTAGTAGGTACTTGCCAGCGGCAGGATTTCAAACGGAATTACTCATTTGTTGTTGGGTGGCTTATACTTTACAATTGCGCCGCTTCAACAGATTCGAGACCGTTTTCCGAACACTACGGGATATTATATTTAATTTTTTTTTTTCAGTTAACTTGTCACTGCCCGAGACTTAAAATTTTCCGCGGCACGTCCACGCACTTTAGATTCAACTATTGCAATGATCTTCTGAGCTTCAGTTAGATCGTGCGCATACTCCCACACATATCTAAACGGAATTCCCTTTCACTCAAATTCACACCCACGCATGCGCAGTTGCTTTCGTAAAGATACGTTGCTTCTACTAGAAAATATTGTCATATATTTCTTTTCAAAAATTAAAAAATAGATATGTACATATGTATATATATAAAAAAAAAAAACAAATAGGCCAAACTTAACATGCGGGGACCTGTGAGGGAGGGAAATTTACATACATATGGCTCTTCCCTCTCACACAAATACCATTGCCTCAGGTTCACGACTCACGACGCACTGGAGGTGCTTAATCATTTTCTTTTTTTAACTGGCGCCCAACTTGAAGGACCAAGGACCTACTAATTAAAAGGACATCCGAATCCTGGAGGACCAAGGACCAATAAAATCGAGAGGACATACGAATCCTTGAGGATCACGAGTCAACTTATTTAATTAAAAATTGTAAGCGATTATTCAATAAATTTTCTAAGTGGCTAAGAATACAACAAATTTATAAATCGCCGAAAATTGATATTTTTAATAATAATAAAAAAATGTATATGTTAAAAATCCGTGTTTAAATTTGAGTTTAGTTTTTGATTAAATTGTGTTTAGTTGTCGAACTATATTTTTTGTTCAAACTTATCGAAGTTTTTAATATTCTTTAAAATTCTGAGAGTTCCCTTGTTTATGTGTGTGTTTAAAACACGTAAAGGTAAATCTTAAAATCGTAAAATCTTTGGAAACTATATGCTTCAAACTGCAGTAATTTTCAATTAATGCACTTACATATCTTCATTCCATTAAATAATATAGAGTTTTTTTACAACAACGTTTTCTGCTACTCTAAAGAATAAATTGCCACGGTTTATAATGATACGACAATTCCTTGCCGATTTAAAAATTATTCTTAGAAGAAAACCGACTAAATATTGTCATTAAAGCATTTCGATATTCAACTTCGAAAAATTTTCACCCTTATTAAATTTTTCTACCAAGCTTTTTAATCAGTGAGTGCGGAAAAATGTTTCCTAATAGAGATGAGGTAGTAGCAATTGTTGAAGAATTTAATGAGCGCACAAGGCAGGAATTATCTGACCAGCTTAACCGTTTGACCTTGGCAATTAATCAATTGCAGCCACGTGGTGTTGAGCAACATTTACCCGCATCTATTAACCCAGCGGTTGTAGAAAATAGTTCAAGTCTAGACTTAATAAAGTCACTCCCTGAATTTAGTGGTGATTCTGCTTCCTACCCAGCCTGGCGAGTTGCAGCTGAATTCGCCATCAAATATTATACAGAGGGATCTGAAAAATATTAAATTGCTATGGGTATTTTTCGAAACCAAATTACTGGTTCTGCAAATGCCACTCTTTTTTAGTACAGTGCTTGATTTCAAAGCAATCATAGCTAGGCTAGATCAAGAATACGCAGACAAACGGCCACTTTATGTTATGGAGAATGAATTAAGCATTCTCAAACAGGGTAATCAATCTATTACGGAGTACTACAACGAAGTAGATAGAAAACTGTGCCAAATAATTAATAAACAAACTATGACATATAGTGGAAGAAGTGATATCGTTGCTACATTTAACGAGCGTGCTAGAGAGAACGCCTTACGGGTTTTTATATCAGGCCTTCGTCGCCCACTATGCGATATTCTTTTCTCCGCCAGACCTAAAGACCTTCCCACTGCCCTTGCAGTTGCTCAAGAGCTACAAATAAGCCATAGACGACATGATTTTGCAGAAGCTTTCGCTGTCGGAAACACCAATAAATTCGATAGGCCGATAATGTCACAGTATAAACCAACAGATCACTATAATCGACCTCATGCTAGTAATCGTTTTAACCCAAATCGCCCCAATAGATCAACCCCAATGGATATTGATAACTCTACAAGCTATTGCAGACAAGGTAATAGAGTTTCAAGTCCACATGCCCAACAGCATCAGCAAATTAAAAATACTCCTAATTATGCCCCTAATCTGCATAACCCAAATTCCACCTTCCCAGTTGCAAATAAATATACACTGGCAACTCTGTTCGTGTGAAGTATTCTTTTAAAGTGAGCGCGCAAATAATTCAAAAATTTTATCATTTCTCTCGATAATTTAAGACAAACTTTCAAAAGTATCAAAATCTCTAGCAACTCCCGAAGTGTGGAGCAAGGAGTGCAGCTGAAACTCATCATTTGTAGTGAATTTAATGAGAATCACAAGTATATTTGTCATAATACAATAACAACAGTGAAAATCTCCGGCCAATTCATGTGCTGAAAGCTTTCAGTAATTCAACATTCGCATTCGCGCAATCTATCGGTTGATAGCCTTATATAAATTATACCATCTACGCCTGTGCTTCCACCTGGTTCCAATTCATCTATTTTTCGGAGTATTTTTTTGAAACACCATGTCTCAAAATTCTGGAAAGCGTCGTGGCGAGACCTTGGGCAATGAAGCTGAAATAATTAAAAAGGCTCCTAGTCTAAGCGATTCATCTCCTAACCTCATCCGTACAATCGACCAACGACTGATAAAGTACAATGACTCGTTGCCCAATAAAATAATGGAAGCAGAAAAGCGTATGATGGAGTTTACATGCAGAAAACTGGAAGATAAATTTGAAGGCCTGAAGAAGGAGTTAAACGAGTTAAGTGGTAGAATTAATCGCATAGAGGGTATGTTTGAGAGGATTGGGCACTTCGAAAATGAAATAGCCACACTAAAACAGAGAGTATGTAAGCAGGAAAACTTTATATCTAAGCAAGAACTCCAAATTGCTGCATGCGACGTCCGAGTTCATGGGATTCCCTTCGAGGAAGGGGAAAACTTACAAAAGATTTTCCACCACCTCTGCTTCACGCTAACCTTACAGTGTAGTAGTAGTATGTCCTGTAAATTGTGTTGTTGTTCTAGTCCAGGTGTTCCTGTGGAATATGTGTTTGTTCATATGTTTTCTGAGAATAATAGTAGGCTTCTTATTGGCTGTGCATACAGACCGAATCGAGTAGTAGATTTTTCCGCGTTTATTGAATTTCTTCAATCGTTACTATTAGACTATGACAATATTATCATCGCTGGAGATTTTAATAGTAACCTACTGGTGGATGCCACTTTAAAACAAAGCATGGAATCTCTGGGACTTTTTCCCACAAACTGTGCTATACCAACGCATTTCACAAATACTAACTCTTCTCTATTTGATTTATTTTTTGTCAATGATCTTCATAAAATGATTCACTACACACAACTATCCGCCTCCTGCTTCTCAAAACACGACCTGATATTCCTAAACTACAACTTCCAAACATCATGTAGGCCAAGTTCGTTCGCGTATCGCGATTACAGAAGTATAGATTATTATTCTCTTGCTGAGTCCGTTGAGTCGGTTGAATGGAGCTTGATTCGCACGTTAACATCAGTTGATGACCAGACAAAGTTTCTGCAGGATAACATAAATAAATTATTCGATGATCACGTTCCACTAAAATTAAAAACACCTAAATAAAAGAATAGCCCTTGGTTCAATGCTACATTAAAACACCTTATCCACCTTCGTAACCAAGCCTACTTACGGTGGGAAAGGTACAAAACAGTCGAAGCGAATAGCTGCTTTAAAACAGCTCGGCTTACTGTAAACAAAGCCATAAGGCTGGCCAAGGCAAATTATTTTAAGTATAAGTTAAGTTCTGCTTTGAATACAAAAGAAAAGTGGAACAAAATCAAACAAATAGGAATTGGTAAGCCCAAAAATTACCTGTCTTATCCCCCTGATGTCGACATCAACGAAATAAATAATACTTTTGTAAGACTACCAAACTCAGCCGACAATGTGTGTATTGATAAATACTCCGTGCGTGTTAATGTTGACACTAGCCCTTTCGAGTTTGTTTGTATCGATAATTGTGATGTTGTCCAAGCCATACTTTCTGTGAAGTCTAACGCAATGGCGCTTGATGGTATATGTTCAAAGTTTTTAAAAGTCATTCTTCCCAAAATCCTTCCCCACATTACTTACTTGGTCAACTCAATTTTGACGACCGGCGTCTTCCCAATATACTGGAAAGCTGCAAAAGTTATTCCAATCCGTAAACAAAACAATGAGTATCGACAAATAGCCATACTCCCTTTCCTCTCTTAGGTCGTTGAACGTATTCTACATGGGCAAATGTATCATATGTACATGAATACAAGCTCCTGTCAGACAGTCAGTCCGGTTTCAGGTAAAAGCGGAGCTGTACAACGGCACTATTATCTGTGACAGAAGAAATTCGTGAGCGAGTGGATGAAAGTTAAGCTTTTGATTCTGTAGACCACACTCTGCTCTGTAGGAAGCTGGTAAACATATTTAACTTCTCTGGTCATGCAGTTGCTCTTTTAAGATCATATCTTGGCGGTAAGACTCAAGCAGTATGTATAGATGTGAAAAGTCTGACTTCCTACATGTCTTAAGAGGCATCCCTCAAGGCTCTATCCTGGGTCCTCTGTTATTTGTTCTGTATATCAATGACTTACCCGATGTCCTTAAGTATCGTAATGCTCATATCTACGCTGATGATGTGCAGTTGTTTACGTGTTGTCCGCGCGATCAAACTAGCTTGTGCATAAGTAACTTAAACCACGATTTGAATCAAATATTTTCACGGGCTAATATGAATGGCTTATGTATAAACCCGAATAAGTCAAAATGTATTGTTATTCATAGAAGGTCTTTTCCCACTAATGATTTAGAGAATGTAGTGTTCGATAATTCCGTTATAGAATACGTAGATACGCCGAAAAACTTAGGTGTAATTTTTAACAAAATATTGACATGGAAAGACCATATATTTAGAACGGTTGGAAAAGTGTATGGAATGCTTCGTACACTATGGTTAACACAGTATTTCACACCTTAGCACATAAGACTACTTCTGGCTAAAGCGTACTTAATACCTACGCTAATCCATGGTTGTGTGATTTACTCAAACTGTGACTATCTGTGCAAGAACAAACTAACAGCCCCATTCTGTGCACTTGGCAAATTCACAATCTTGCTTATTTGTCAAGTTTGATAATTTATCAAGTAATTGCTATTCTATGTAAAAAATAAAAAGCCTTTTCGCTGACAAATTGTCAATAAGTCAAACGCTCTTGATAATTTAATTTATACGGATAAACTTAAATTAGAATTCTGTTATTGTGCCATCGAGAGAAAATGGAAGATTTATTACTTTTGCTATTATTGTGGGAAGATCCTCTGGGAATTTTGGGGGTAATTTCAGGACGGTTTTGGGGACTCCCTCGGGGTCATTTGGGGGACATTCCGGGATGGTTTTGGGGTTTCCATTGGGTGCTCCCGGGGTAATTAGGGGATCATTCCGGTACAGTTTTGGGGACTCCCTCTGGCGCATTTGGGGGACATTCCGGGATGGTTTTGGGGACTCCATCTGGTCCTCCCGGCGTAATTTAGGGGTCGTTCCGGTATCTTTTTGGGGACTCTCCCGAGGTCATTCCGGAATGGTTTTGGGGACTCCCTCGAGGTTATTTGGGGGTTATGTCTCCCAAATGACCCAAAGAGAGTATCCAAAAAGATCTCAGAACGACCCCTAAATGACCCCGGGAGGACCCGATGTAGTCCCCAAAACCATCCCGGAATGGCCCCTAAATGACCCCGAGGGAGTCCCAAAATGGATCCCGGAATGACCTCCAAGTGACCCCGAGAGGACCCCGAGGGAGTCCCCAAAACCATCCCAGAATTCTTCCAAATGACTCCGAGGGAGTCCCTAAAAACATCCCGGCACGACCCCAATTCAACCTGGGAAGACCCCGAGGGAGTCGCCAAAACCACCCCGGAAAGACCCCAAGGGAGTCACCATAAACATCCCGGAACGACCCATAAATGACCCCAATGGAGTCCCCAAAATCATCCCGGAAGACACCCAAATGCACCCGATGGGGACCCCAAAACAATCCCGCAATATCCCCCAAATGGCCCCGAGGGAAACCCCAAATTCCCCGAGAGAGTCCCCAAAGCCATGCCGAAATGACCCCCAAAAAGCCCAGCGGATTATTTTTTTCCTATTCCAATTTCGGGGTTAGAAGCATAAAATGAGACATATCGCTCCAATTGCTCATGCGTAGCACGTTCCACTTTTGATTTCTTTGAAAAAACTATGATTTTAAAATATTTGTTACAAAAAATTAAGACCAATATTTAACTCTTACGTTTCTTCCATTTCGCCATTGTTGCACTAAACCGTTGATTTAAATGAAAATAAAATACAGTTCATTAAAATAATAATTTATAAAATAAAAAAAAAATAATAAATTTAAAAATGCTTGCTTGCAGTGGGCTTTAAACCCGCAACCCCAAACGTGTGAGCCGGGTATGTCACCCACTGTGCCACGACTTACACACCTACAAGCGTATCAAATTACTCCCTTATAACTCACATTAAACTGCTCGCCCTCAACTGCCCCACGCTTAGCAAATTTAGTTCACCCCAATATAATGAAAAGCACAGGCCGTAAAGCTTTTTAGAGTTGTCAAGCTATGCGCAGAATAGAAATATTTGTCAACTTGATAAAAATCTTGATTACTTGTCAACTTATTGACAATTTGTCAAGTACACAGAATAACCCCGTAAATGTTGTTTACAACAACATTGCTAGATATGTTTATGGGTTGAAAAGACTTGACCACGTATCACAGCATGATGAAAGGTTGCTAAACATTTCTTTCGAAAATTGTTTAAAAGTCAAAACACTGTCCTTCCTCCATAATAAGCTTATTTTTCTGCAATCATCAAGATCGGTGCTTCTTCTTAAGCACATTAGATACCGCACGCTAACCTCTGAGCGCCAATTCTTTGTTACTGCAATACGTCTTTGGAACTCGCTACCTACAAGTCTTCGACTCTTAAGTAATGCTCTGCACTTCAAAAAAGAGCTAACATCATTTTTTAACGACTCTTACAGGCCTATTCTGTGCTCTTGACAAATTCACCATCTTGCTTATTTGTCAAGTTTGATTATTTGTCAAGTATTTTCTATTCTGTGTCAAATATAAAAAGCTCTTTGGTTGACAATATCTTAAACGCTCTTGACAATTCAAATTTGCGCTAAAAATTATGTTATTGCGTGTTTGTGTCTGAATTAAAATGGAAGAAGACTTATTACTTTTGCTGTTATTGTCTGAAGATGAGGAAAATGAGGAAAATAGAGATCGCTCGAGGTACTTAAAATCCCTGAGAGATGTCAGCAATCCATTTGCCTTAAGTGAAAATGTGTTCGTTCAACATTTCCGTTTGACCCGTTCTTTGTGCCGTCGCCTTATTGATGACTTGGAACCGCACGATGATCAACAAACCTCCTTGCCAATAACGATCCGTGTTCTATCGGTATTGAACTTCTTTGCTAATGGATCGTACCAGACATGCGTGGGCAACACTTACACTATGCCTATGAGCCAGGCGTCTTTTTCCAGAAGTTTGAATGCTGTGGCAAACCTAATTGTGAGAGTTAAGGGCAGTGAAATCGAGTTTCCCCGCACAGTCGAAGAAGAGAATGTTGTTAAAACAGGGTATGCGTGCTAATGAAATTTTCAGATAAATCTATAACGAAAATCTTTGTACTATTTAAGGTTTTTCCGGAAATTTGGCATAAAAAGTACAATAGGTGCAATTGATTGCACCCACATTGCCATTGTTGCTCCGCCTTCAAACAATGTGGAGCGTCCGTTAAGCCAATACCTAAACCGAAAAGGCTACTACAGCATTAATGTTGAAGCGGTATTTTCTGCTTTTGTTAAAAATATTTACAATTTATTAAATTTAATTATTTTAAGGTATGCGATCATCGCTTGCGTTTTACATTTCTAAATGCCAACTTTCCAGGAGCGACACATGACTCAGGCATATGGGCAACGTCTGACCTACGCGAGTATTTGATACGCAAGCATAACGCCAGTTCTACTTCCAACCAAAGGGAATCATGGCTCATTGGAGATCAAGGATACCCTTTGGAACCATGGCTTCTCACACCAGTTGCAAACCCATGTACCACGAAAGAACGGAAGTTTAATAAGATACATGCATCTGGAAGAAATTGTATAGAAAGAGGATTTGGTGTTGTGAAGTCGCGTTTTAGGTGCTTGCTTAAGCATCGAGTGCTACATTATCCTCACGAAACAGCTGCTGCTATTATTACGAGCTGCGTCATATTGCACAACATCATGGCAAAAGCTGGTATGACAGAGGACGTAGATATCGTTGAAGATGATCATGAATTCGAAAGAGATCCAAACGACTCTACTCAGTACACCCGCGAGGGAGAGAGAACACGGTCTAGATACATATCAACTCTTTAAAAAACTGCACATGTAAATATTTCATTTCCCAAATATAAAGCATAATATTACTCATAGCCAAAAATGTCCTTTTCGACTCTATATTTTTGAAAGTAGGGATACAATCACCGAGAGCTTTAGGTTTATGGCTTGCAAATGTTACTCCAGTGTAGAAGAAATTTGGACGTCTCTAAAGAACACACAAACAAAAACTTATGGGCGTGCATAGCCCTTCATTAAAGGACGTTTATATTTAAAAAATTTACTTGCGTGTATCTATCGAATTTGACCCCTTCCCTAATCATTTCAGCTCCTTATTATTTTGCCCCTTCACCTCTCCTTTTTTCTTTTTGTTTGCTTTTACCGTCTCATATCGTCCTTCTCTTTTTTATCTTAACCTTTTTCTATACTTATTCATATATCTACCCCTATCACAATCCGTAGTCCTAATCATATAGACCAGGCATGCTTAACGAACGAAACGATATCATTTCGTTACGATAATCAACGTTAATAAACGAAACGAAGTCAAATTAACGTTAATTTGGCGTTCTTAACGTTAATAAACGAAACGAAATGACTTCGTTTCGTTTATTAACGTTGATTATCGTAACGAAATGATATCGTTTCGTTCGTTAAGCATGCCTGATATAGACACACACAAGATTTTTATATGTACATAAATATGTATGTATTTTATATTAAATTTTATTTATAAAAACAAAAGAAAACAATTACATAAATATAACAATTCATTTCAATAGCTCTCACAGACAAACTAAAAATTTAAAAATAAAAATAAAGTTATATATGTTGCTTAGTGAAATAATGTAGAATATATTATGTTTTATTTTATTTCGTTTAATTCATTTTATTTTATGGTATTTGAGTTTTTTATATATTATTTAATTTATTTTAAAATATTAAATTTATTTTGTTATAATTCTCATTTATTTTATATTATTTTGTACAATTTTTCTTATTTTATTTCATTTTTCATTATACTATCTTATTTGACGACAATTTTTCGCTTCCCAAGGCAGTCGGTTCTATGTACCGGAGCGACTCGGGATTTTTCCCGACCAAGGACTGTCATTTCAGTGTAACCCCATTTAATTTGTTTCGTCCCTCCCACAAACTGTCATCCTCCCAGCAGCTCCTTGCAGCAGGACTGCTCCATATTCTCTTGCTCCGGGAAGGTATCGAATCCAATCCGGGTCCGTCTCCTGACCCCGGTCCTGATAAATAGTTTTGCTGCATCTGCCGGAAAAGAATCTTTTTAGGACGGTCATACTCTGTTCAGTGTGTCTCGTGTAAGGGATGGTTGCATCGGACAGGTTGTTCTGGGCTTGATCCCAAAACCCGACGTCCACGTAACTTTTATAAATCTTTTGTGGCTCCTTGCTGTTCACGCCCAAGGGCGCCCCGTAGTCTACGTCTAAGCGCCCCCCCCCCCCCCCCCCCATTACCTTCCAGCAGCACCGCTGCTCAGCAAGCCACAACAAGTACCCGCTGCTGCTAGCGCCTTACGGCGCCAACAACTCAAACAGCTGCTACCACTCATAACTACAATCTTCGTAGTAGAGTCGGAAGCAATGCTGAGCAACAGCCCCTGCCCCCGTCTTCTTCCCCCCTCTTTTCCGGCAGCAATCGTGTAGGTCAGGGAAACAGACTCTTAGTCCCTACCTCCGTTTGCACCGTTTGCCAGCACAGAATATATATGTTTGCGACATCCGCCCAATGCAGCTCCTGCCTTGGGTGGTGCCACTTTCCTAGATGTTCTGGTCTCCGCGACGGCAACCCCTCGACGGGTTTCATCGCGCCATGTTGCCAGGTCGCAAACTCAAATCATCCGGGTACCCCAATGCTTGCCCAAGGACGCCCAGTCCCAGGGCCACAACAGCAATTGCGTCCTGGCCTTCCTCAACCCAGGCGTAGTCACCCGTCACTTACCCCCAGAGTGGCGACGTCTCCCCTCATGCACTTCAGAATTCTGCAGTTAAACTGTAATGGACTAACTGGGAAGATTACGGAGATAGTCAATTTCATGAAGCGGCACAACATCCGCATTGCTGCGATTCAAGAGACTAAACTCACAGCACGATCTGCATTGCAGACCTGCTCTGGGTATAATGTCCAAAGAAAAGATCGCGAGAGCGGAAATGGAGGCGGCCTCGCGTTTATAATACACCACTCTGTGCAGTATCACATATTTGATCCTGGCATCGACCGCAGGGACAACGTCTTAGAACGTCAAGGCCTATCTGTCCGGTCAGGCGATGCAAACCTAGAAATCATCAACATCTACATCCCCCCTGCCACCTGTTGCCCCGGTGGATACCGCCCTAATATCAGAGCCTTACTCACTGGAAACAATCTCATTATTTTAGGCGACTTGATCTATGGCCCATCATGATCTATGGCATTCAAATTTGCGGGCGGACAGTAGGGGCGAGATGTTGGCGGATCAAATAGAAGAAACGACGTTCTGCACAATAAACGGAGACGCCCCCACACGTATGGTAGGAAGCTGTCACAGTTCGCCAGATATCTCAATCGTGAGCGCAGAACTCGTAAACTGCGTCAACTGGCAGCCGATGGTATCATTGGCATCCGACCACCTGCCTATACTTGTTTCGCTCGAGCGTACCGCCGACTTCATCGTCACCGAAAAACGCACTTACATAAACTTTAAAAAAGGAAAATGGTAAGAATATAAATCCTTTACAGACAACCTCTTTGCTGCCCTCCCTATCCCGACTGATGCCCGCCAAGGGGAGCGTGCCTTCCGCAAGGTCATTGAATCCGCCTCGGCACGTTTCATTCCCGCCGGGAGAATTCCCGAAATCCGGCCCCACTTCCCGGCGGAGGCCGCAAACTTAGCGAGAGAACGTGACCTTATAAGGCAGCTTGATCCAGGCGACCCCCAAATAAGGGATATAAACCAACGCATCAGATTGCTTGTGGATGAACACAAGCGGGCGAAATGGGAGGAGCACATAAGAGGTTGTAACCTCTCTACCGGTGTGGGTAAACTTTGGTCCACCGTAAAGTCCCTATCGAATCCGACTAAGCACAAAGACAAAGTTTCCATCGCCTTTGGCGACAAAGTGCTGTCGGATGCGAAAAAATGCGCCAGCGCTTTCTGCCGACAATATATAATGCATTCTACGGTCGACAAAGTTAGACGGAGGGCCAACAGACACGCACATAAACACAAATTCAGCGCGTCACCAATCACCATCACCGCTAAAGAGGTTGAGGACGCCATTGGTCGCGCTAAACCATCCAAAGCAGTGGGCCCAGACGGCATAGCCATGCCGATGCTTAAAAGCCTAGGGAAAGAGGGTTTCAAATATTTAGCGCAGGTCTTCAACCTGTCTCTTTCCACCTTTGTCATACCCGAGAAATGGAGAATGGCCAAGGTGGTCCCGCTACTAAAGCCTGGTAAACCAGCTAACATAGGAGAGTCGTATCGTCCGATATCTCTCCTATCGCCAGTAGCAAAGACGCTCGAAGCCATTTTGCTCCCTTATTTCCAAGCAAATTTGCAACTAGCCTCCCATCAGCATGGCTTCAGAAAACTCCATAGCACTACCTCCGCGCTAAATGCCATTAGCACCCAGATAAATTGCGGTTTAAATCAAAACCCCCACCATAGAACAGTACTCGTAGCGCTAGACCTATCAAAAGCTTTTGATACGGTCAACCATGGCTCGTTACTGCAAGACCTGGAAGGGTCTACCCTTCCCCCATGTCTTAAAAGGTAGACCGCAAATTATCTGGGTGGTCGGCAGGCATCGGTGCTATTTAGAAACGAAACATCAAAGCCAAGGAGAATTAAACAAGGGGTGCCACAGGGTGGTGTCCTATCCCCACTTTTGTTTAATTTCTACATATCTAAGCTACCTTCACCACCGGAAGGAGTCACAATCGTTTCCTACGCCGATGACTGCACAGTAATGGCCACAGGCCCAGGCCCACAGATCGATGAGCTATGCAATAAAATAAACGGCTACCTCCCTGATCTCTCCAGTTTTTTCGCCTCGCGAAACCTGGCATTATCACCGACTAAATCTTCCGCGACCTTATTTAAAACATGGACGTCCCAAATATCGACCATTTTGAACATCCACGTCGATGGCTCTACGCTACCGACTGTCCTACACCCCAAAATCTTGGGTGTGACGTTTGATCAGGATCTACATTTTGGTGAGCACGCAGCCGCAATTGTTCCGAGAATTCAGAGCCGTAACAAAATCCTCAAATCCCTTGCTGGCAGTACCTGGGGAAAAGATAAAGAAACGCTCATGGCTACATACAAAGCAATTAGCCAGCCGATTACGAGCTACGCGTCACCCATATGGTCGCCAAGCCTAAAAATTACCCACTGGAAGAAGCTACAGGCCTGCCAAAATACTGCTCTCAGAATTGCCACGGGCTGTCTTCTTATGTCCCCAGAACACCATCTACATAATGAGGCGAGAATACTCCCCATCAGGGAAAGAAACGAGATGCTGACCAAACAGTTCCTGTTGAATACCCAGAAACCTGGGCATCCCAACAGACATCTGATTGACGAGCCAGCACCGCCTAGGGGCTTAAGGAGTCATCTCCGTAAGCATTTTGAGGAAATACGGCCTCTGAGAACACAGCCGTATGAAGCGAAAAAACACAAGCAGGTCCTTGGTGAACTCCACAAACAGGCGTTGGACCTTTATGCCGGGAATTGCCCGGTGAACCCAGTACTCAAAGTAAAGTATCCAAAACTTGCGGAAGAGGAACGCATACTCCCCAGGGAAACGCGTGCCACTCTGGCTCAACTTCGTTCTGGATACTGTAACAGGTTAAACTCTTACCTATCCAGAATCAACCCCGACATACAAAATGTATGCCCCGCTTGCAATGTGTCCCCACATGACACCAACCCTCTCTTTAATTGTAATGTGGAACCAACGCCTCTAACACCCCTTTCCCTATGGTCCACCCCTGTTGAAACAGCAAGTTTCCTTGGACTCCCGTTAGAGGATATTGATGACAGTTTGTGATCGGTCGCGTCTGTTAGGTGGGGCGAAGCACTGCTACAACAACAACAACAACGACAATTTTTATTATTTTATTTCGGTTTTTATTATACTATCTTATTTGATTACAATTTTTCTTATTTTATTTCATTTTTTATTATACTATCTTATTTGATTACAATTTTTCTTATTTTATTTCATTTTTTATTATACTATTTTATTTGATTACAACTTTTATTATTTTATTTAATTTTTTTTATTCTATCTTATTTGATTACAATTTTTATTATTTTATTTCATTTTTTATTATACTATCTTATTTGATTACAATTTTTCTTATTTTATTTCATTTTTTCATTATTCTATCTTATTTGATTACAATTTTTATTATTTTTATTAATTTTTCATTATTCTATCTTATTTGATTACAATTTTTATTATTTTTTTCATTTTTCATTATTCTATCTTATTTGATTACAATTTTTATTATTTTATTTCATTTTTTATTATACTATCTTATTTGATTACAATTTTTCTTATTTTATTTCATTTTTCATTATTCTATCTTATTTGATTACAATTTTTATTATTTTATTTAATTTTTTATTATACTATTTTATTTGATTACAATTTTTCTTATTTTATATCATTTTTCATTATTCTATCTTATTTGATTACAATTTTTATTATTTTTTTTCATTTTTCCATATTCTATCTTATTTGATTACAATTTTTATTATTTTATTTCATTTTTTATTATACTATCTTATTTGATTATAATTTTTCTTATTTTATTTCATTTTTCATTATTCTATCTTATTTGATTACAATTTTTATTATTTTATTTCATTTTTTATTATACTATCTTATTTGATTACAATTTTTCTTATTTTATTTCATTATTCTATCTTATTTGATTACAATTTTTATTATTTTTTTGAATTTTTCATTATTCTATCTTATTTGATTACAATTTTTATTATTTTATTTCATTTTTTATTATACTATCTTATTTGATTACAATTTTTCTTATTTTATTTCATTTTTCATTGTTCTATCTTATTTGATTACAATTTTTATTATTTTATTTCATTTTTTATTATACTATCTTATTTGATTACAATTTTTACTATTTTATTTCATTTTTTATTATTCTATCTTATTTGATTACAATTTTTATTATTTTATTTCATTTTTTATTGTACTATCTTATTTGATTACAATTTTTCTTATTTTATTTCATTTTTCATTATTCTATCTTATTTGGTTACAATTTTTATAATTTTTTTTAATTTTTCATTATTCTATCTTATTTGATTACAACTTTTATTATTTTATTTCATTTTTTATTATACTATCTTATTTGATTACAATTTTTCTTATTTTATTTCATTTTTCATTATTCTATCTTTTTTGATTACAATTTTTATTATTATTTTCATTATTCTATCTTCTTTGATTACAATTTTTATTATTTTATTTAATTTTTTATTATACTATCTTATTTGATTACAATTTTTATTATTTTATTTAATTTTTTATTATACTATCTTATTTGATTAAAATTTTTCTTATTTTATTTCATTTTTCATTATTCTATCTTATTTGATTACAATTTTAATTTTTTTTTTAATTTTTCATTATTCCATCTTATTTGATTACAATTTTTATTATTTTTTTTAATTTTTTATTACACTATCTTATTTGATTACAATTTTTCTTATTTTATTTCATTTTTCATTATTCTATCTTATTTGATTACAATTTTTATTATTTTTTTTTTAATGTTTCATTATTCTATCTTATTTGATTACAATTTTTATTATTTTATTTCATTTTTTATTATACTATCTTATTTGATTACAATTTTTCTTATTTTATTTAATTTTTCATTATTCTATCTTATTTGATTACAATTTTTATCAATATTTTCATTATTCTATCTTATTTGATTACAATTTTTATTATTTTATTTAATTTTTTATTATACTATCTTATTTGATTACAATTTTTCTTATTTTATTTCATTTTTCATTATTCTATCTTATTTGATTACAATTTTTATTATTTTTTTTAATTTTTCATTATTCTATCTTATTTGATTACAATTTTTATTATTTTTTTTTCATTTTTTATTATACTATCTTATTTGATTACAATTATTCTTACTTTATTTCATTTTTCATTATTCTATCTTATTTGATTACAATTTTTATTATTTTTTTTTAATTTTTCATTATTCTATCTTATTTGATTACAATTTTTATTATTTTATTTCATTTTTTATTATACTATCTTATTTGATTACAATTTTTCTTATTTTATTTCATTTTTCATTATTCTATCTTATTTGATTACAATTTTTATTATTTTTTTTAATTTTTCATTATTCTATCTTATTTGATTACAATATTTATTATTTTATTTCATTTTTTATTATATTATCTTATTTGATTACAATTTTTCTTATTTTATTTCATTATACTATCTTATTTGATTACAATTTTTATTATTTTATTTCATTTTTTATTATTCTATCTTATTTGATTACAATTTTTATTATTTTATTTCATTTTTTATTATACTATCTTATTTGATTACAATTTTTCTTATTTTATTTCATTTTTCATTATACTATCTTATTTGATTACAATTTTTATTATTTTATTTCATTTTTTATTATTCTATCTTATTTGATTACAATTTTTATTATTTTACTTCATTTTTTATTATTCTATCTTATTTGATTACAATTTTTATTATTTTATTTCATTTTTTAATATACTATCTTATTTGACTACAATTTTTCTTATTTTATTTCATTTTTCATTATTCTATCTTATTTTTTACAATTTTTATTATTTTATTTCATATTACAGTTTTTCTTGTTTATTTCATTTCATTTAATTTTACTTTACATTATTTTACCATACTATTTTTTTATGATTTCAATTTTTTAATTTTGATTGGAAAATAAAAGTCGTTGATAAAACAATACTGTAAAGGCACTAAAATATGGGTATTTGTTATATATGCATAACTTTTATTTTCCAATTCAAATTTGTTTTTCAATTAAAATAAAATAAACGAAAAATTACTAGTTATTACTAGCAAATTGTATAATAAAATAAAATATTATTAGCAGTCCCTGACTCTAACATGTATATAGAGAAGTTCTACGGACTATTATTATAGTAACTAGCATATTTTTATAAGGAATTCAGTCTTTGGTTCAATTATAATTAAAGAAAATTATTAGTCCGTAAAACTTCTCTATTCTTAAGTTTAATTTGGTTTTAAAACTTTGACTAGTTCAGTCAAGCAGCTCGTTGAAGTTGTGATAGCTTGAATCGTTTCACGATGCTCCTGACGCTGTTCCTCTTCTCTCTCTCTTCTTTCCCGTCGTTCTTCAAAACTATTCCGTTTGCTTATATTGCTCGTTAGAGTACTTAATAGTTTGCCTCGTTCTGCGCGAGACATACGGACTGAGCTTCCATTCAAAACTCCAGCATTCTTGAAGGAAAAAATTTCAGTTTAAAAGTGTCCGATCTATGTATATATTTATATATTAGGGAGGCCAAAAAAATTATTTTCGTTATTTTATTGGTATACGGAAAAGAGAGTATGCATACTGATCCAATATAAGTTTTTAATATTAACGGGACAAAAATCCCATAGCAGTTTTTCCTTTACTTTTATGAACATCATTATATCGACGTGCCATACGAAAACTAACAAAAGAAATTTTGTGTCTGACAAAACTAATAATTTCATTTTATGTCTGAAGAAAACTAACTACCTAAAAGTGTTAGTTTTCGTCTGACAAAAAAACGAAATTGCTAGTTTTCGGCAGACACGAGTCGAAAATGTTAGTTTTCGTACAGAATTTTGAGTGTTAGTTTTCGTATGGCACGTCGATATCTTACTACTGATAGATCATTCAACAAATTTCTACTCAAAAATTGCAGAAAGTATAACGCTCTACAACAAATTTTGTGGAGCGTTCAATTTCGAGGAAATATATGTATGTATAAACCAATCCAAGAAAAGGAAAACCATATTTTTGCCCCACCCTAACATATATGAATTACTTACTTCAGTCTCTGGCTCAAGAGGTGTCATACCAGGCATCGACGGTTCGAAACTTGCTGATTCAGCATTAGTCTCCGGCGATGATGGGCTCCACATTGCTACAAATAAGTCTGATGCATGGTTTTGCTGCGGCAAAACCGTTGGCGAATTCAAAGGACTCATCGCAAGGATACGGCTTGGAGATTGTGTATCACTCTCAGCTGGTGACGGACTCTGGAATATGGACGATGTTCTTGCTGGTAGTTCTTGTGGTGGCGAGTTCAGTCCACTACTTCCTAAACCGGCACCATCAACCGCTAATAAGCCAAAAGTAGCGAAAGCGCGATCTTCGAACTCATTAAGTGATTTGCATTGTGGACCACCACCAGTAACCCTTTGGCTCCTTTTTATACGTCGTGCACGTGTACGTAACTGGCTGTTCCATACTCCAAGCGTCTATATGTAAAAAAATTATACGCAAAGCCATTAACTAATTTGGTTACATTTTAGAGGACGGTTCAATGCTTATTATTGATCAAAAATGATTTTGGTACCAAAAGACGCGCCTCGACTCCAGTATCAATAATCCGAAAGTGGAATTTGAAAATATTATACATATATATTATACATATAAGTTATTGCCAAAAAACCCAAAAATTAGAAAAGGTCGGTCTAAAACCGGGGTGTAATCCATACTTTGGTAAAAGTCTAGTTGAGGGGTTGACTGCTAATACGCGTCAAAAAATATCGAGAGAAGTGTTAAAAGACGCGTATTAATCACTGCTACAACAACAACAACAACGACAATTTTTATTATTTTATTTCGGTTTTTATTATACTATCTTATTTGATTACAATTTTTCTTATTTTATTTCATTTTTTATTATACTATCTTATTTGATTACAATTTTTCTTATTTTATTTCATTTTTTATTATACTATCTTATTTGATTACAACTTTTATTATTTTATTTAATTTTTTTTATTCTATCTTATTTGATTACAATTTTTATTATTTTATTTCATTTTTTATTATACTATCTTATTTGATTACAATTTTTCTTATTTTATTTCATTTTTTCATTATTCTATCTTATTTGATTACAATTTTTATTATTTTTGTTAATTTTCCATTATTCTATCTTATTTGATTACAATTTTTATTATTTTTTTTCATTTTTCATTATTCTATCTTATTTGATTACAATTTTTATTATTTTATTTCATTTTTTATTATCCTATCTTATTTGATTACAATTTTTCTTATTTTATTTCATTTTTCATTATTCTATCTTATTTGATTACAATTTTTATTATTTTATTTCATTTTTTATTATACTATTTTATTTGATTACAATTTTTCTTATTTTATTTCATTTTTCATTATTCTATCTTATTTGATTAAAATTTTTATTATTTTTTTTCATTTTTCATTATTATATCTTATTTGATTACAATTTTTATTATTTTATTTCATTTTTTATTATACTATCTTATTTGATTATAATTTTTCTTATTTTATTTCATTTTTCATTATTCTATCTTATTTGATTACAATTTTTATTATTTTATTTCATTTTTTATTATACTATCTTATTTGATTACAATTTTTCTTATTTTATTTCATTATTCTATCTTATTTGATTACAATTTTTATTATTTTTTTGAATTTTTCATTATTCTATCTTATTTGATTACAATTTTTATTATTTTATTTCATTTTTTATTATACTATCTTATTTGATTACAATTTTTCTTATTTTATTTCATTTTTCATTGTTCTATCTTATTTGATTACAATTTTTATTATTTTATTTCATTTTTTATTATACTATCTTATTTGATTACAATTTTTACTATTTTATTTCATTTTTTATTATTCTATCTTATTTGATTACAATTTTTATTATTTTATTTCATTTTTTATTGTACTATCTTATTTGATTACAATTTTTCTTATTTTATTTCATTTTTCATTATTCTATCTTATTTGGTTACAATTTTTATTATTTTTTTTAATTTTTCATTATTCTATCTTATTTGATTACAATTTTTATTATTTTATTTCATTTTTTATTATACTATCTTATTTGATTACAATTTTTCTTATTTTATTTCATTTTTCATTATTCTATCTTATTTGATTACAATTTTTATTATTATTTTCATTATTCTATCTATTTGATTACAATTTTTATTATTTTATTTAATTTTTTATTATACTATCTTATCTGATTACAATTTTTCTTATTTTATTTCATTTTTCATTATTCCATCTTATTTGGTTACAATTTTTATTTTTTTTTTTAATTTTTCATTATTCTATCTTATTTGATTACAATTTTTATTATTTTTTTTTCATTTTTTATTATACTATCTTATTTGATTACAATTTTTCGTATTTTATTTCATTTTTCATTATTCTATCTTATTTGATTACAATTTTTATTATTTTTTTTTAATTTTTCATTATTCTATCTTATTTGATTACAATTTTTATTATTTTATTTCATTTTTTATTATACTATCTTATTTGATTACAATTTTTCTTATTTTATTTCATTTTTCATTATTCTATCTTATTTGATTACAATTTTTATCAATATTTTCATTATTCTATCTTATTTGATTACAATTTTTATTATTTTATTTAATTTTTTAATATACTATCTTATTTGATTACAATTTTTCTTATTTTATTTCATTTTTCATTATTCTATCTTATTTGATTACAATTTTTATTATTTTTTTTAATTTTTCATTATTCTATCTTATTTGATTACAATTTTTATTTTTTTTTTTTTCATTTTTTATTATACTATCTTATTTGATTACAATTATTCTTATTTTACTTCATTTTTCATTATTCTATCTTATTTGATTACAATTTTTATTATTTTATTTAATTTTTCATTATTCTATCTTATTTGATTACAATTTTTATTATTTTATTTCATTTTTTATTATACTATCTTATTTGATTACAATTTTTCTTATTTTATTTCATTTTTCATTATTCTATCTTATTTGATTACAATTTTTATTATTTTTTTTTAATTTTTAATTATTCTATCTTATTTGATTACATTATTTATTATTTTATTTCATTTTTTATTATATTATCTTATTTGATTACAATTTTTCTTATTTTATTTCATTTTTCATTATACTATCTTATTTGATTACAATTTTTATTATTTTATTTCATTTTTTATTATTCTATCTTATTTGATTACAATTTTTATTATTTTATTTCATTTTTTATGTTACTATCTTATTTGATTACAATTTTTCTTATTTTATTTCATTTTTCATTATACTATCTTATTTGATTACAATTTTTATTATTTTATTTCATTTTTTATTATTCTATCTTATTTGATTACAATTTTTATTATTTTACTTCATTTTTTATTATTCTATCTTATTTGATTACAATTTTTATTATTTTATTTCATTTTTTAATATACTATCTTATTTGACTACAATTTTTCTTATTTTATTTCATTATTCATTATTCCATCTTATTTTTTACAATTTTTATTATTTTATTTCATATTACAGTTTTTCTTGTTTATTTCATTTCATTTAATTTTACTTTACATTATTTTACCATACTATTTTTTTATGATTTCAATTTTTTAATTTTGATTGGAAAATAAAAGTCGTTGATAAAACAATACTGTAAAGGCACTAAAATATGGGTATTTGTTATATATGCATAACTTTTATTTTCCAATTCAAATTTGTTTTTCAATTAAAATAAAATAAACGAAAAATAACTAGTTATTACTAGCAAATTGTATAATAAAATAAAATATTATTAGCAGTCCCTGACTCTAACATGTATATAGAGAAGTTTTACGGACTATTATTATAGTAACTAGCATATTTTTATAAGGAATTCAGTCTTTGGTTCAATTATAATTAAAGAAATTTATTAGTCCGTAAAACTTCTCTATTCTTAAGTTTAATTTGGTTTTAAAACTTTGACTAGTTCAGTCAAGCAGCTCGTTGAAGTTGTGATAGCTTGAATCGTTTCACGATGCTCCTGACGCTGTTCCTCTTCTCTCTCTCTTCTTTCCCGTCGTTCTTCAAAACTATTCCGTTTGCTTATATTGCTCGTTAGAGTACTTAATAGTTTGCCTCGTTCTGCGCGAGACATACGGACTGAGCTTCCATTCAAAACTCCAGCATTCTTGAAGGAAAAAATTTCAGTTTAAAAGTGTCCGATCTATGTATATATTTATATATTAGGGAGGCCAAACAAATTATTTTCGTTATTTTATTGGTATACGGAAAAGGGAGTATGCATACTGATCCAATATAAGTTTTTAATATTAACGGGACAAAAATCCCATAGCAGTTTTTCCTTTACTTCTATGGACATCATTATATCGACGTGCCATACGAAAACTAACAAAAGAAATTTTGTGTCTGACAAAACTAATAATTTCATTTTATGTCTGAAGAAAACTAACTACCTAAAAGTGTTAGTTTTCGTCTGACAAAAAAATTAAATTGCTAGTTTTCGGCAGACACGAGTCGAAAATGTTAGTTTTCGTACAGAATTTTGAGTGTTAGTTTTCGTATGGCACGTCGATATCTTACTACTGATAGATCATTCAACAAATTTCTACTCAAAAATTGCAGAAAGTATAACGCTCTACAACAAATTTTGTGGAGCGTTCAATTTCGAGGAAATATATGTATGTATAAACCAATCCAAGAAAAGGAAAACCATATTTTTGCCCCACCCTAACATATATGAATTACTTACTTCAGTCTCTGGCTCAAGAGGTGTCATACCAGGCATCGACGGTTCGAAACTTGCTGATTCAGCATTAGTCTCCAGCGATGATGGGCTCCACATTGCTACAAATAAGTCTGATGCATGGTTTTGCTGCGGCAAAACCGTTGGCGAATTCAAAGGACTCATCGCAAGGATACGGCTTGGAGATTGTGTATCACTCTCAGCTGGTGACGGACTCTGGCATATGGACGATGTTCTTGCTGGTAGTTCTTGTGGTGGCGAGTTCAGTCCACTACTTCCTAAACCGGCACCATCAACCGCTAATAAGCCAAAAGTAGCGAAAGCGCGATCTTCGAACTCATTAAGTGATTTGCATTGTGGACCACCACCAGTAACCCTTTGGCTCCTTTTTATACGTCGTGCACGTGTACGTAACTGGCTGTTCCATACTCCAAGCGTCTATATGTAAAAAAATTATACGCAAAGCCATTAACTAATTTGGTTACATTTTAGAGGACGGTTCAATGCTTATTATTGATCAAAAATGATTTTGGTACCAAAAGACGCGCCTCGACTCCAGTATCAATAATCCGAAAGTGGAATTTGAAAATATTATACATATATATTATACATATAAGTTATTGCCAAAAAACCCAAAAATTAGAAAAGGTCGGTCTAAAACCGGGGTGTAATCCATACTTTGGTAAAAGTCTAGTTGAGGGGTTGACTGCTAATACGCGTCAAAAAATATCGAGAGAAGTGTTAAAAGACGCGTATTAATCTCGAGAACGATAATCCGAAGGCGGAAAAGAAAATTTTATCTCTGTCCGGAGATATTTGCAGTTGAATTTGGCGATTTTCATGTGGTTGTTATTGTGTTGTACCCACAAAAAAAATTGTGCATCACCGTGGCGGTAGCCACGGTTATACCACACACCCGGACTTGGGATGGCGCAGCCCAGGGTTATTTTTTAGGTAATTGTCTAGTTGCGGGGTTGACTGCTAATACGCGTCTAAAAATATCGAGAGAAGGCGGAAAAGAAAAATTTTATCTCTGTCCGGAGATATTTGCAGTTGAATTTGGAGATTATCATGTGGTTGTTATTGTGTTTTTACCCACAAAAAAAATTGTGCATCACCTTGGCGGTAGCCACGGTTATACCACACACCCGGACTTGGGATGGCGTAGCCCAGGGTTATTTTTTATAAGCGCAGCCGAAGGCCGTCCACACAGAAAGGTGTTCTGCGCAAAAAGACTATGGATCCCACCTCCGGTTTCGGAGGTACCCGCGGGTCTCTTTTCGGTTTTTCGTTAATATCTTTTAAACGAGTTAAAATTTTTATTTTCCGCCTTCGGATTATCAATACTGACTGTGTAGACGCGTTTTTTGACACTTCTCTCGATATTTTTTGACGCGTATTAGCAGTCGACCCCTCAACTAGACTATTACCTAAAAAATAACCCTGGCCTACGCCATGCCAAGTCCGGGTGTGTGGTATAACCGTGGCTACCGCCACGGTGATGCACAATTTTTTTTGTGGGTACAACCACAATAACAACCACATGAAAATCGCCAAATTCAACTGCAAATATCTCCGGACAGAGACAACATTTTTCTTTTCCGCCTTCGGATTATTGTTCTCGAGATTAATGCGCGTCTTTTGACACTTCTCTTGATATTTTTTGACGCGTATTAGCAGTCAACCCCGCAACTAGACAATTACCTAAAAAATAACCCTGGCCTATGCCATGCCAAGTCCGGGTGTGTGGTATAACCGTGGCTACCGCCACGGTGATGCACAATTTTTTTTGTGGGTACAACCACAATAACAACCACATGAAAATCGCCAAATTCAACTGCAAATATCTCCGGACAGAGATAAAATGTTTCTTTTCCGCCTTCGGATTATTGTTCTCGAGATTAATACGCGTCTTTTAACACTTCTCTCGATATTTTTTGACGCGTATTAGCAGTCAACCCCGCAACTAGACTATTACCATTTTTTATAAGCGCGGCCGAAGGCCGCCAACGCAGAAAGGTGTTCTCCGCAAAAATAATATGGATCCCATCCCCGGTTTCGGAGGTACCCGCGGGTCTTTTTTCGGGTTTTCGATAATATCTTTTGAACGAATTAAAATTAGCCATACTTTTTATATATGCTTGTAAATATCTCTTCACACAAATATATTTCTTAATTTCCGCTCTCATATTATTGATTCTTTATTGATTCTGCGGTCAAGACGCGTCTTTTGATACAAACATTGAAAATTTTTGATCGATATTAAGCATTGAACCGTCTTGTAAAATGGTACCACTAATTTTCCACTACAACTTACTTCCTTCCATTTTTCTGCAGAACGTGTTGGTCCTCTTAAGGCGTTTAGCTCCTCTGCCAGTTGAGCCCATAGAGAGCGCATTTGGTGCGGTGACCTGGGGTTATTTTTTCCTGACCCCATTTCAGGGTTAGCGCTATAAGAAAACACGTAGTGCTCCAATTGTTCGCGTGTAGCACGATCGCACTTTGATTTTCTAAAAAAGAAAATCAAAATACTTACGTTTCTGCAGACTCCATTTAACAATTGTTCGTGCTAAACAGCTGTTTTGTGTTTACAATACTTAGTTCATCACTGTGTGGGGAAAAGCATACGCATAAGAGCTTTTTAGAGTTGTCAACTTACGCACAGAATAACAAAATTTATCAAGTTGATAAAAATCTTGATTATCTGTCAACTTATTGACAATTTCTCAAATGCACAGAATAGGGCCGTTAAACTGGATCTCAAATTGTTGTTGTTAAAATGTTCATTTCTAAGTCCTTTTCCTTTCTCTCTGTCTTCTTTCTTTATTTGTTAAATACTATTCGATCTATAACCAGCCAATGGTTATCATCACTACTGCTGTCTTTTAATATTTATTAATTACTTTTCTTTAGTTTTAAGATTTACATTTACATACATAAATATTTCACTATTATCCGTTATATTTAATTTAATTTGATTAATCTAATTTATTATTATTAAAAATGTTTAATTTTTATAGCTCATGCTATTCATGACTAGCACTGTTAAATAATTTGTCAAAATTGTTGTCCTAGGAACAAATTTTCAAACAAGTAAGGAAGGTTAAGTTCGGGTGTAACCGAACATTACATACTCAGTTGAGAGCTATGGTGGCAACATATGGGAAAATAACCATGTAGGAAAATGAACCGAGGCATGTGTATCAAATGAAAGGTGTTAATGTGTATTTTAAAAGGGCGTGGGCCTTAGTTCTATAGGTGGACGCCTTTTCGAGATATCGCCATAAAGGTGGACCAGGGGTGACTCTAGAATTTGTTTGTACGATATGGGTATCAAATGAAAGGTGTTAATGAGTATTTTAAAAGGAGTGATCCTTATTTCCATAGGTGGACGCCGTTTCGAGATATCGACATAAAGGTGGACCAGGGGTGACCCTAGAACTTGTTTGTATACTATGGGTATCAGATGAAAGGTGTTAATGAGCATTTCTTAAGGGCGTGGGGTTTAGTTCTACAGGTGGACGCCTTTTCGAGATATCGCCATAAAGGTGGACCAGGGGTGACTCTAGAATGTGTTTGTACGATATGGGTATCAAATTAAAGGTATTAATGAAGGTTTTAAGAGGGAGTGGTGGTAGTTGTATAGGTGGTCGCCTTTTCGAGATATCGGCATAAAGGTGGACCAGGGGTGACTCTAGAATGCGTTTGTACAATATGGGTATCAAACGAAAGGTGTTAATGAGTATTTTAAAAGGGCATGGGGCTTAGTTCTATAGGGGGACACCTTTTCGAGATATCGCCATAAAGGTTGACCAGGGGTTACTCTAGAATGTGTTTGTACAATATGGCTATCAAACGAAAGGTGTTAATGAGTATTTTAAAAGGGCGTGGGGCTTAGTTCTATAGGTGGACGCCTTTTCGAGATATCGCCATAAAGGTGTACCAGGGGTGACTCTAGAATGTGTTTGTACGATATGGGTATCAAATTAAAGGTATTAATGACGGTTTTAAAAAGGAGTGGTGGTAGTTGTATAGGTGGTCGCCTTTTCGAGATATCGGCATAAAGGTGCACCAGGGGTGACTCTAGAATTTGTTTGTATGATATGGGTATCAAATGAAAGGTGTTAATGAGTATTTTAAAAGGGAGTGATCCTTAGTTCCATAGGTGGACGCCGTTTCGAGATATCGCCATAAAGGTGGACCAGAGTGACCCTAGAATTTGTTTGTACGATATGGGTATCAAATGAAAGGGGTTAATGAGCATTTTAAAAGGGAGTGGGCCTTAGTTCAATAGGTGAACGCCTTTTCGAGATATCGCCATAAAGGTGGACCAGGGGTGACTCTAGTATGCGTTTGTACAATATGGGTATCAAACGAAAGGTGTTAATGAATATTTCAAAAGGGCGTGGGGCTTAGCTCTATAGGTGGACACCTTCTCGAGATATAGCTATAAAGGTGGACCAGGGGTGACTCTAGAATTTGTTTGTATGATATGGGTATCAAATGAAAGGTGTTAATGAGTATTTTAAAAGGGAGAGGGCCTTAGTTCAATAGGTGAAAGCCTTTTCGAGATATCGCCATAAAGGTGGACCAGGGGTGACTCTAGTATGCGTTTGTACAATATGGGTATCAAAAGAAAGGTGTTAATGAATATTTCAAAAGGGCGTGGGGCTTAGCTCTATAGGTGGACGCCTTCTCGAGATATAGCTATAAAGGGGGACCAGGGGTGACTCCAGAATATGTTTGTACGATATGGGTATCAAATTAAAGGTATTAATGAGGCTTTTAAAAGCGAGTGGTGGTAGTTGTATATGTGAATGCGTTTTCCAGATATCGACCAAAATGTGGACCAGGGTGACCCAGAACATCATCTGTTGGATACCGCTAATTTATTTATATATATAATACCACGAACAGTATTCCTGCCAATATTTCAAAGGTTTTTTATTTCGCCCTGCAGAACTTTTTCATTTCATTCTACTTAATATGGTAGGTGTCACACCCATTTTACAAAGTTTTTTCTAAAGTTATATTTTGCGTCAATAAACTAATCCAAATACCATGTTTCATCCCTTTTTTCGTATTTGGTATAGAATTATGGCATTTTTTCGTTTTTCGTAATTTTCGATATCGAAAAAGTGGGCGTGGTCATAGTCCGATGTTGGCCATTTTTTATACCAATACAAAGTGAGTTCAGATAAGTACGTGAACTGAGCTTAGTAAGGATATATCGATTTTTGCTCAAGTTATCGTGTTAACGGCCGAGCGGAAGGACAGATGGTCGACTGTATATAAAAACTGGGCGTGGCTTCAACCGATTTCGCCCTTTTTCACAGAAATAAGGTGGCTCTAGAATGTGTTGGTACGATATGGGTATCAAATTAAAGGTATTAATGAAGGTTTTAAAAGGGAGTGGCCCTTAGTTGTATATGTGAAGGTGTTTTCGAGATATCGACCAAAATGTGGACCAGGGTGATCCAGAATATCATCTGTCGGGTACCGCTAATTTATTTATATATGTAATACCACGAACAGTATTCCTTCCAAGATTCCAAGGGCTTTTGATTTCGCCCTGCAAAACTTTTTCATTTTCTTCTTCTTAATATGGTAGGTGTCACACCCAATTTACCAAGTTTTTTCTAAAGTTATATTTTGCGTCAATAGACCAATACAATTACCATGTTTCATCCCTTTTTTCGTATTTGGTATATAATTATGGCATTTTTTTCATTTTTCGTAATTTTCGATATCGAAAAAGTGGGCGTGGTCATAGTCGGATTTCTGCCATTTTTTACACCAATACAAAGTGAGTTCAGGTAAGTACGTCAACTGAGTTTAGTAAAGATATATCGATTTTTGCTCAAGTTATCATGTTTAACGGCCGAGCGGAAAGACAGACGGTCGACTGTGTATAAAAACTGGGCGTGGCTTGAACCGATATCGCCCTTTTTCACAGAAAACAGTTACCGTCCTAGAATCTAAGTCTCTACCAAATTCCACAAGGATTGGTAAATTTTTGTTCGTCTTATGGCATTAAAAGTATCCTAGACAAATTAAATGAAAAAGGGCGGAGCCACCTCCATTTTGAAATTTTCTTTTTTTTTTTGTATTTTGTTGCACCATATCATTACTGGAGTTGAATGTTGACTTAATTTACTTATATACTGTAAAGATATTAAATTTTCTTTTAAAATTTGAATTAAAAAAATTTTTTTTTTTAAAGTGGGCGTGGTCGTTCTCCGATTTTGCTAATTTTTATTAAGCAGGCATATAGTAATAAGTGTAACGTTCTTGCCAAATTTCATCATGATATCTTTAACGACTGCCAAATTACAGCTTGCAAAACTTCTAAATTACCTTCTTTTAAAATTGGCGGTGCCACGCCCATTGTCCAAAATTTTACTAGTTTTCTATTCTGCGTCATAAGTTCAACTCACCTACTAAGTTTCATCGCTTTACCCGTATTTGGTAAGGAATTATCGCACTTTTTCGATTTTTCGAAATTTTCGATATCGAAAAAGTGGGCGTGGTTATTGTCCGATATCGTTCATTTTAAATAGCGATCTGAGATGAGTGCCCAGGAACCTACGTACCAAATTTCATCAAGATACCTCAAAATTTACTCAAGTTATCGTGTTAACGGACAGATGGACGGACGGACGGACGGACATGGCTCAATCGAATTTTTTTTCGATACTGATGATTTTGATATATAGAAGTCTATATCTATCTCGATTCCTTTATACCTGTACAACCAACCGTTATCCAATCAAAGTTAATATACTCTGTGAGCTCTGCTCAACTGAGTATAATAAGAAGTATACTATTTAAAAATAACTACCCCAATAAGTTAATAGAAAATTTACTAAATAATACTACGAAAAAAATGAGCCAACCTAATATTGCAAATGAACTAACCGAAGCAAATACCAACAAAAAATACATCGGCGTTACATATGTGCCTGGCCTAACCGGCAATCAAGCGCTAAAAAAAATAATGAAAAATGACCACATAAATTTTGCCTATAAACCGCACAATACACTAAGGAGAACCTTTACAAAAACAAAAGACAGGATAGACAAGGAACAGCAAAGCAACGTGGTCTACGAAATCCAATGCAAAGGCAACAACAACAATAACTGCAATAAGTGTTACATAGGCACAACAAAAAGGGCATTAGTATCGAGACTATACGAACATCAAATGGACGTGAAAAACAACAAAACAACAACGGCGCTTTCTCAACGCCTGAACGAAAACGAACACACAGCTGATTTTGCGCCCAACTTAATATCATAAATCCTACGGTGAGCAAAAAAAAACCGGAAAAATAAGATATTTACAAATTAGAAACATGAAGCAATTTTATCAACATGTAAAATACAAATACGATGAAGAGACGTGCTACATAATCAAACAGCACAAGAAAAACGTCCAAAGACTAGGCCAACAAAAAGAAAGGCTAAAATTCCTACTACGGTGCAAAGAATATGGCATCACACCACCACATCTGCAAGGTAAAACTAAAACAATACAACATTGCTTCAAGCTAGACACCACTCGACGAGACCTAAATAAATTGGAAGAGTGCTTTCTTCAAAAAGTCGTGAATTTAGAAATAAAAGAATCCAACATTAACATAAAAACCATCACAACTACCGTGAAGCACATACAGGAAACGTTACAAAACAGACTCCAATAAACAGATTACGAAAACATCATAGAAAACCACAGACATTTCTCGATAAAATCACTACAAACACACAAGACACACACAACAGAAAACTGCAGGCACAGATAACTAAGAATACGGTCAAGTTTGGCATGAGACTTAATGAAGAATGGTTTGTGAACAAGACAAGCATCGAAGTTCCGCAAGAATAACGTTGGCTATTATCGCTTGGGCAAAAATTCGCTTTGCCGATATCAAGAAAGACATTTTGTCCAATCCAAATTGTTGCAGATTTGGAACAAGCCGTACAAAGCTTTGAGAACGAGAGGGACAAAAATTCAGTAAGAAGTGAAATTGCAGCCAAAATAAACACCTTTCAGCAAAAAATAAGCAAGAGTGCCAAAGAAAAGTTCATACTAAAACGTCTGCAGACACCAAAAGTTGTCTAAGCAAATATAGAGACAAAATTGTAATAACCAATGCCGACAAAGGAAATAAGACGGCTTTAATGTACAAGGACTAATATGAACAAAAAATGAAAGAGCTGCTAAATGACAAGAACACGTACAAAACTATTAGGAACGATCCCACACAAAAATTACTGAGGAAGAACAACACCCTTATAAATGACCTCTACAAAAAGAACAGACTCGATACAAAACAAAAATACCAACTGACTTCCTCGGCTGCTAACGCACCAAGACTGTACGGACTTCCGAAAATACACAAACCGCATACACCACTTAGGCCGATTTGCTCCTCTACGAATGTACCATGCTATAAGCTATCAAAGTTCATTGGAAGTATATTAAACAAGTAAGGAAGGCTAAGTTCGGGTGTAACCGAACATAACATACTCAGTTGAGAGCTATGGAGACAAAATAAGGAAAATCAATCTGGGGTAACCCTGGAATGTGGTTGTATAACATGTGTATCAAATGAAAGGTATTAAAGAGTATTTTAAGAGAGAGTAGGCCATAGTTCTATGGATGAACGCCATTTAGGGATATCGCCATAAAGGTAGACCAGGGCTGACTCTAGAATTTGTTTGTACGATATGGGTATCAAATGAAAGGTGTTACTGAGCATTTTAAGAGGGAGTGGGCCTTAGGTCTATCGGTGGACGCCTTTTCGAGATGTCCCCATTAAGGTGGACCAGGGGTGATTCTATAATGTGTTTGTACGATATGGGTATCAAATGAAAGCTGTTAATGAGTATTTTGAAAAGGAGTGATCCTTAGTTCCATAGGTGAACGCCGTTTCGAGATATCGCCATAAAGGTGGACCAGGGGTGTCTCTAGAATATGTTTGTACGATATGGGAATCAAATGAAAGGTGTTACTGAGCATTTTAAGAGGGAGTAGGCATTAGGTCTATAGGTGGACGCCTTTTCGAGATATCGCCATTAGGGTGGGCCAGGGGTGACTCTAGAATGTTTGTACGGTATGGGTATCAAACGAAAGGTGTTACTGAGCATTTTAAGAGGGAGTGGGCATGAGGTCTATAGGTGGACGCCTTTTCGAGATATCGTCATTAGGGTGGGCCAGGGGTGACTCTAGAATGTGTTTGTACGATATGTGCATCAAACGAAAGGTGTTACTGAGCATTTTAAGAGGGAGTGGGCATTATGTCTATAGGTGGACGCCCTTTCGAGATATCGCCATTAGGGTGGGCCAGGGGTGACTCTAGAATGTTTGTACGATATGGGTATCAAACGAAAGGTGTTACTGAGCATTTTAAGAGGGAGTGGGCATTAGGTCTATAGGTGGACGCCTTTTCGAGATATCGCCATTAGGGTGGGCCAGGGGTGACTCTAGAATGTGTTTGTACGATATGGGTATCAAATGAAAGGTGGTAAGGAGTATTTTAAAAGGGAGTAATCCTTAGTTCTATAGGTGGACGCCTTTTCGAGATATCGCCATAAAGGTGGACCAAGGGTGACTCTAGAATGTTTGTACGATATGGGTATCAAACGAAAGGTGTTACTGAGCATTTTAAGAGGGAGTGGGCATTAGGTCTATAGGTGGACGCCTTTTCGAGATATCGCCATTAGGGTGGGCCAGGGTGACTCTAGAATGTGTTTGTACGATATGGGTATCAAATGAAAGGTGGTAAAGAGTATTTTAAAAGGGAGTAATCCTTAGTTCTATAGGTGGACGCCTTTTCGAGATATCGCCATAAAGCTGGACCAAGGGTGACTCTAGAATGTTTGTACGGTATGGGTATCAAACGAAAGGTGTTACTGAGCATTTTAAGAGGGAGTGGGCATTAGGTCTATAGGTGGACGCCTTTTCGAGACATCGCCATTAGGGTGGGCCAGGGTGACTCTAGAATGTGTTTGTACGATATGGGTATCAAATGAAAGGTGGTAATGAGTATTTTAAAAGGGAGTAATCCTTAGTTCTATAGGTGGAGGCCTTTTCGAGATATCGCCATTAGGGTGGGCCAAGTGTGACTCTACAATGTTTGTACGATATGGGTATCAAACGAAAGGTGTTACTGAGCATTTTAAGAGGGAGTGGGCATTAGGTCTATAGGTGGACGCCTTTTCGAGATATCGCCATTAGGGTGGGACAGGGGTGACTCTAGAATGTTTGTACGATATGGGTATCAAACGAAAAGTGTTACTGAGCATTTTAAGAGGGAGTGGACATTAGGTGTATAGGTGGACGCCTTTTCGAGATATCGCCATTAGGGTGGGCCAGGGGTGACTCTAGAATGTTTGTACGATATGGGTATCAAACGAAAGGTGTTACTGAGCATTTTAAGAGGGAGTGGACATTAGGTCTATAGGTGGACGCCTTTTCGAGATATCGCCATTAGGGTGGGCCAGGGTGACTCTAGAATGTGTTTGTACGATATGGGTATCAAACGAAAGGTGTTACTGAGCATTTTAAGAGGGAGTGGACACTAGGTCTATAGGTGGACGCCTTTTCGAGATATCGCCATTAGGGTGGGCCAGGGGTGACTCTAGAATGTTTGTACGATATGGGTATCAAACGAAAGCTGTTACTGAGCATTTTAAGAGGGAGTGGGCATTAGGTCTATAGGTGGACGCCTTTTCGAGATATCGCCATTAGGGTGGGCCAGGGGTGACTCTAGAATGTTTGTACGATATGGGTATCAAACGAAAGGTGTTACTGAGCATTTTAAGAGGGAGTGGACACTAGGTCTATAGGTGGACGCCTTTTCGAGATATCGCCATTAGGGTGGGACAGGGGTGACTCTGGTATGTTTTTGTACGATATGGATATCAAATTAAAGGTATTAATGAGGGTTTTAAAAGCGAGTGGCCCTTAGATGTATATGTGAAGGCGTTCTCGCGATATCGACCAAAATGTGGACCAGGTGATCCAGAAAATCATCTGTCGGGTACTGCTAATTTATTTATACATGCAATACCACTAACAGTATTCCTGCCAAGATTCCAAGGGCTGTTGATTTCGCCTTGTAGAACTTTTTCATTTTCTTCTACTTAATATGGTAGGTGTCACACCCATTTTACAAAGTTTTTTACAAAGTTATATTTTGCGTCAATAAACCAATCCAGTTACCATGTTTCATCACTTTTTTCGTATTTGGTATAGAATTATGGCATTTTTTTCATTTTTCGTAATTTTCGATATCGATAAAGTGGGCGTGGTTATGGTCAGATTTCGCCCATTTTTTATACCAAGAAAAAGCGAGCTCAGGTAAGTACGTGGGCTAAGTTTAGTGAAGATATATCGGATTTTGCTCAAGTTATTGTGTTAATGGCCGAGCGGAAGGACAGACGGTGGACTGTGTATAAAAACTGGGCGTGGCTTCCACCGATTTCGCCCATTTTCACAGAGAACAGTTACCGTCATAGAATCTATGCTCCTACCAAATTTGAGAAGGATTGGTAAATTTTTGTTCGACTTATGGCAATAAAAGTATTCTAGACAAACTAAATGAAAATGGGCGGAGCCACGCCCATTTTGAAATTTTCTTTTATTTTTGTATTTTGTTGCATCATATCATTACTGGAGTTGAATTTTGACTTAATTTACTTATATACAGTAAAGATATTAAATTTTTTGTTAAAATTTGAATTTAAAAAATTTTTTTTTTAAAAAGTGGGCGTGTTCTTCATCCAATTTTGCTAATTTTTACTTAGCACATATAGAGTAATAGTGGTAACGTTCCTGCCAAATTTCATCATGATATCTTCAACGACTGCCAAATTACAGCTTGCAAAACTTTTAAATTACCTTCTTGTAAAAGTGGGCGGTGCCACGCCCATTGTCCAAAATCTTACTAATTTTCTATTCTGCGTCATAACGTCAACCCATCTACCAAGTTTCGTCGCTTTATCTGTCTTTTGTAATGAGTTATCGCACTTTTTCGGTTTTTCGAAATTTTCGATATCGAAAAAGTGGGCGTGGTTATAGTCCGATATCGTTCATTTTAAATAGCGATCTGAGATGAGTGCTCAGGAACCTACATACCAAATTTCATCAAGATACCTCAAAATTTACTCAAGTTATCGTGTTAACGGACGGACGGACGGACGGACGGACGGACGGACGGACGGACGGACGGACGGACGGACGGACATGGCTCAATCAAATTTTTTTTCGATCCTGATTATTTTGATATATGGAAGTCTATATCTATCTCGATTCCTTTATATATGTACAACCAACCGTTATCCAATCAAACTTAATATACTCTGTGAGCTCTGCTCAACTGAGTATAAAAATATTGTATCCGAAGATCTCAACACAAAAAACTCCATGGAACTCAAAGAAAGTATTAAACATCTCACAATAGAAGAAGATGAAGTTTTGATCTCATTGGACGTAATATCCCTATTTAAAAATATACCAACACATTTCGCAATACGTATTATAATGCAAAAATGGGATAAGTTGGAGAAATACACGAAAATAGATAAGAAACAATTCCAGGCTATACTTGATTTCTGCTTGCGTGATAATAATTATTTCACATACAATACAACTTTATATCAACAAATTTACGGAATGCCAATGGGCAACCCACTATCTCCAACCATTGCAGATATCGTACTTGATAAAATTTTGGACGACAGCCTCGCTGAATTAAAAAGTAAAGACATGATATGTCAAATACATAGCCAAATATGTAGATGACATATTCGCTATTGTAAAAACCAAAGACGTGGAAGACGTATTGACAATTTTTAACGCACAGCATACCAAAATAAAATTTACAAAGGAAATAGAACAAAACAACAGAATTGCTGTCCTAGACGTGGAAATACATCGAATAAATAGGAACTTGATTCTTAACTGGTATTAAAAGACAGTATCGTCGGGTAGAATTATTAATTTCCATTCAAATCACCCATGGAAACAAAAAATTAATACGGCAACCAGCCTAATAAGAAAAATATACCTCCTAAGCGATAATGAATTCACTGAAGAAAATAAGAGGTATTCCATTTAAAAATAACTACCCCAATAAGTCAGTAGAAAATTTACTAAATAATACTACGAAAAAAGTGAGCCAACCTAATATTGCAAATGAGCTAACCGAAGCAAATACCAACAAAAAATACATCGGCGTTACATATGTGCCTGGCCTAACCGGCAATCAAGCGCTAAGAAAAATAGTGAAAAATTACCACATAAATTTTGCCTATAAACCGCACAATACACTAAGGAGAACCTTTACAAAACAAAAGACAGGATAGACAAGGAACATCAAAGCAACGTAGTCTACGAAATCCAATGCAAAGGCAACAACAACAATAACTGCAATAAGTGTTACATAGGCACAACAAAAAGGGCATTAGTATCGATACTATACGAACATCAAATGGATGTGAAAAACAACAAAACAACAACAGCGTTTTCTCAACACCTGATCGAAAACGAACACACAGCTGATTTTGCGAACGCTAGGATTTTGGATGTTGAGAGAAGAGAAAAAAGACGAATGACACTGGAAAGTCTCCGAATTCAACAGCAACTCACAAACGTAATGAATTTTAAAGAAGACGTGGACATCAAAACAGCGCTTACACAGCTGTAATCAAACATGTTAACATATAATAATATAACAAGTAAGGAAGGTTAAGTTCGGGTGTAACCGAACATTGCATACTCAGTTGAGAGCTATGGTGGCAACATAAGGGAAAATAACGATGTAGGAAAATGAACCGATGGTAACCCTGGAATGTGTTTGTATGACATGTGTATCAAGTGAAAGGTATTAAAGAGTATTTTAAGAGGGAGTGGGCCATAGTTCTATAGGTGGACGCCATTTAGGGATATCGCCTTAATGGTGGATCAGGGTTTACGCTAGAATTTGTTTGTACGATATGGGTATCAAATGAAAGGTGTTAATGAGTATTTTAAAAGGGAGTGATCCTTATTTCCATAGGTGGACGCCGTTTCGAGATATCGCCATAAAGGTGGACCAGGGGTGACTCTAGAATGTGTTTGTACGATATGGGTATCAAATTAAAGGTATTAATGAAGGTTTTAAAAGGGAGTGGTGGTAGTTGTATAGGTGGTCGCCTTTTCGAGATATCGCCATAAAGGTGGACCAGGGGTGACTCTAGGATGCGTTTGTACAATATAGGTATCAAACGAAAGGTGCTAATGAGTATTTTAAAAGGGCGTGGGGCTTAGTTCTATAGGTGGGCGCCTTTTCGAGATATCGCCATAAAGGTGGACCAGGGCTGACTCTAGAATGTGTTTGTACGATATGGGTATGAAATTAAAGGTATTAATGAGGGTTTTAAAATGGAGTGGTGGTAGCTGTATAGAGAGATATCGGCATAAAGGTGGACCAGGGGTGACTCTAGGATGCGTTTGTACAATATGGGTATCAAACGAAAGGTGTTAATGAGTATTTTAAAAGGGCGTGGGGCTTAGTTCTATAGGTGGAAGACTTTTCGAGATATCGCCATAAAGGTTGACCAGGGGTGACTCTAGAATGTGTTTGTACAATATGGCTATCAAACGAAAGGTGTTAATGAGTATTTTAAAAGGGCGTGGTGCTTAGTTCTATAGGTGGACACCTTTTCGAGATATCGCCATAAAGGTGGACCAGGGGTGACTCTAGAATGTGTTTCTACGATATGGGTATCAAATTAAAGGTATTAATGAGGGTTTTAAAAAGGAGTGGTGGTAGTTGTATAGGTGGTCGCCTTTTCGAGATATCGGCATAAAGGTAGACCAGGGGTGACTCTAGAATTTGTTTGTACGATATGGGTATCAAATGAAAGGTGTTAATGAGTATTTTAAAAGGGAGAGATCCTTAGTTCCATAGGTGGACGCCGTTTCGAGATATCGCCATAAAGGTGGACCAGGGGTGACCCTAGAATTTGTTTGTACGATATGGGTATCAAATGAAAGGGGTTAATGAGCATTTTAAAAGGGATTTGGCCTTAGTTCTATAGGTGAACGCCTTTTCGAGATATCGCCATAAAGGCGGACCAGGGGTGACTCTAGAATGTGTTTGTACAATATGGGTATCAAACGAAAGGTATTAATGAGTATTTTAAAAGGGAGTGGGCCTTAGCTCTGTAGGTGGACGCCTTCTCGAGATATAGCTATAAAGGTGGATCAGGGTGACTCTAGAATATGTTTGTACGATATGGGTATCAAATAAAAGGTATTAATGAGTATTTTAAAAGAGCGTGGGGCTTAGTTCTATAGGTGGAGGCCTTTTCGAGATATCGCCATAAAGGTGGACCAGGGGTGACTCTAGAATGTGTTTGTACGATATGGGCATCAAATTAAAGGTATTAATCAGGCTTTTAAAAGGGAGTGGTGGTAGTTGTATATGTGAAGGCGTTTTCTAGATATCGACCAAAATGTGGACCAGGGTGACCCAGAACATCATCTGTTGGATACCGCTAATTTATTTATATATATAATACCACGAACAGTATTCCTGCCAATATTTCAAGGATTTTTTATTTCGCCCTGCAGAACTTTTTCATTTCATTCTACTTAATATGGTAGGTGCCACACCCATTTTACAAAGTTTTTTCTAAAGTTATATTTTGCGTCAATAAACTAATACAAAACCCATGTCTCATCCCTTTTTTCGTATTTGGTATTGAATTATGGCATTTTTTCCGTTTTTCGTAATTTTCGATATCGAAAAAGTGGGCGTGGTGATAGTCCGATTTCGGCCATTTTTTATACAAATACAAAGTGAGTTCAGGTAAGTACGCGAACTGAGCTTAGTTAAGATATATCGATTTTTGCTCAAGTTATGGTGTTAACGGCCGAGCGGAAGGACAGACGGTCGACTGTGTATAAAAACTGGGCGTAGCTTCAAACCGATTTCGCCCTTTTTCATAGAAATAAGTTGTCGTCCCAGAATCTAAGCCCCTACCAAATTTCACAAGGATTGGTCAATTTTTGTTCGACTTATGGCATTAAAAGTATCCTAGACAAATTAAATGAAAAAGGGCGGAGCCACGCTCATTTTGAAATTTTCTTTTATTTCTGCATTCTGTTGCACCATATCATTACTGGAGTTCAATGTTGACATAATTAACTTATATACTGTAAAGATATTAAATTTTTTGTTAAAATTTTATTAAAAAAAAAAAATTTTTAAAGTGGGCGTGGCCATTCTCCGATTTTGCTAATTTTTATTAAGCATACATATAGTAATAGGAGTAACGTTCCTGCCAAATTTCATCATGATATCTTCAACGACTGCCAAATTACAGCTTGCAAAATTTTTAAATTACCTTCTTTTAGAAGTGGGCAGTGCCACGCCCATTGTCCAAAATTTTACTTATTTTCTATTCTGCGTCATAAGTTCAACTCACCTACCAAGTTTCATCTCTTTATTCGTCTTTGGTAATGAATTATCGTACTTTTCGGTTTTTTGAAATTTTCGATATCGAAAAAGTGGGCGTGGTTATAGTCCGATATTGTTCATTTTAAATAGAGATCTGAGATGAGTGCTCAGGAACCTACATACCAAATTTCATCAAGATACCTCAAAATTTACTCAAGTTATCGTGTTAACGGACGGACGGACGGACATGACTCAATCAAATTTTTTTTCGATCCTGATGGTTTTGATATATGGAAGTCTATATCTATCTCGATTCCTTTATACCTGTACAAACAACCATTATCCAATCAAAGTTAATAAACTCTGTGAGCTCTGCTCAACTGAGTATATTAAATACATACATACATATAAGAGAAATCGCGAACAATTACATTCCAATCGTTCACCTTTTCATAAATTACAAAAGGTAAATTGTATGCCAGTAGAACCGGAAAATTGTTCAAATGACGAAGACAATTTTATCCAGAATAACCATTTTGAAAACGAGCACGATTAAGGAAGTCCTGAATATGACTACAGTAACTACAATGAGATGTTGTGGCGGAATATGGAGATGAAACAAATTTTTTTAAACTAAAATCGCTCCTTCCGTTTATTACAAAAACGTGCGAAAATGGTAAGGAGCTTCGCATTTTAGTTGACACAGGCACATCAAAAAACTATATTCGGAACTTTTCATTTTTAAAAGGAGTCAAACCTGTTGGTAAACCTTTTGTTTTAAAGTCAGTAAACGGTAAAAATTTAATAAACGAAAAGTGCTCTGTAAATGTGTTAGGAAATACATCAACGTTATTTCTGCTTTCAAGCTTAAGTACGTTCCATGGTATAATAGGCTACGATTTCTTAAGGCAAATTGACGCAACAAGTGACACAGTTCAAGGCTATTTAGTTTAGTTAATTCATCGTAATGGTAAGAAAAAGCTACAATATTTTGCATGCGAACAAGTAAATTTAAATACATTAGAGGAAGATTCAGTTCCCTCAGGATTCCAATCCCAGTTTCGCGAGGTAATAAATAGGAATATTAATGCGTTTGCTGATCCTAATAGAGCATTACCATACAACACGACTGTAAAAGGGGAAATTCGTACAAATACGGATGAACCGATATACAGCAAGAGTTACCCATATCCCATTTCTGTAGCTCCGTTCATAAATAATGAAATAAAAACCCTACTTAAGGAAGGAATTATAAGGCCATCTTGCTCGCCGTACAATTCGCCAGTTCACGTTGTGTCTAAAAAAGGTTTCGATCAAGATGGAAAGCCAAAACTGCGAATGGTGATCGATTTTCGGAAACTTAACGAGAGAACGATTCCTGATCGATATCCCATTCCAGATACATCGGTAATCCTGGCTAACTTAGGAAGTTCAAAATATTTTACCACATTAGACCTTAAGTCAGGTTTTCATCAAATCATAATGTATGTGGAAGAGCGACAGAAAACGGCGTTTAGCGTCAACAATGGAAAATACGAGTTTTGCCGATTACCCTTTGGGTTAAGAAATGCACCTAGTATTTTCCAAAGGGCAATTGAAGATGTTTTGCGTGAGTTTATAGGGAAATATTGTCATGTTTATGTTGATGACATAATTATATATTCTTCAGATGAGGAGTCTCATCTAGAACACATCAACCACATACTAGTAAAACTTCAAAATGCGGGAATGAGAGTTTCTCCTGAAAAGTCGAAATTTTTTAAAACTCAAGTAGAGTTTCTTGGGTTTCTCGTCGCTAATACAGGAATCAAAACTTGCCCGGATAAGGTTCAAGATATAATTAATTACCAGCCTCCACAAACCCTTAGGGCTTTGCGTTCATTTATTGGTCTCTGGGGATATTACCGGCGTTTTATAAAAGATTACGCTGCAATCGTTAAATCTCTGACTGTTTACCTTCGCGGAGAAACGGGCATGTTGGTGCACGCAGTTCGAAAAATGTGATAGTCGAATTTAACTCTGAAGCCTATCAAGCTTTTGAACGTGTAAAACAAATATTGGCTTCAGAAGATGTTTTACTTCAATACCCTGACTATAACCAACCCTTTGAGCTTACCACGGATGCTTCTTCAATAGCTTTAGGTGCGGTTTTGTCACAAAAAGGTCGGCCAATCACTATGATTTCACAAACGCTTTCTGCAACCGATCAAAATTATGCCACAAGCGAGCGTGAGCTACTCGCAATTGTGTGGGCACTAAAAAAACTTCGTCATTATTTGTATGGAACCAAAGACCTAAAAATCTTTACTGACCACCAACCGCTAATTTTCGCAATGTCTGAGAAGAACCCAAATGCGAAAATGAAACGGTGGCGGGCATTCATAGAAGAACTCGCTCCCAGCTTTCATTTTAAACCTGGAAAAGATAATACAGTCGCAGATGGACTTTCTAGGCAGTTTTCGCATAATTTAAGCGAAGTCGCGTCAGATGAAACTGTACATAGCGAAGAATCTTTAAGCAAAGTAATTAAGACAGTTAATTGTCCCATTAACCAATTTAGAAATCAGTTAATGATCTCCAAATCTGATTCAGTTAGCAAAACCACCAAAATTCTTTTTAATAAGATGATGCGTCACTCGATAATTTTTGATAATCCGGAAAATCTTGCTCATTGCTTAAAAAGTATTATTAGCCCCGACGTCACCAACGGGGTATACTGTGATCTTCAAACCTTAGCACAGATACAAAATACAATTGTAACAGCGTTTCCAGGCATTCAATTTATTCACACCGAACTTCTTCTAATAGATTTAGTTAGTTAACAGAGATGATAAAATGGAATTGATAGCGACGGAACATAACAGAGCTCATCGCGGCTTACATGAAAACTTTCGCCAGATTTCTCGTGAATATTACATTCCAGATATAAAAAAAATCATTGAAATCAGTAATATCAAACTGTAGAATTTGTCTGGAGAATAAATATCAGAGAAAACCTCCCGATCCTGGAATAGGCAAAACACCAATTCCAAATCTTCCATGTGAAATTCTCCATATGGATATTTTCATATCTGGTAAGCAATTGCTTTTAACATGTATAGATATGTTTTCTAAGTTTGCTATCGTGAAACCTGTTATCTCAAGAGCTACATTCGACATCAAGTACGCCCTGCTGGAAATTTTACTAGTATTCAATAATACGAAAGTTATCGTTTCCGACAATGAAAAAGCTTTCCAGTCAAATGCAATTAAACTTTTACTAAGAGATACCTTTTTTTATTCCCACTGTTCACAGTGAAAGTAACGGTCAGGTAGAAAGTTTCCACTCCACTCTATTGGAAATCGGACGCTGTATCAAAGAACAGCAAAAGATTGATGATACTGTTGACCTGGTCCTTTTAGCAACTCACAAACACAATCGTAGTTACCATTCGGTCATCGATGCTAGACCAACCGATATATTTCATAATTGTGTTGGGGAAAAATTGGATTCCATAAGAAGAAAGTTATCTGAAACTCAAGAAAAAACTCTACAAAAAAGAAATCAAGGTCGAGTAGTTAGAGATTATAGTCCAGGAGATTAAGTTTTCCTAAAAAGGAATAAAAGGCTTGGAACTAAGTTCGATAAGGTATTTGTTGAAAAGATAATTGAAAAGGACCTTGGTACTACAGTTCTAATTGATGGCAGAAAAGTGCATAAAAGTAATAATAAATTTGTATCCAACTTTTATCCAATTTTTAATGGAAAATATATAAAAATGAAAAATTGTAGGTGCCTATAATTATAATCGCTTGTAAAATATTTTTATTATCTCATAAAAATTTTTTTTCTTGAAAAGCAGAAATAATAGTTTGAAGCTAAATAAAAAAGGCATAGTATCTCCATAAAATAACAACAAACACACTAATCTAATATGTATATTAAAATATTATTGTAACCACTTGTTAATCTTTTGACTTATGATCATAGCCTTAAAAATATAAAAAGATTAAAATATGTTTAGCGTTTGTATGTCTCTTAAGTTCGTTTTTTACTATTTTGAAAGTGCTTTAGTTTCAATAGTACTTATTTGTAGCCAAAGTCATGCAAAACCAAAGCAGCCACGCAATCACATTTCCATTCTCGACACATACAAAATAAGATGAGAAATATTTACTTCCACTAAACGAGGACGCTTCGAGATGTAGAAGGGGAGTAGTTAACATATGTATTAGTTAGCCTAGTCCCGAACGTTTAACTTTCATATCGGCTAACAGATTTGCGACCGCTAAGTTAGCATAGCAGCTAACATAGTCACAAGCCGAGTTCAAATTTCTACTGGGCTTATTATGTTAGAATACTTGATACAAAAACAAGTAAATATCTTCATCGTATGATCTGATCAGTGAAAAACATCCAACAGCAGTATAGCTATAACAATAAACTAAAGTTACGGTACAACATATTTCCTATTGCATCGACTGTCCGAAGGTCTAAATCCAAAGCTAATTGGTGGTAGCAGACCAGTTCCTACCAACAACATCACGCGTAGATTGAGAAGAGTTTTGCTGAGCTATGACTTTGGCTTAGGTTTAACAATGTCATACAAATTAATTGTAAATTGGACTTAAATCGATTAACATCGGTAAAATAAAATTAAATATTTTCATATGAAAATTATCGTGTTTAACTTGCAGTATTACATGTTGGAAAATGAAAATTTTTTAACAGTTTCATTTTAGCATTCAAAGTGATAATTTCCTATTTTTTGTAAATTTTTTGTCAAATTTTCCTGCTTTTTGCGAGATATATTGCTTGTAGAGAAAAACTAATGTCGGCATCATGTTCAACGACCTCAAAACCATATAGTTAGCCTATTATCGGGTCAATTTTTTATCATCAAATATCCACGCCTTCTCTGCAAGGAAGCTCTAAAATGGAGTGGTAAAAAGCGGACTCTCACATGGGTAAATTTTCGAGATTCGCCTCCAGTAGCTATACGATGTGAAAGCGATGAAGCGAGAAAAATATTGGTAAATGATATTAAAGAAAAAGTGAGTGAAAAATATGACATTCAACCACCAGCAATGAAAAGGCCAAAGATATTGCTTGATATGGATTGAGTGAAACGCTCGATGGAAGACAATAAAATAAAATAAATATAAAAACTTAAAACTATTTGCGAGAGACCTACTTGAAGTGTATTAAAGTCTACAAATCCTACAAAAGTCCAGCGGTGCAAAACGCAATAATTGAAATTGATGGAAGAGGGTTTGAAAAAGTTATGGAACTTGGAAAAATAAACGTGGAATGGGATAGTTGCAAGGTGTATGAAAGGCACAATATTTAATGGTGCTATAAGTTCTGGGGTTACAACCACACAAGCAAAGTGTGTAAAAAAAGCCTGCAAAAGTGTGCTAAGTGTGGCTAAAAAGGCCATGCATACCGACAGTATAAAAATAATGTTTTAAAGTGCGTTAATTGTCTAAAAGCAAAGGAGAGATTTAATCTGACTGATTTATGTGTAAATAACGACAGCAGAAGCACTGATTGTCAGTCATTGCAAAAAAATTCAAAATTGAGTCCGAAGGGATTCAATATTAGCAATTAAATTCAGCGATAAGTGGCATGTATTTAAATATTGGCGGTTTAAGGACAAACTTTAGTCAGCTCGAAGCTATTTCATTTGGTGTAAGATGCGAGTTGATCTGTGTGAGTGAAACTCATTTAACGAATTCAATACAGAATCTAATCTAATCTAATCTAATCTAATCTAATCTAATCTAATCTAATCTAATCTAATCTAATCTAATATCTAATCTAATCTAATATACATCTAATATATATTATAAATGGGAAAGTTTGGATGTTAAGATGTTTGGATGTTTGGATGTTTGGATGTTTGGATGTTTGGATGTTTGTCCAGACGTTTGTCTTTGTGACTCAATAACGCAAGAACGGCTGGACCGATTTGGATGAAATTTTGCACACATATAGCCAATAGTCTAGAAGGATCTACTAGCTATATATTTTTCAAAAGGGGCGTGCTCCCCGCCCCCCAGGAACAGTTATAATTTAATTATTATATATTTTCGTCTTTGCGACTGAATCACGCCAGAATGGCTACACGGATTTTGATGAAATTTGGGACACAGACAATAGTCTACTAGCGAAATTTTTTTCGAACATGGAAAGAGGGGTGGGGGTCCCACGACCCCTTCTAGAAATTATTTTTCATAATTTTTACACATTATAACTTTACGTATACTGGCCTTCACCAATATCACAGACTCAAGGTGTCAAATAAGTCGAGGGCTTACAAAGTAAGCAGTGACACCCTCCGCCCGCCCCCCTTTATCTCCCCCTCTGGTGTAAAATCCATAAATTGTTATAACTCAATCTAAATTTTCTCCTAAATCAATAGTTTTTGGTATCTGGTACATACAGAACGAGATCTAGACAATTTTGGAGGAACGATCAGTGGTCCTCTCCTCTCCTTCCGCCATCCGCCCTCCATCAATTGTTCTTATTAGCACGCTTTTATTAGCTTTACCTGTATGTTTCTATCTAACTTTTTATTCGCTCCAATGCGCCTGCTGCCTTATTAACATGGTTTTATAATTAGCTTCACCTTATTTGTAATCCCGTAAGGGTCATATCGAAACCCTTCCGGGATCATTTCTGGATGGTTTTCGGGATCGGTCCGCGATTACGCCGGGGTAATTTCGGGACTTTTTCGGGACTATTTCGGGATCATTTTGGGACCCTTCCGGGATCATTTCTGTATAGTTTACGGGATCCGTCCGGGATCCCGTCGGGGTTATTTTGGAACATTTTCGGGACTATCCCGGAATCAGTTCGGGACTATTTCGCGATCATTTGGGGACCCTTCCGGAATCATTTCTGGATGGTTTTCGGGATCCGTGCGGGATCCCGTCGGGGTCATTTCGAGACTTTTTCGCGACTAATACGGGATCATTTGGGAACCCTTTCGGCATCATTTCTGGATGGTTTTCGGGATCCGTCCGGGATCCCGTCGGGGTCATTTCGGGACTTTTTCGCGACTAATACGGGATCATTTGGGAACCCTTTCGGCATCATTTCTGGATGGTTTTCGGGATCCGTCCGGGATCCCATTAGGGTAATTTCGGGACTATTAGGGGATCATTTGGGAACCTTTCCGGCATCATTTCTGGATAATTTTCGGGATCCGTCCGGGATGCCGACGAGGTCATTCTGGGACTATTTCGGGATCATTTGGGATACCTACCGGCATCATTTCTGGATGGTTTTTGGGATTCGTCCGGGATCCCGTCGTGGTCCTTTCGGGGCTTTTTTTCGACTAATACGGGATCATTTGCGGACCCTTTCGGCATCATTTCTGGATAGTTGTCGGGATCCCGTCACGGCCATTTCGGGACTATTAGGGGATCATTTGAGGACCTTTCCGGCATCATTTCTGTATTGTTTTCGGAATCCTTTCGGGATCCCGTCAGGGTCATTTTGGGACTTTTTCGGGGCTAATACGGGATCATTTGGGGATCCTCTAGGGGTCGTTTCGTGACTTTTTCTGTTTTATTTCGGGATCATTTGGGGACCCTTCCGGCATAATTTCTTGATGGTTTGCCGGATCCATCAGGGTCATTTCGGGACCATTTTGGGATCATTTGGGGACCCTTCCGAGATCATTTCTGGATCCGTCCGGGATGCCGTAGGAGCCATTTCGGGATTTTTTGTTACTTTTCCGGGATCATTTCTGGATCTGTGCGGGATCCCATCTGGGTCATATCCGGACTATTTCGGGATCATTTTGGGATCCTTCCGGAATCATTTCTGTATGGTTTTCGCGATCCGTCGTTGATTCCCTCGGAGCCATTTCGGAACCTTTTCTGGAGTATGTCGGGGTCATTTGGGGACTTTTTCGGGATCATTTGGGGCTCTTCCGGCATCATTTCTGGATGGTTTTCGGGATCCGTGCGGGATCTCGTCGGGGTCATTTGGGGACTTTTTCGGGATCATTTGGGGGCTCTTCCGGCATCATTTCTGGATGGTTTTCGGGATCCGTCCGGGATATCGTCGGGGTCATTTGGGGACTTTTTCGGGATCATTTGGGGGCTCTTCCGGCATCATTTCTGGATGGTTTTCGGGATCCGTCCGGGATCCCATCAGGGTAATTTAGGGACTATTAGGGGATCATTTTTGGACCTTTCCGGCATCATTTCTGGATAATTTTCGGTATCCGTCCGGGATGCCGACGAGGTCATTTCGGATTATTTCGGGATCATTTGGGATACTTACCGGCATCATTTCTGGATGGTTTTTGGGATTCGTCCGGGATCCCGTCGGGGTCATTTCGGGACTTTTTCTCGACTAATACGGAATCATTTGCGGACCCTTCCGGCATAATTTCTGGATAGTTGTCGGGATCCGTTCGGGATCCCGTCACGGTCATTTCGGAACTATTAGGGGATCATTTGAGGACCTTTCCGGCATCATTTCTGGTTAGTTTTCGGGATCCTTTCCGGGTCCCATCAGGGTCATTTCGGGACTTTCGGCATCATTTAAGATTGGTTTTCAGGATTCGTCCGGGATCCGTCAGGGTAATTTCTGGACTTTTCCCAAACTATTTCGGGATAATTTTGGGACCCTCCCAAGATCATTTCTGGATGGATTTCGGGATCTGTCCGGGATGTCGTCAGGGTCATTTTGGGACTATTAGGTGATCATTTGAGGACCTTTTCCGCATCACTTCTGGATGGTTTTCGGTATCCGCTCAGGATCCCGTCGGAATTATTGCGGGACTTTTTCGGGATCATTTGGTGTCCCTTCCGGCATCATTTCTGGATGGTTTTTGGGAGTCGTCCGGCATCCCGTCGGGTTCATTTCGGGACTTTTTCTCGACTAATACGGCATCATTTGCTGGCCCTTTCGGCATCATTTCTGGATGGTTTTCGGGATCCGTCCGGGATCCCATCAGGGTAATTTCGGGACTATTAGGGGATCATTTGTGGACCTTTCCGGCATCATTTCTGGATAATTTTCGGTATCCGTCCGGGATGCCGACGAGGTCATTTCGGATTATTTCGGGATCATTTGGGATACCTACCGGCATCATTTCTGGATGGTTTTTGGGATTCGTCCGGGATCCCGTCGGGGTCATTTCGGGACTTTTTCTCGACTAATACGGGATCATTTGCGGACCCTTCCGGCATAATTTCTGGATAGTTGTCGGGATCCGTTCGGGATCCCGTCACGGTCATTTCGGAACTATTAGGTGATCATTTGAGGACATTTCCGGCATCATTTCTGAATAGTTTTCGGGATCCTTTCGGGGTCCAGTCAGGGTCATTTCGGGACTTTTTCGGGTTCCTTAGAGATGGCTTTCAGGATTCGTCCGGGAACCCGTCAGGGTAATTTCTGAACTTTTCCGAGACTATTTCGGGATAATTTTGGGACCTTCCCAAGATCATTTCTGGATGGATTTTGGGATCAGTCCGGGATGCCGTCAGGGTCATTTTGCTATTAGGTGATCATTTGAGGACCTTTCCGGCATCACTTCTGGATGGTTTTCGGTATCCGATCAGGATCCCCTCGGAATCATTGCGGGACTTTTTCGGGATCATTTGGGGTCCCTCCCAAGATCATTTCTGGATGGATTTCGGGATCTGTCCGGGATCCCGTCAGGGTCATTTAGGGGTGCGTTCGAGATCTCGTCAGGGTCATTTCGGGACTTCTTCGGGAATATATCGGGATCATTTCTGGATGGTTTATGGGATCCGTCCATGACCCCTTAAGGGTCATTTCGTGACTATTAGGTGATCATTTGAGGACCTTTCCGGCATCACTTCTGGATGATTTTCGGTATCCGTTCGGGATCCCGTCGGAATCAATGCGGGACTTTTACGGAATCATTTGGGATTCCTTCCGGCATCATTTCTGGATGGTTTTCGGGATTTGTCCGGGATCCCGTCGGGGTTATTTCGGGACCTTTTCGGGGCTAATACGGGATCATTTGGGGATCCTCTAGGGGTCGTTTCGTGACTTTTTCTGTATTATTTCGGGATCAGTTTGGGACCCTTTCGGCATAATTTCTTGATGGTTTGCCGGATCCATCAGGGTCATTTCGGGACCATTTTGGGATCATTTGGGGACCCTTCCGAGATCATTTCTGGATCCGTCCGGGATGCCGTAGGAGCCATTTCGGTATTTTTTGTTACTTTTCCGGGATAGTTTTTGCAACCTTCCGGGATCATTTCTGGATCTGTGCGGGATCCCATCTGGGTCAATTCCGGACTATCTCGGGATCATTTTGGAATCCTTCCGGAATCATTTCTGTATGGTTTTCGCGATCCATCGTGGATCCCCTCGGAGCCATTTCGGAACTTTTTTTGGAGTTAGTCGGGATAATTTAGGGACCCTTCCTGGATATTTTCTGGATGGTTTTTGAGATCCGCCCGGGAGCCCGTCAGGGTCATTTCGGAACCTTTTCGGGATCATTTTGGAACACCTTCAGGGATCATTTCTGTGTGGTTCTCTGGATACGTCTAGAATCGTGTCGCTCT